>NC_069363.1:23000000-23600000 GCF_021730395.1 Mercenaria mercenaria
TTTCACCATCATAAGTGGACACTGTACATCAAGAAACATAACTCTATCCTGCTTTTTGCAAGAGTGATGGCCCTTTTTAGACTTAGAAAATCATGGGTAGGACAATATTTCTATTATACAAAAAAAATCAGATGAGCGTCAGCACCCGCAAGGCGGTGCTCTTGTTTCTATTTCCATTCAAATAATATTGACTGGACATAACATATAATAAAATTTAATAAAAAGGTGCATGAACAAAAAAGGATTTGAACTTAAAAGGCTTAGACTGATTAAATCATAATCACAATAACTTGTAATCAACTGACTTTCCAATGTCTGCATATTATGTCCACTTATAAAACACAAGTGTCATTTTTTTTACACATTCTATGTGGTCTGCGTTTTCCAATACCTAGTATATTCTTTGTGGTCTGCATTTTGCAGATCCCCTATATAACTCTACTGGTCTGCACTCTTCTTTCCCTTTGTGGTCTGCGTTTTACCCTGTGCCGACAGCCACCCTCAGCTGTGCATGGAATTTAGTGGTGAATTCCAACAAGTACTTACTTCCCTAAATTGCTAATTTCAGAGTTAAATATATAGCCAGGCAGCTATAAAATACTTCAAAATGCACAGGAAACATTACATTTCTAAAATTTAATGATATTTTCATGATTCAAAGCAACACTTTTTTAACCAATCAGCTGAAGTCTCATTGAATGCTACGGGTTTCCTTACACATTTTTCAACCAATCTGAAGCTGGCAAATAATAACAACATTTGACCTAAAGAGAATATAAAATTTCAGTATACATGCATTTCAGCTATTATTAATTCCCCGCCGTGGCGGAGGGATTATAGGAATGGTCTGCGTCGGTCCTTCCGTCGGTCCTTCCGTCTGTCCTTCCGTCCGTAACACTTTCGTGTCCGCTTCATATCTCCTAAACCCCTTGAAGTATTTTCATCAAACTTGGGTCAAATGATCACCTCATCAAGACGATGTGCAGAACCCATGAGTCAGCCTTGTTGGTTCAAGGTCAAGGTCACAACTCAAGGTCAAAGGTTTGAGCCTGCCATTTTGTGTCCGCTCTTTATCTCCTAAACCCCTTGAAGGAATTTTATAAAACTTGGGTCAAATGATTACCTCATCAAGACGATATGCAGAACCCATGAGTCAGTCATGCTGGCTCAAGATCAAGGTCACAACTTAGGGTCAAAGGTTTGAGCTTTCCATTTTGTGTCCGCTCTATATCTCCTAAACCCCTTGAAGGATTTTCATCAAACTTGGGTCAAACGATCACCTCATCAAGGCGATGTGCAGAACTTATGAGTCAGCCATGTCGGCTCAAGGTCAGGGTCACAACTGAAGGTCAAAGGTTTGAGCCTTCCATTTCGTGTCCGCTCTATATCTCCTAAACCCCTTGAAAGAATTTTATAAAACTTGGGTCAAATGATTACCTCATCAGAACGATGTGCAGAAATTATGCGTCAACCATGCCAGCTCAAGGTCAAGGTCACAACTAAGGATAGAAGGTTTGAGTCTTCCATTTGGTGTCCACTCTGTATCTCCTAAACCTTCTTGAAGGATTTTCATCAAACTTGGGTCAAATGATCACTTCATCAAGAACTCATGAGTCAGCCATGTCAACTCAAGGTCAAGGTCACAACTGAAGGTCAAAGGTTTCAGCTCTGTATCTCCTTAACCCCTTGAAGGATTTTCATGAAACTTGGGTCAAATGATCTCCTCATCAAGACGTTGTGCAGAATTCATGAGTCAGCCGTGTCAGTTCAAGGTCAAGATCACAGCTAAAATCAAAGGTTTACCCTTTCACTATCCATAGCAGTGGCGGGGGATTTAGCTGTCGTTCAGACTGCCTTGTAACTTTAAAGTAAACTCTTACCAAAGTAAACATGTGTTATTTTTACTCTCATCCAAAATCCATACCTCTTGTCCACTTTTATCTATAGTGAGTCACAGTGTCTTAAATCAGCTATATTGAAAATATGGAGTAAAACTACATTTTCTTATTTTTAAATCATCACCATGGAGTCAATGTTTAGGCAATATACAAACTCCTCCTGTATTGAATGAATATAGTCCCCTTCAACCAAATACTACTTACATACACTTTAACAGGGATCATCCTACGTCAAAATTTTAGGGAGAAGTGACTTCTCCCTCCACAGAATTTAGGGACAAGTTGAGGAATTTAAGGAGAAGAATCGGCATAGCATTCAGTTTCTTGCCTATATATATCCACTTTCTGTGGGTCTAGCTGTAACTTATAAACAGTAATTATTTAAGGAAATTGATTCTTGCATTATCATTTTCATGAATTTCTAAATAAAGTATAAACTTAGCAATAAAAAAGTCACCTTTAGATTTTTATTCGAAATTTACATGTCAGAAACTCGTAAATTTAACAGGTGCACGATCAAAACGTCGTGAAAATTTTCATTCATGTTTCGATTCTTGTGCTTTTATAATGCCCGATTTTTGCATCAACTTGTTCAGATTTATACATTTAATTTAATTATTTATTATTTTTTTCGAAAATAATATCAAACTCGTAGACAATGGCGATCTTTTTACAATATTTTGTATGGCAGTTCTGACGTCCGCGAAATCATTTTTTATCCACAGTACCCGAGCAATTCATTTACAGAAATTGGCAGTAATCATGGTAATTGAAATAATGTTTGAAGTAATCTTTAATAAAATGAAAGAATAATATACAATTGTTGCATAAGATAATGCTCTCGTTAAGTTTATCGGCTTTTTACACGCCGATTGAAAATTTTCAAAATGGCGGCGGCTTACAATATTATTGATTGACACTGTGGGATATTAACGCTATGATTGGCTGAAGTTTGACAGGCGGGGTTGACTATGGATTTATCAGTAATTTAATCTAGAATATGCATCAAGTTTTACAACTTTAAGTAAACAGATAATAACTCGCTGAAAAACTCGGCGATTTGGATTTCGCCCAGAGGCAATAATTAGGCGAAGTGGCCGACTTTAAAGCGACAATATTGATCAAATCTTCTTGTAGGATGATCCCTGCTTTAAAGCATAAATGCTACTACAAAGAGCTGTTTTCATACCCCACCCATCACAAAAACAGTGTTTTTCTGCATTATTAACACATTTCTCATCCTAGGGGATTACTGAAAGTGACTTAAGCATTCAACATACAATAAATAAACACTAGCTGATATTAACATAAAGATTACACACTATTTATGTTACGCGCATATAGCCAATCTGCGCATTTGGTAAATCGCGCAGCGCAAATAACCAATTTGTTATCTGCGCAACGATTTGTAAGTCTGGCAACCTTATATATTTCTTATATGCGCAGGGTAACTGTCTTGCGCGTTTGGTAAACGAGTCTGCGCTTTTAACATATGGATGATAACTCCCGATAAAATTGAATATCATTAGAGGGTTAGACTTGTAGGCCTACATAAAATTGTTTAATTTTAAAACTGACGGTGATCAGGCACGCCTAAAGGTGTGAATTGACTGTGCTTAATTTGTAAAGAACAAGAGAAACATTTTTTTTAAAGTAAATGAGCATATTTATGTGGTAATTTCAATGAGATGCTCACGTCCCTGGTAGTTTATGGACTAAAAATTTCTGTTGACGACGGTATTAAGAGTCATTTGTCATAGGATATTTTCATGATTCAAAGCAACACATTTTTAACCAATCAGCTGAAGTCTCATTGAATGCTACGGGTTTCCCTACACATTTTTCAACCAATCCGAAGCCGGCAAATAATAACAACATTTGACCTTTTTCTAGCAACCACCACACCACCGCAGATCAGGGGAGATAATTTCTTACTTTTTCCGGAAATCCGATCTCACTATAGGGCCAATAGAAACGCGCTTATTCTGGAAAAGTACGGCATTTCCCAAACTGAACAGGTGCCCGATTCTTTAGTCTAAAGATAGAACATTACGTATATGACGTGTTTTGCATAGAATATACGGGAAATCCTTGAAAAAAGACCAAAGAAAAAATTCATTCCCAGATTTTTAGATCAAAAACGCAATATACGCTGATCAAAGTGGCATTTTTTATGGGAAAATGATCGTTTTACATACAGAGTGCACTAAATACTGTTATAATTGCGCGTACATATACGTATTTTATCACTTTTCTGACCGAGTAATTTTTGCCACGTGAGGTAATCCGCCAATCCGCGATGATAACTTTGCAGGTGCCCGTTATATTTTGGCCTCATTTTCTTGGTAATTATCCCTGCAGATGTACATTTATGTTACCAGTTTAATGTATCCATCTGTCTGAGTGTGCAAATGGTTTGTTTTGGTGATATTCGAAGCCAGAACCACCAGAAATCTTGTTCATTTTTCACGAGCGATTTGTACCCTAATTTACTCGAACCAGACTGTATACACCAGTTTGGTAGGTTCATTGATACGAAGAATTACGTTTTTCATAGTGTTTAATGTATTTCTTATACTATGATATTGATAGTTTGAAATACAGGTGTAAATTAAATAACTTGAAATTGAAATAGACAATGTTATTTAAATTAACAAACAATATGAATAATAATTAGTTTTTTTAGAAAACAGTCACTGATTTTTAGCAATAGTCGTAATGGAAAATAGTAGATCTATAAAAATAATTTTTAGCTCGACTATACGAAGTATAAGGAGAGCTATCCTACTCACCCCGGCGTCGACGTCTTTCCGCGTCCCCACCTTGGTTAGGCCTAAAAAAAAAAAATTCTTTGTTTCCGGTAACATGCTGAAAAAAATTAGGGTAGGTAGGTCGGAATTTTTTTTTTTTTTTTTGGAAATTTTTTTTATTAAGGTGGACTTTTCGGAAATTATTTTTTTGTCAAAAAATGATTACAAATAAGGGGGTTATGCCTTTAGAGCATCAGTAAGTTGATTTCTAGCATCACTGGCTATGTTTAAAGCATAAAAAGTGCAGTTTTGCATCTTTTTGTTAAAAAGTTGAAAAAAATGTTCTCCAAGGCAATAAAAACATTTAGGGTCGGGCCAAAAATTTAGGGTAGGTCGGGATACCGGAAACAAACAAATTTTTTTTTTACGCCTTAAAGTTTTGGTGCACTTTCTCTTTTTTCAACTTACCTCTGTAATTACTTGATGGATTTGATTCAAACTTGAAATACTTATTCCTCATCATCATCCAAATCATCTAACATAAGGGCCATAACTCTGGCACCAATATTTCATGAATTATCCCCCCTTTTCACTTAGATTTTCAGGTTAAAGTTTTGGTGCACTTTCACTCTGCCTCTGTTATTACTGAATGGATTTGATTCAAACTTGAAATAGTTGTTCAGCATCATCACCCACATCATATGACACAAGATGCATAACTCTGGCACAATTTTTCATGAATTATTCCCCTTTTTACTTAGAATTTCAGGTTAGAGTTTTATGCACTTTCACTCTATCTCTGTTATTACTGAATGGATCTGATTCAAACTTAAACAACTGTTCAAAATCATTACTCACACCATATGACACGAGGTGCATAACTCTGGGACCAATTTTTCATGAATTATTTCCCCTTTTTCTTAGAATTTTAGGTCAAAGTTTTGATGCACTTTCACTCTGTCTCTGTTATTACTGAATGGATTTGATTCAAAGTTAAAATAGTTGTTCAACATCATCACCCACACCATATGACGCAAGGTGCATAACTCTGGCATCAGTTTTTCATGAATTATTCCCCCTTTTTACTTAGAATTTTAGGTTAAAGTTTTGATGCACTTTCACTCTGTCTCTGTTATTACTGAATGGATTTGATTCAGACTTAAAATAGTTGTTCAACATCATCACCCACACTATATGACACAAGCTGCATAACTCTGGCACCAACATTTAATGAATTATGTCCCTTTTTGCTTAGGATATACTTATATAGTGTTTCGATACATTTTATCTTTACCTCTCCTATTACTTTAAGTTGATATTTTTGACATAGACTCAGGCTATTGCGCAATATCTTCATCCACAATTGGAGTCATTAAACACTCCAGTGACAGCTCTAGTTTCCTCAGATGTGCCCAGTTTCACTATCCAGCATCGAAATAGTCGAGCATGCTGTCTCCTGTGTCAGCTCTTGTTTAAAAGTATGTATGTGTAAGTGTGTTTGTTAACTTTGTGACCACTTCTTATTAAAATGATTCCTATTGGTAACAAAAAACAAAACAAATCAACATTCCTAACTTTTTAATGGATAAATGTTTTACACATTAGAAAACATGGCCTAGTTTTTAGCTCACCTGTCACAAAGTGACAAGGTGAGCTTTTGTGATCGCGCAGTGTCCGTCGTCCGCCGTCCGTCCGTCCGTGCGTGCGTCCGTCCGTAAACTTTTGCTTGTGACCACTCTAGAGGTCACATTTTTTTATGGGATCTTTATGAAAATTGGTCAGAATGTTCATCTTGATGATATCTAGGTCAAGTTAGAAACTGGGTCACGTGCCATCAAAAACTAGGTCAGTAGGTCTAAAAATAGAAAAACCTTGTGACCTCTCTAGAGGCCATATATTTCACAAGATCTTCATGAAAATTGCTCAGAATGTTCACCTTGATGATATCTAGGTCAAGTTTGAAACTGGGTCACGTGCTGTAAAAAACTAGGTCAGTAGGTCTAAAAATAGAAAAACCTTGTGACCTCTCTAGAGGCCATATATTTCACAAGATCTTCATGAAAATTGGTCAGAACATTCACCTTAATGGTATCTAGGTCAAGTTCGAAACTGGGTCACGTGCCATCAAAAACTAGGTCAGTAGGTCTAAAAATAGAAAAACCTTGTGACCTCTCTAGAGGCCATATATTTCACAAGATCTTCATGAAAATTGGTCAGAACATTCACCTTAATGGTATCTAGGTCAAGTTCGAAACTGGGTCACGTGCCATCAAAAACTAGGTCAGTAGGTCTAAAAATAGAAAAACCTTGTGACCTCTCTAGAGGCCATATTTTTCATGGGATCTTCATGAAAATTGATCAGAACATTCACCATGATGATATCTAGATCAAGTTCGAAACTGGGTCACGTGCCGTCAAAAACTAGGTCAGTAGGTCAAATAATAGAAAAACCTTGTGACCTCTCTAAAGGCCATATTTTTCATGGGATCTGTATGAAAGTTGGTCTGAATGTTCATCTTGATGATATCTAGGTCAAGTTTGAAACTGGGTCACGTCCGGTCAAAAACTAGGTCAGTAGGTCTAAAAATAGAAAAAGTTTGTGACCTCTCTAGAGGCCATATATTTCATGAGATCTTCATGAAAATCGGTTAGAATGTTCACCTTGATGATATCTAGGTCAAGTTCGAAAGTGGGTCACGTGCCTTCAAAAACTAGGTCAGTAGGTCAAATAATAGAAAAACCTTGTGACCTCTCTAGAGGCCATATTTTTCATGGGATCTGTATGAAAGTTTGTCTGAATGTTCGTCTTGATGATATCTAGGCCAAGTTCGAAAGTGGGTCACGTGCCGTCAAAAACTAGGTCAGTAGGTCAGATAATGGAAAAACTTTGTGACCTCTCTAAAGGCCATATTTTTCATGGGATCTGTATGAAAATTGGTCTGAATGTTCATCTTGATGATATCTAGGTCAAGTTCGAAACTGGGTCATGTGCGGTCAAAAACTAGGTCAGTAGGTCTAAAAATATAAAAAACCTTGTGACCCATCTAGAGGCCATACTTGAATGGATCTCCATAAAAATTGGCCAGAATGTTCACCTTGATGATATCTAGATCAAGTTTGAAACTGGGTCACGTGCCTTAAAAAACTAGGTCAGTAGGTCAAATAATAAAAAAACCTTGTGACCTCTCTTGAGGCCATACTTTTCATGGGATCTGTATGAAAGTTGGTCTGAATGTTCATCTTGATGATATCTAGGTCAAGTTTGAAACTGGGTCAACTGCGGTCAAAAACTAGGTCAGTAGGTCTAAAATTATTAAAATCTTTAGACCTCTCTAGAGACCATATTTTTCAATGGATCTTCATGAAAATTAATCTGAATGTTCACCTTGATGATATCTAGGTCAGTTTCGAAACTGGGTCATGTGCGGTCGAAAACTAGGCCAGTAGGTATAAAGATAGAAAAACATTGTGACCTCTCTAGAGGCCATGTTTTTCATGAGATCTTCATGAAAATAGTGAGAATGTTCACCTTGATGATATCTAGATAAAGGTCAAAACAGGGTCACGTACCTTCGAAAACTAGGTCAATAGGTCAAATAATAGAAAAACCTTGTGACCTCTCTAGAGACCATATTTTTCAATGGATCTTCATGAAAATTGGTCAGAATTTTTATCTTGATAATATCTAGGTCAAGTTCAAAACTGGGTCACATGAGCTGAAAAACTAGGTCACTATGTCAAATAATAGAAAAAACGACGTCATACTCAAAACTGGGTCATGTGGGAAGAGGTGAGTGATTCAGGACCATCATGGTCCTCTTGTTTTCAATGTCAGTTCAAAGAAATTCTCTTTCTTTAAACTTCCACATACTGAAATAATTCTAAGTTTCTTTCCAAACTGCCATAAAATGTTATAAGGTTTGGCTGTTAAATTTATTGTTACATATAAATGTGAAATACCAAAATGGCATGCAATAGAATTGACTTTACAAAATGCTTTCAGTTTCAAAGCTGGAAAGTGTAAGATATATCTGTATGGCAAACACAGGATACAAATATTGTTTTGTTCATTTGCCAGTTTTGTGATACCACACTTTAGAAAATTCCTAACATCATAGATTATACAGGATAATCCAATAAATAATGTGCTTATATGTACCCTAGATATGTCCCAGTAAGTGGGTGGGGTAATTCTATACCTCCCAAAATAAGTTTTTGGCCATTTACTGGACCTCTATCACCAATATTGAAACTGAAACTGCTTTATTTGATTAAACGCCTAATTTTACACATAGTATATTCACTGGCATTGTACATTAAATTAAAAAAAAAGAAAAATCATGATAAATTATATACATAATGGTATCAAACAATGAAACACAACATATTTGACAAAATTACTGTACAGTGCAAATTACAACATTGCGTATAAAGCATACGTCGATCACACTACATAGTAGAGTATACTCAGCGTCTCTACCATATTCAGGCCACCAACAGAAATAATCAGAACCATGATTCAAAGCTTTTAAAAAACAGTGTTTTGAGCTTTTTCTTAAAAGTGTCTACAGAATCAGAATTTCTCACTTCTACTGATAGTTTGTTCCATAGTTTCGGCCCTACAGTTTGAAAACTTCTGTCGCCAAATGTTTTACGTTTGTTAAATGGTACCTCGTAACAACCTGTAACAGAGTCTGAAGACCTTAAACTACGTTTTGGTGTTTGTTCCGATAATAATTCAGTCAAGTAAGATGGAGCTTGGCTGATTGAACAATTAGACATGACAGTTAAAATCTTAAATTCAATTCTAGCTTTGATAGGAAGCCAATGTAGTCGGAACAAAGCTTGTTTTGAACTGTCGTACTTGCTGAGTCTTAAAACGAGTTTGGCACACATGTTTTGTATCCTATGCATTTTCTGAATTTCACAGTGAGGAATACCATACAATATTGCATTGCAATAATCTATATGTGAAATGACCAGTGATAATACCAGAATTTCAGTAGCCTCTTTAGTAAGGTATTTTCTAATATTTTTTATTCTAAGATAATTAACCATTGCGGTTTGACATTTTCTCTTGACATGATCCTTAAAACTAAGATTTTCATCTAAGAATGCCCCTAGGTACCTTACTGTACTGAATTGATTCTGTCACCAGCAATGTCAATTTCTGTTATTGAACATTTGTCAAGTTGCTGTCTACTACCGAATAAGATGAATTCGGTTTTTGACGTATTCATTTTAAGTTTGTTTTGTTTCATCCAGTTATCAATGGTGAATGCACAGTTTTCAAGTTCTTGAATAGCCTGTTTCTCATTTTCAACTGAAGTTGGTCGAAAGCATTTGTTGGCAATATGGTCATCAGCAAACCCATACACAGATATTGACTGGGGAATGACATTAAATAGAGTTCCTGCATAAGTGAGATAGAGCCAGGGGCCTAAACAGCTACCCTGGGGAACGCTACATTGTAATGGGCGAGGAGTTGAAACAGCAGTTTGTACACTTACACTACAACTGCGTGCCTAAGATAAGAGTCAATCCAGTTGAGAACTGTACCACATAGCCCATACTGAGAGTGTAACACTTGCACTAAAATATCGTGGTCAACAGTGTTAAAGGCGGCACTCAGATCCAGTGCAATTAGAGCACTGACCTCCTGATTTTCCAAGCCTTCCAACAAGTCACTGGTTAATCAAAGTAAAGCCGTTTCGCATGAGTGAAAGCGTCTATACGCTGACTGATTCTTGGGAAGAAGATGGTATTCACTAGCATGTTTATTTAATAAGAAAAGAGCTGCCTTCTCTATAAGTTTCGATAGAAATGGCAAATTGCTCACAGGGCGATAATTGGATAGCACAAGTTCGAGTCCTACCTTCTTCAACAAAGGCCTGACTATCGCATGTTTCCACTTCGATGGAAAAATCCCTTGACGTAATGACAAATTAACCAAGTCAGTTATTAAAGGGACGAATTCATTGAGATGCATCTTTAATATTTTTGTGGGTAGTTTATCAAGCTTACAGGATTTGGTTTGAAGTTCATTTATTAATTTTTTCACTTCTGCTTCACTTAGATCTCTGAAAACCTCAAAACGTGGAACATTCCTTTTTTCTGGTACGTAACTTTCATAATTTCCAAGTGATTCACGGATCTTTTCAATTTTGCTCAAAAAGAAATCTGCAAATTTCTCTACCAATGTAATGTTACTTTCATCAGTGGGCATTGGATTTTCAGACTTTGTTCCAGTGAGTTCCGATACCAACTTGTACAATTTTTTTGAATCGCCTTTTGAATTTACCACTTTCTCACTAAGAACTGATCTTTTTTCTTTACGAATTTCATAATGATACTTGTGATGTAGCTTTTTTACAGTGTCAAGTTGGTACGGTTCCCGGTATTTTCTCCATACTCGTTCAGCTTTACGTAATGACCTTTTAAGTTGAAGTAAGTCGACGCTAAACCATGGTTTAGGTGACCGACAGATCTTAGTTTTCTGTGTCAGTGGTGCATGTTTGAAGTAAATATGAACCAACATACTTCAATGATGCCTGTCATTTTTTTTTAATTGGTCAATTTTCCTTAGAGTTATTGCCCTTTAATTGTTTAAAAATTACAGATTTGTACATAACAAACCAACCAATTAGTAGAATTTCATTAAACGTCTTTCATTCTTTTCCATGAACATTTATTATAAACATGTGAAGTTGTGTACCCACACCTGGTCACCTACTTGCCTTGGTCAATGGTCACACCCCCTCCCCCTCCCCCCCCCCCCCCCCCCCCATTTTTTTTTTTCGTTCATAATTTTCCATCAATATTTATAATCAACATATGATGTTTTGTACCCTCACCCAGTCAACCCCGCTGACCCCCCCCCCCCACCCCACCACCAAAAAAATAGCATTAATTTTCTGTTAAATTGATTTTGACTAATGAAATTGTTTGCCTCTTATTAACATCCGTTACTTTTTGCTGGATATACTGTTTTGCTGTTCCTCACCACAAACCCTTTCGGCGGGGGATACCAATTCATCGAATTTGCTTGTTATTTATGCACTGACAAGAATTTACCTGTGAAAATACAATGAAGTCTGTATGTCACACTGGTAATTTTGTATTCCGTGCGAATGTGCGACATAATTTTATGTTTTGGGAAATTCCATTTACGCTGTTATATTTATGGAAAGACTTTACACATACTGATGTTTTATTTTGTCAATTTGAATATTAAAAGCAAAACAAATTTAAAGAAAAGTGTATACTAATAATGGCCATGCAGTATATGCAAATTTTAATCCAAATATTGTGTTGTATCACATTTTATATACAGTACAATGTTGTTTATACATGCTTGACAGACATCAGATCATTATGTTATACATGTACTCCAGTAGAGAAAATTAGCTGCCTTCCAGTAGAGGACTTTGTATTGTATGGCAATACTTTGTTCACTTGTTATGCCCCCGAAGATGGGCATATTAAAATTGCACTATCCATCCGTCTGTGTGTCTGTGTAAATTCTTGTCCGGGCTGTAACTTCAACATTCATAAATTATGACCTGGGTCTCACAGGTTAAGGTTCCTAACCCTAAACCCTAACCCTAACACAAAATGTTCATCTAATTCCAAGGGTTGCTTCGGGGGCATTTGTCACAAATAGTGACAGCTCTTGTTTTGTTTCTAAAAGAATGCATTGATAAATCTTGACATATGACAATGCAAATGTAATACTTTTTCTCCAGTGCCTACACTAAATTTTGTGGAATTCTCTGCCTATCTTTAAGTGGTGAAATGTAATGTATTATTAAACCTGTAAACTAGTTTCACAAAAATGTAAATCGTTTTAAGTTTTGAAGTTGTCCAACTACACGTATGTTCATTATTTTGGGTATTATATACTTGAAGCAAAGTTACCTCTCCATCAATAAAATTGATATGTCATACTTACTGAAACTTGACAGTAAAATATACAGAATGTAACAGACTTGAACCTATCTTTTAATTGTGTTTTATAATAAAATTGCACAACTGTAGATATTCTAATAACTCGAATGAGGTTGATAGCCGT
Source organism: Mercenaria mercenaria (assembly GCF_021730395.1). Lineage (NCBI taxonomy): Eukaryota > Metazoa > Mollusca > Bivalvia > Venerida > Veneridae > Mercenaria > Mercenaria mercenaria. The sequence goes on from NC_069363.1 coordinate 23,012,720, forward strand.
TTACCTCAAACAGATTGTTTAGATTATATATGAATCATTTAAAATTTCAGATAAATGAAATAGTAAGGTGAAGATGTGTTACAGGTGGAATCATTTGGCAGAACTTCAGTTACAGCTATCCCAAGATGAGACAGACAATACAGTCAAATGTCACTGTACCCGAGCTTTCATTGGGTAGGATATTGATAACTTAATACTGGTTATAACAGGTATTTAACATAACTAACTGTGACAGCATGAGTTTTTTCTGAAGTTTAATTACTACATAAAAATCATCATGTCGTATTTTACAATGATTTAATATGTATGTCCCAAAGCTGCTATTTTAGCAATTAAATAGGTAAGTTACCTAAGGCATGTGTTTTAGACATTGAGTATGTTAGTCACTGGTCATCCTAGTTTGCAATGGCAGTGAAACTGGAAGTAACCATTACTTCAGATACAGGTTTTAGCTGAAAGGAAAGGGTCTTCACTACCAACCAATGGTTGATCACAAGAAACTAGAAATGTGTTTTCTTGTTTGAAGAAGGTGCATAATGGTTTTCAAGGGAAATTATGTATGTACAAAATGTAGACCTATTATTCATCAGCTGATTTCTCTGTTGACATCTGGTGACTGGTTGATTATTAAATTAGTTCAGCGAATAATGTTCATTTATTGGCAGCTGGGGTCTGGGTTATTGTGTAATGAATGCTGCAAATAATGTTTCTTGATTGACACTGGCAACTCGTTAATTTGCTAAGTGAGTAAAGTAAATAATTTTTATTTACAGTGACGGCTACCTGTATAAACTAGGCTTACAATATGACTCTGACAGTAGGGAAAGTGAAGAAGACATCATTGAAGATGAATCTAATGTAGAGAATGTAGTGGCAGCAAATGATTCAATAGGTAATAGAGGCACTCTGTTTGCCAGAAGGAGTCCAGTAGTTAAAGCACCACCCACCCTTTGAAAAGAGAGTGTGCATATTGTTTTTTGCTCGTGTCAATGTTGGTAGGTCCATTTGTATGCCAACCATTTGGTTTCTGATGCGTAACTGGAGAATATTTAGGCCTATGGCCATTGAGGTTCATAGGATGATTACCTGTGATCATGGGGGCCTCCGTGGCAGAGTGGTTAAGGTCACTGACTTCAAATCACTTGCCCCTCATCGATGTGGGTTCGAGCCTCACTCGGGGCATTGAATTCTTCATGTGAGGAAGCCATCCAGCTGGCTTACGGAAGGTTGGTGGTTCTACCCAGGTGCCCGCTCGTGATGAAATAATGCACGGAGGGGCACCTGGGGCCTTCCTCCACCATCAAAGCTGGAAAGTCGCCATATGACCTATAATTGTGTCGGTGCGACGTTGAACCCAACAAAATGAATAAATAAATACCTGTGATCATTAAATGACTCCTATTCTTTTGGAAGTACATGCATTAAAGGTCAAGTTCAAAATGAACAGTGTCTGATCAGTAACTGGAGATTTATTAGGCCTACAGCTACCAGATTTCATATTATTATTACATGTGGTCAGTAGATGACATTATTGTTTCGAGGTTTATATGTCAAAGTTCAAGGATTACTGAAAATCCATACCAGTTACCTTCAGCAGACCATCATAGAGGAATTTATAAAGAGCTCCTCTTACAGATGAACCACTCTGCCACAATATTGGAGTGATCTTGTGAAACAGAATTACTGATTCCTTATGTTTTACACCTTTATTGTTATCATACTTTATTATTGTTTATCTTAGTGATATTAATAAACCTTTTCAACTAGTACCGTAACAATACATCTGTAAGTAGTCGTGTATTAAATTTTATCATGAAAATAAACCATGGCACAAAGCTGTTTGCAGTAACAAACAAAAATTGTCAAAATGGAAAAAAGCAATAACTTGTGTTAAAGTTTATGATGTACACATATTTAACATTTACACTGTGGTATTTCGTTTCTCAGAACATTTGTGTGAGCAAGAGAGCTATGAACCTAAAGAGGAGTTTTCAGCATTTATTGACAATGAGATGGTGACAGAAGAATGTGTTGGAGAAGAAACAGAAGAAGGCATTTCTGAAGAGCAGTTAGCAGAGATAGAGATGATGAGAAAGATGGGGTTACCTGTGGAGTTTAATTTTGGCAAGACAGGAAAAAAGACAAAAGTAAGACTTAAAAAATACTTGTGATTTGTCACTTTTTAGCTCAACAGAGCACCGGGTGCTCAAGGTGAGATACCCCTGTGTCTGTTGCCCGTTGTTGTCTGTCGTCCATTGTCTGTTAACATTCCAGTCACCTTTGTAAAAGATTTACATGAAACCTGGTTGAAATATTTGTATTGATGAGATCTAGGTTCACTTTAAAACTGAGCTAAACATTTTTAGCTTGACTATTTAAAGAATAGGTAGAGCTATTGCACTCATCTGTGTGCAATAGAGGGCATTCATGACTTATAGTACACTGTAGGTGCATCAATCCTTCAATCTTGTACATAAAAAATACGTCTTTTTCTGACTGAATAAAGTAAAAGACTGAAAATCTGTGATTGTAAAATTCAAAAGCTATCATGGTTATTCAAAATATTTTAAGACACTGGAATATGACTGTTGTGTCATACCTTACAGTTTTAGAAGTGGCATAAGATCATGACATAGCAAAAATCATAGTTTTATCTAAAAAGATTAAATGATTTTATGCCTCAACCATTAAAGACTGCTGGCGGGTATAGAGTGTAACCCTTGTCTGTGTGTGTACTTGTGCTTTCTCGCATCTAATTTGTATGCATAAAATCTTGTACGGTCAATAGCTTTGCTGTGCTTTGTCAGATTTTGAAATGATTTGGCAGAAATAACGAACATATCGAGAAAACATGTCACCTGCAATGTTCAAACCCCCATCCCAAAGGTCAAGTCAACATTTAAAGGTCATAGATTTATGGTAATTTTTCTTATGCACTCTATAACCTTTTTATGCATGCTTGGATATTCAAGTAACTTTTGGCACAAATAATTACCATAAGAAAACAATGTGGCAGTATTAAGATTCAAAACCCTACCTGAAAGAACAAGGTCAAACTTAAGGGTATTTTTCTTGTCGGCTTTGTAATATATTTATGCATGCATGGATATTAAAGTAACTGGGCACAAACATTCACCATAACAAGACCTGTCTTGTTAAAGACACATACCACTACCAATAAGGAAAATGTTAAATTAGGGGTCTAAGGCCATTTTCTTGTCTGCGCAAGGCATGGATATTCAAATATCTTGATACAAACTTTCAACGTGACAAGATGAAGTGTCCTGTTCAAGACCCACACCCCTACCTTAAAGATAGGGTCACACTTAGAAGTAAAAAAAAAAAGTGTTTTTTTTTGCACCAGGTTGATGGATATTAGAAGTAAAACATTCAACATAACTTGACAATGTGTTGTTCGCAAGACCTACCCATAAACCCAAAGCTAAAACGTCAATGTCACCCTTAGAAGTCAAATATTATAGTTCTAATAAGTTTTGTTTGAATGGATGAAAATTCATATAAATTGGCATGAACATTTACCATTACTAGATAACATGTTGACTGTAACACCTAGACCCCTAGGTCAAGGTCATGCTTAGAAGTCTAAGATTTTATTTAAATTTTCCTTTTTAACCAAAGTGGTTATAAGATTGGCTGAAGCGTTGGTCTAGTGTACCATTTATAATGTGGAATGAACAGGTCGCAGTTCAGATCCTGGTCTGGACCTTACTCTGTCATAGAGTCAATAAGTTATAAGTGAGGAATTACATATGGCAATGGCACATCTCTGTTTGTTATGTCTGTACTTTTGATTTGCATGATTGGATGCATAATGCAAAGTTTGAAAATCTGTTTTTTGTGGAATTTCGACATTTCTTGTTTGTCTTTAGTTTATGTAAACATAGATGGTTTTTTAAATAATTTAGAACAAATATTCACCATGAAAATACAGTGTGTCAGGTGCAAGACTTAGAACCATAAATATCAAAGATGAAGATCACAATAAGATTTTACATCATTTTCTTAACTGGTCTGTAACTTTTATAAGCATAAAAGGGTATTCAAATAACTTAATATGATAAAGTACAAACTTTCACCATAATGAGATGATGTAACATTTAGACATTAAATGGTGAAATTATGCATGGTTATATTTCTTTTCCAGTCCATAACTTCTGCACATGTGTTCTGTTGTCAAAATGCCATTACTCACAGGACTCACACTTCTGTGTCCAATCATGACATAGTGGGGGCATTTATTTCCTTTGGATGCATTTCTAGTTCAGTATGTTTTTCATCTATTAATTAAACATCTGTTGATGCATTGACAGGGTAAAAATCATGGGCACAAGAAGAAGAAACAAAAACAAAGGCAGCGCAATAAAAAGAAACTTGATGAAGCACAGCAAGGTGAACATAGACGGGCAAATATAGAAAACCAGGTGAAAAGAATTGAATTGGATGAAAGTACTATCAATGACACCTTAATGTCGGTAGAGAGCAGATTGACAGGTAGTACACCTAGGAATGGGGTAAATCTTAATTTAGCTGGAGTTGACCTTGACACTGTGTGGCAAGACTATTGGGGAAAATATGGGGAGTATTTGGTCTGGGAAGGATGGGTAGCCAAATATCCAGATCAGATAGATTTTGAAAAGTTGCAGGCTGTGCCAGCTATAGCTGAAGTTGAGGTGCAGACAGAAACAACTGTAACAGGCAAAGATAGTGGAGACATGGAGCAAGTCAGTGACATAAAAGACCATCAAGAAAAGCAGATATCAGGTAATTGCTGCAGGGATACTGAAGTTACAGACCCAAAACCTAGTGTAGTGACAGATGATATAAACACAAATGAAAGTCATTTCAAAGAGACTGTAATGGGTGATGTAAAGTCCGGTCAAAATACTGTTGATGCCTCAAATAAGTGTCTGAACTCTAAATTTCCTGAAACAGAATTGGAAGTAAATTCCCCAGTGCCTGACTATATCAATCCATGCTCACCAATGCAGTATCTTTCTCCAAATTTTAAATATGTTAGCGGTGAAGAAATAATTTCCACTTTGCAGAAAAGAACAGAAACAGGTGCTTCAAATGTAGATGTTGAAAACTGTGATACACAGTCAGATGTAGATAATTTAGCTAATGAGAGAACTGAAATTGTTAACATGATGCATTCATATTCTAGCTACCACTCTCAGACAGGACCTCCTGAAAACCCTCAAACAGAATGTGATTATAAAGGTGTTCCAGGTGTTGGCACAAACAGGGAAGACAACCAGACTGAGGAGGATTTCAGTAAGGCATGGGAGGAGCTTTGGAATGAACATTACACAGAAAGTTACTGGTACTATTATAATCAGTTTTCTGAAAAGTTCTATAAAATTGCTCCAGGTGACATGGAGGTGAGGGAAGATGTAAGCATTATTGAAGGCATTGCCATGGTGAATGATAATGGTGAACTTGAAATTGTCCAAGGATTAAATGATCAAAATAGATCAACAGAATGTGACACATCTACACAGATATCTGATGAAACCAGGGAGGTGAGTGTTGATTCTGAAAATGTAACTGATGATGCATATTGCAGTAATGAAAACACTGTGTATGTTGTTGATAATGGAGCAGAGGGTGATTGTGATGTAGTTTATGTCATACAGAATGAGGATGGCACTGCTGTTAAGGATCTGGATATGGAAAGTATAGCAACAATTTTGAATGGTGTACAGCTTGATGGCCAGGGTGCAGTAGCGGAACAATCCATACATACAGCAGATACTGAAGATAAATATATAAATAATACAGAAGGAGAAATTAGACAATGTCCTGAGAGAGGAAATGATAGTCTAGCAGATGACCAGTCCACCAGTATGGTTGTTTGTGGACATGTTTGTGTTGCTGGAGATGAGGAACCAGTTGATGGAAGTAGGAAAAAGAGGAAAGAGAAAGAACGCAGGAACCAGCAACAGGGAACAGCATCTGATCATAGAACATCAAGTCATGGACGGAACCTTGCACTGGGTAGATATTTTATCTTTTATCAATATTTAGAATTAAAAAGATTGGATGAGATGTTTTTAACAGAAAAAAAATAAACAATAGATTTCCAGTAAATTCATTTATATAATTTAACTTACTGTTCCGAGTTTTTGGATAGCAAACATACAGTAAACAACTTTTTTACAATGGTTATCAGACAAGTTGTTTGGCAAATTGATTTTTCAGAACTCAAAACACGGGTTATTAGTCCCCTACTGGTTGAAAACCAGTTTTGGGGACTATAGGAATGCTCTTTTCCGTCATTCCGTCTTTCCGTCATTCCGTCATTCCGTCCGTCCGCAATTTCGTGTCCGGTCCATAACTCAGTCATCCATGAAGGGATTTTAATATTACTTGGCACAAATGTTCCCCATGATGAGACGACGTGTCATGAGCAAAACCCGGACCCCTAGCTCAAAGGTCAAGGTCACAATAGGAGGTCAAAGGTCAACAGGGCTTTTTTCCTGTCCGGTCCACAACTCTCCCATCCTTGAAGGGATTTTAGTATTACTTGGCACAAATGTTCCCCATGATGAGATGATGTGTCATGCGCAAATCCCGGACCCCTAGCTTAAAGGTCAAGGTCACAATTGGAGGTCAAAGGTCAACAGGGCTTTTTTCCTGTCCGGTCCATAACTCTCCCATCCATGAAGAGATTTTAATATTACTTGGCACAAATGTTCCCCATGAGGAGACGATGTGTCATGCGCAAAACCTGGAACCCTAGCTTAAAGGTCAAGGTCACAATTGGAGGTCAAAGGTCAACAGGGCTTTTTTCCTGTCCGGTCCATAACTCTCCCATCTATGAAGGGATTTTAATATTACTTGGCACAAATGTACCTCATAATAAGACGATGTGTCATGCACAACTTTCAGACCCCTAGCTCAAAGGTCAAGGTCACACTTAGCAGTCAAATGTTAACATAGCATGAACAGGGTCTGTTTCGTGTCCGGTCCATAACTCTGACATTCATTAACGGATTTTAATATCACTTAGCACAAGTGTTCCCCATGATGAGACGACGTGTCATGCGCAAATCCCGGACTCCTAGCTCAAAGGTCAAGGTCACAATTGGGTGTCAAAGGTCAACAGAGTTTTTTTCCTGTCCCGTCCATAACTCTGCCATCCATGAAGGGATTTTAATATTACTTGGCACAAATGTTTCCCATGATGAGACGATGTGTCATGCGCAAACCCAGTACCCTAGCTTAAAGGTCAAGGTCACACTTTGAGATCAAAGGTCAAGAGGATTTTTTTCCTGTCTGGTCTATAACTTTGTCATGCAAAGCAGGATTTAGATATCAGTTGGCACAAATATTCCCCTGGATGAGACAACATGTCATGCGCAAGAACCAGGTCCCTAGCTCTAAGGTCAAGGTCATATTTAGAGGTCAAAGGTCAAATTCAAGAATGACTTTGTACGGAACATTTCTTCTTCATGCATGGAGGGATTTTGATGTAACTTTGACCAAATGTTCACCACCATGAGGCACCCTTGTTTTTAGAATTACGTCCCTTTGTTGTTACTATAAATAGATTTTATTGTAACTTTTTTATTACTGGCCGTAGAGAAAAATCAAGACCACTTTTCTGTGGTACAGCATGCATGTTACATCCAATTTTTAGGTGTATTTTGACCTATCTCTACCTGGTAAAGAGTTTTTTGTGGACTTATATTATTATTATTATTTTTTTTTTTTTTTAAAGATTAATTTCCCTTTGTTGTTACTATAAATAACTTACATGATAACATTTTTATAATCAGCCCAAAAAATTCAATATGAAAACAACTGTGGGTTTTTATATATGCACATTTTAATCCAAGTGTGTTGTTATAATGTTATAACATATTGTATATGTAGTACAATATTGTTTATACATCATTGACAGATATCAGTTCATTATGTTATACTGCAGTAGAAAAAGTTAGGTGCCTTCCAGTAGGGGACTTTGTATTGCATGGCAATACTTCATTCACTTGTTCTACGATAAACCACACTTGGGAACTTGTTATTTCGATTCTAACACGACATACTAATATCAACAGTGTTGGAAAAAAAATTGTAACTACTTTTTACGACCGTGCTACGCACCTGGTTCGGATAACGTCATTGCACGCGAGTGGTTTATTGCAGAATAACCAGAGATAGATTTTGCTCAACATGTATGTAAGTTATTCGTTGGTCGTGTTAGAATTTGCGATAATACCCAGACCTGACAAGTAATAACCCCTTTACATTTAGTGTGGCTTGTGCATAGTCATAAGATGCTATACCAACCAATCTACTTATTAGAAATGGCAAGCATACATGTGGCTTTAAGCGAAGAAGGACTTCCAAGACCTTTCTAAATTTGATTATTTGAATTGGTTTTTTACCGGTTTGTTTCCAATAGCTGGTAATACCACAATCAACAATAAAATGTTGACAGTAGAAGTGCACATCAATTAAAGGAAGAAAATAAGATTATTACTTTTATGAGAAGAATTTTATGTTGTCTGATAACCTTACTTTATCACTCTTTAATCCATTTTGCAATGTTTATACAGTATGACATGCAAGATGTTTGAAATGTTTGAGATGTAATTTGAGAACTTAAACTTTGTGGGTATGACTTCACAGGTTCATTTCTTACAACAAGATTGCGAGGATCCAGTGGTGATGGTGATGATCCACCAGAGGAAAAACCTGTACAGCTTCCTCACAGGTAGTTGATACGTTAGAATTGACTGTTCTATTATAGCATTTCACTTTTTTTGTTATTTTCCAATGTCATAGATATTTTCTACATCAGACTATGACTTTTACAACAGTAACCCATAGTGTGTGTGGGTAACCTTTAATAAATGGATTCAAAAGTGTAAATACTTACTTTGCTCACAACTGTGCTCACTAAGTTTACTTTTCTGCCTATCTTCGACAGACAGTGGTGTTATCGTATGTTAATGTGATTTGTTTTCAAGCTAAACTCATATTTACTTGTTTAAAAAATTAAGTATTTTTTTTTAAAAATTGTGACATTTTAAAAATGATGAGTAAAACTATAAGATGGCTTAAAATAATTTTATGGAAATTCTGGGAGGACATAAATTAAACAATTGTCTAAACTAATGCCAAGTTTAAGAAATATACCTCAGGTAGTATTTGATATATCGACAAAAAATAAGTGTTTCATTTAATAGAAGATTTGTAAAGTGTATTTTCTTGGAAGATACATGTTAGATATAAGCTAAGTTTTATTAAAAATAGTTTAATCAGCATTATTTATTAAGCTGGAAACATGTTCAAAGACTGCTGCACAGGACTAGCTCCAAAAATAGGTGTACCACATGTTACCACAAGTGTCTTCAGTATATCGTATTTTTGTTGCTATATTTCAGTCATGAAGTTGATGACACAGAGTCTGTAACTGGAAACAAAACAGCAGATGCAAGAACAGCTTTGTCTATGCTTGGGTATTCCCTGCCAGATGAAGAGGGTTGGTAAGTGCAATATGACATTGACTTACACTCTTATAGATGAATAACTTTGTTTAGGTTTGGGCAAGAATATGGGTTTTTGAAATATAATTAGAGAAATAGTTACAATCTTTGAGTCAGACAATGTTCCTGCATTTTGTAGATCTTTCTTGTAGCTTTAAAAGTCTGTCAGCAGTTATGTACAAAGATGGTGGTTGATTGGTATTCTGCCAGTAGACCAGCAGAAAAGTTGTAGTGTTATGTAAAAAACACTAATAAAATGTGTATTAATTGTTAATAGTTTTATTAGTAATTCTTTTGGGAATTGTAGATTTACTATATATTTAAAACACTTTACACCTTGTGAGACCTTTGTTACTTTATAACTAGTGTCACATGACTTGTGCCTCTGCAAATGATTGTACTACGTAGATGTACAGAACATTTGTATTTCATAGCCAATTGCAGGCTGCATGAAGCATGTTTAGAAAATAGGACAAATTGTAGCAAATTTGCTGGTTCTAAATTGTATTCTTAATTCCAGTTCAGATGAAAAGAAACCCAAGATCCAAGGAGGCAAAGTGAAATATAAAACTAGAAATATCCATGCAGTATCAAAGAACTTAAACATGGGTAAGGGGACACATACAAGATTTGACCAAGATGGGAATGAAATGGTAGTGAGACCATCTAGAACATTGAACAAAGTGAAAAACTTCCTTGGTAAACTGAAGTCAGATACATTACAAGAAGTGGACACTAGTGATCAGGAGGTTATGGATATTTTTGGGTTGAAGGATGTAACTGATACTGATAATACTAAGAGAACCACTGTACCAAGTTACGACTGTGATGATAAGTTAAAGTCACAGGGAGATTCTGATGTTGCACAGACTTATTTAGTTACAGGAATAAAACAAGATAATAAAGACAAGGAATTACAAGTAGAAGCTAAACTGGATAATTCAAAAAATTGGTCAATGCATATAGATGAAGAAACATCTTTTGATTTTTCTGAAAATAGTGTTAAAACTTGTGAATCTTACAAGGATGTGCATGTATTCCCAGATACATTTAATTTTACTGGAATACAAAAGGAAGATGATAGATTGGAAATCTCTGAAAACATTATGAGTCATGTAGATGAAAGGGAAGCTGTGGAATATGACCTTGAAATTTGGGATGATGCTGAGGATAATGTCATAGACAAAGACACAGACAAGAAGAAGGTGAGGTCACGCAAGAGGAAGAAGAGGCAGGGAGGTGTACCAATGCCAGCAGAGATTGCAGAGGACCCTCAGCTGAGGAAATATTGGGGTCAGAGATACAGGCTCTTCTCCAAGTTTGATGAAGGGGTCAAACTTGACAGGGGTAATTATGAAGTATTTTACTTGTGAAGTAGAAAATATCACTTAAACTACTGTTTGCTGATTATTAGTGTTAACACTTCCTCAAAGCAAGCTTAGTTTCTAGTAAAGAGAGCTAATGTGACTGCCGGGCATGATAGCACAACCTTGAGAGGCGAGGTGACCTTCTCACAAGAAGCACAAACATTTGAAATCTGAAATTCAGCAGTTGCCTTAAATTAAATCCAGGCTATAAGGAAAGTCTTGATCATTTCAGTTTAAACCTTTCAGTTAATTGTACAGTGAAGTATTACTGATAGTAATCTAACTTGGACATCATTGTAAATATAGAGAAGATAGCGATCGCAATTGATTTCAGAAATGTGTGAAGATTTAAACATTCACTTATGAATTTGTAAATAAGATAATGTATTTTCATTATAAGCCTGTATTAGGTCCAGTGTTTGTCATACTGATATAAGGCTGCAGACAGGGGACAAATACAACAGATTAAAGACCTGTAACTGGGCTTTTGTCAAAACTTACATTTATTGGTACTTACAACACACAAGCTCGCTTAAAAGATGTACATGATACAGACACGAAAATAATCGCACTTAGCTGAAAACAATTAGGACAGTGTTAGTAATTGCATTGCCATCTTATGGCACTTTAAAAAAAAATGACAACTTTAGAAATAAAAGATTGTATTATACTTCGGCATTTCAAAATAATCTGTATTGCTCAGGTCTCTAAGTAGAGCAATCCTATCAAATAACATACATACAGGTAAAATAATGCACATACAGGAAACAGTAACAGGGACTATTTACTTCAGTCATGTAGTAAAATGAGTTATAAATAAAAGCCATCCAGCTGACTAATGGAAGGTTGATGGTTCTACCTAGGTGCTTGCTTGTGATGAAATAATGCAAGGAGGGGCACCTGGGGTCTTCCTCCACCATCAAAGCTGGAAAGTCGCCATATGATCTATAATTGTGTTGGTGTGACGTAAAACCCAACAAAATAAATAAATAAATATAAATAAAAAATAAACTTTGACTTGATGAGTTATTATTTATTTATATCAGTCATTGTAAATGTTACATATATGTTTTCTAGAGGGCTGGTTTTCTGTCACCCCAGAGAAGATAGCAGAACATATAGCTGACAGGTGTAGATGTGATGTCATTGTTGATGCTTTCTGTGGTGTAGGAGGGAACACCATACAGTTTGCCTTCACTTGTGAAAGAGGTAATTATGCTTCCCTTCTATGGAAAGTGGGGTGAACAATTTTGCTCATGTTAGTCAATCAGCTGGTTTGTCGATCAGTAGACATTTTGGTTTTCAACCAGTAGATATAAAGCACTATTGCCTAAATGGTTTAACTTCACTTTATGACTGTCTGTGGTAAGTAGATGACTCCTGTTATTTTGTTGTCAGTAGTGCAAAGATCAAGGTCACAGTGACCTTTAGGCTAAAAATTTTTTCAATCAGTAACGAGAATAATTGTTTATGGTCACAAGATTGCTGTCATTGTTTGAAGGGAAAATAGATCATAAGTCACGGTCATGGTTTTCAATCATGAAAACAGTTTCTGATAAATAACTGGATAAAGCTTTGACCTAGCACTCAAAACTTCCTAGGATAATGGCTTGTGGTCAGAAAATGATCTGTATTATTTAAATGTCCGGCAATTTAAGGTCAGGTTTCTGATCAATAGCTGCGGAATAATTTGGTCTACGTCCATCCAACTTCATAATGTTGTTGTCTTTGGTCAGTAGATGAACTCTTACTTTTTGGGGATTCACAAGTGACAGTGACCTTAGATTTAAAGTGTTTCTGATTAGATATGGGATAATGCTTTGTCCTGGGACTGTTTGACTGTCGTCAATATGTTACTGGGTTTTTTTTCGAGGCAAATAGGTCAAATGTCAGGGTCACATAACCTTGATATTAAAATGATTTCTTATCAGTGACTGGAGAATGCTCAGGTCTACAGTCATCAAACTTCCTAGCACAATTGTTTATAGTCAACAGATGGCCCTTATTGTTAGCTCACCTGTCACAAAGTGACAAGGTGAGCTTTTGTGATCGCGCGGTGTCCGTCGTCCGTGCGTAAACTTTTCCTTGTGACATCTCTATAGGTCGCAGTTTTCATGGGATCTTTATGAAAATGGGTCAGAATGTTCATCTTGGTAAATTCTAGGTCAAGTTCGAAACTGGGTCACGTGCCGTCAAAAAATAGGTCAGTAGGTCTAAAAATAGAAAAACCTTGTGACCTCTCTAGAGGCCATAATTTTCAATGGATCTTCATAAAAATTGGTCAGAATGTTCACCTTGATGATATCTAGGTCAAGTTCGAAACTGGGTCACGTGCCTTCAAAAACTAGGTCAGTAGGTCTAAAAATAGAAAAACCTTGTGACCTCTCTAGAGGCCATATATTTCACAAGATCTTCATGAAAGTTGGTCAGAAAGTTCACCTTGATAATATTTAGGTCAAATTCGAAACTGGGTCACGTGCCGTCAAAAACTAGGTCAGTAGGTCAAATAATAGAAAAACATTGTGACCTCTCTAAAGGCCATATTTTTCATGGGATCTGTATGAAAGTTGATCTGAATGTTCATCTTGATGTTATCTAGGTCAAGTTTGAAACTGGGTCACGTGCGGTCAAAAACTAGGTCAGTAGGTCTAAAAATAGAAAAACCTTGTGACCTTTCTAGAGGCCATATATTTCACAAGATCTTCATGAAAATTGGTCAGAACGTTCACCTTGATGATATCTAGGTCAAGTTCGAAACTGGGTCACGTGCCATCAAAAACTAGGTCAGTAGGTCAAATAATAGAAAAATCTTGTGACCCTCTAAAGGGCATATTTTTCATGGGATCTGTATGAAAGTTGGTCTGAATGTTCATCTTGATGATATCTAGGTCAAGTTCGAAACTGGGTCACATGCGGTCAAAAACTAGGTCAGTAGGTCTAAAAATAGAAAAACCTTGTGACCTCTCTAGAGGCCATATATTTCATGAAATCTTCATGAAAATTGGTCAGAATGTTCACCTTGATGATATCTAAGTCAAGTTCGAAAGTGGGTCACGTGCCGTCAAAAACTAGGTCAGTAGGTCAAATAATAGAAAAACCTTGTGACCTCTCTAGAGGCCATATTTTCCATGGGATCTGTATGAAAATTGGTCTGAATGTTCTGCTTGATGATATCTAAGTCAAGTTCGAAATTGGGTCACATGCCATCAAAAACCAGGTCAGTAGGTCTAAAAACAGAAAAACCTTGTGACCTCTCTAGAGGCCGTATTTTTCAATGGATCTTCATGAAAGTTGGTCTGAATGTTCATCTTGATGATATCTAGGTCAAGTTCAAAACAGGGTCATGTGCGGTCAGAAACTAGGTCAGTAGGTCTAAAAATAGAAAAACCTTGTGACCTCTTTAGAGGCCATACTTGTGAATGGATCTCCATAAAAATTGGTCAGAATGTTCATCTTGATGATATCTAGGTCAAGTTCGAAAGAGGGTCACGTGCCGTCAAAAAGTAGGTCAGTAGGTCAAATAATAAAAAAACGTTGTGACCTCTCTTGAGGCCATTTTTTTCATGGGATCTGTATGAAAGTTGGTCTGAATGTTTATCTTGATGATATCTAGGTCAGTTTTGAAACTGGATTAACTGTGATCAAAAACTAGGTCAGTAGGTCTTGAAATAGAAAACCCTTGTGACCTCTCTAGAGGCCATACCCTTGAATGGATCTTCATGAAAATTGGTCAGAATGTTCACCTTGATGATATCTAGGTCAAGTTTGAAACTGGGTCACGTGCCTTAAAAAACTAGGTCAATAGGTCAAATAATAGAAAAACCTTGTGACCTCTCTAGAGACCATATTTTTCAATGGATCTTCATGAAAATTGGTCAGAATTTTTATCTTGATAAAATCTAGGTCAAGTTCAAAACTGGGTCACATGAGCTCAAAAACTAGGTCACTGTGTCAAATAATAGAAAAAACAACGTCATACTTAAAACTGGATCATGTGGGAAGAGGTGAGCGATTCAGGACCATCATGTTCCTCTTGTAGGAATTATGCCCCCTTTTTACTTAGAATTTTGGGTTACTTTTGATCAGTGCATTTTATCTGTATCGCTATTATTACACAAGGGATTTCAATCAGACTTAACCCTTATGCTGGACAAGACTGATTTTGCCTTTGCAACCCATGTAGATCGTGATCAGCTTGCACATCTGTGCAGTCTGGTCATGATCTGCATTATTGGCTATTCAGTCTGTATGTGTTTGGTAAGCACCCCTTTCATCAGTTAATGGTACTGTCCAAATTGAAAGATGGAAAAGTTCATAATAGAAATTTAGCTGGGTAAGGGTTAAAGTAATTGTCTCACATTATCAAGGTCACCTGCATCTTTTGACAGAAGGGTCAAAACTTGATTAATTATCCCTCTTTTTATTTAAAATTTCACGTTAAAGTTTCAGCGCACTTTCACTGTATCATATTAAAACCAAACGGTATTGATTAAAACTTAAAATGCGCAGAGACATTCCAGTTATTTGTTTTTGTCAATGTTAGAGCAAAATGTTGGATAATCTTCCGTTTTGACCTTCTGGTCTAGACAACAACAGATTTTCTGATTGGCTGATGTGGAACATCAAGCATTGTTATAAAGGTTGACTTTCGGGTTAATGGACCCTTTTACAGTTAGGCTTTCCGGAATTCTGGGTAGATAACCTACAGAAGTGTCATTGTTCTAGGGCGGTTAAAAATGAACAAGCTCATTGAAATAATTGATATAAGTTTTTATGCCCCCTTCAAAGGAGAAGGGGTATGTTGTTTTGCAGGTGTCTGTCGGTCTGTATGTAGACAAATCCGTTTCTGTATGATAGGGAAGTTGATTATAACCAGCTGATGACCCCTATTGATTTTGAGATTAGTAGGTTAAAGAGCAAGGTCACAGTGACCCAGAACAGTAAAATGGTGTCCAGATGATAACTCAAGAACTCATGAAAGTTGATAGGGAGGTTGGTCATGACCAGCATATGACCCCTATTGATTCTGAGGTCAGTAGGTTGAAGGTCAAGTTCACAGAGACCAGGTACAGTTAAACAGTTTCTGGACAATAACTTGAAAACGCTTGGGTCTAGGATCACAAAACTTGATAGGGTGGTTTATCATGATATGCAGACGATAAATTGAGAATGCTTGGGCCTAGGATCACGAAACTTTATAGAGAAGTTGATCATGACCAGCAGATGGCCTTATTGATTTTGAGGTCAGTAGGCTAAAGGCAAAGGTCACAGTGACCGGGAACAGGTTAACAGTTTCTGAATGATGATTCAAGAACTCTTGGGCCTCAGAACATGAAAGTTGTAAGGGAAGTTGGTCATGACCAGCAGATGACCCTTTTTGACTTTGAGGTCAATAGGTCGAAGTCAAGGTCTCATTAACCCAGATCAGTTAAACCATTTCCGGAGGATAAGTTGAAAATGCTTTGGCCTATGATCACAAAACTTTATAGGGAAGTTGATCATGACCAGCAGATGACCCTATTGATCTTGAGGTCAAAAGGTCGAAGGTCAAGGTCACTTTAACCCAGAAAAGTAGAACTTCAGTATACATTGACCAAATAGTTTCTGTTTCTTGTGCAGTTACTGAATGCATAAAGGGGGCATTTTGTGTTCTATGAGCTCTTGTTTTTAGCTTACCTGTCACATAGCGACAGGGTGAGCTTTTGTGATCGCCCTTCGTCCGTCCGTCCACAATTTCTTGTGAACTTGATAGAGACCACATTTTGCAAGCAATTTTGATCAAACTTGTACAAAACTTGTATTGGCATGATATCTCGGTACCTTTCGAAAACTGGCCAGATCCCGTCACGGGTTCTAGAGTTATTGCCCCTTAAAGGGCCAAAATTGTGTGCGTGCGTCAACAATTTCTTGTCTGCATGACAGTGGTTTCATTTATGATTCTATTTTAACCAAACTTGCACACAACTTGTATCACCATATGATCTCAGTTCCTGTCTTGAACTGGCCAGATTTCTTTATTGGTTCTAGAGTTATGGTCCGTGAAAGGACCAAAATTAGCTATTTTGACCTTGTCTGCACAATGGCAGCTTTATTTATAATTTTATTTTAATCAAACTTGCACACAACTTGTATCACCATAAGAGCTTGGTTCCTTTCTTGAACTGGCCAGATGCCGTTATGGGTTCTAGAGTGATGGCCCCTGAAAGGGCTAGAATTAGCTATTTTGATTTAGTCTGCACAATAGCAGCTTCATTTATGATTTGAATTTAATCAAACTTGCACAAAACTTGTGTCACCATAAGATCTCAGTTCCTTTCTTGAACCGGCCACATCCCATAATGGGTTCCGGAGTTATGGCCCCTGAAAGGGCCAAAATTAGCTATTTTGACCTTGTCTGCACAATAGCAGCTTCATTTATGATTTGATTTTAACCAAACTTGCACACAACTTGTATTCCCATAAGAGCTTGGTTCCTTTCTTGAACTGGCCAGATGCCATTATGGGTTCTAGAGTGATGGCCCCTGATAGCGCCATAATTTGCTATTTTGACCTTGTCTGCACAATAGCAGCTTCATTCATGATTTGAATTTAATCAAACTTTCACAAAACTTGTGTCACCATAAGATCTGGGTTCCTTTATTGAACCGGCCAGATCCCATAATGGGTTCCAGAGTTATGGCCCCTGAAAGGGCCAAAATTAGCTATTTTGACATTGTCTGCACAATAGATGCTTCATTTATGATTTGATTTTAACCAGACTTGCACAGAACTTTTAACACCATAAGATCACAATTCCTATTTATATGCCCGAAGGGATGTATTATGTTATCGCCTCGGTGTCCATCTGTCTGTCTGTCTGTCTGTTGGTTAGAAATTTCCCTTCTGCTCTGTAACTCTTGAACCCCTTGAAGGATTTCCAAGAAACCTGACACAAATGTTCACCTCATCGAAACAACGCACAGAGCGCATGTTTTGGATGACTCACTTCAAGGTCAAGGTCACACTTAGGGGTCAAAGGTCGTATGACTTTGTTTTGTGTGTATATTGCTCTGCATTTGCAGTGCTCTTTTTATTTGGCAGATCCTTCTTTTGTTCACTTACGATAATTTGTTTTTGATTAATTTCCTTTTATGTTACTATAAATAGCTTCTTGTCCTTAAGTGCAATGATAACAGGTGAGCAATATAGGGCCATTATGGCCCTCTTGTTTTCGTAGTCAGGAGGTCAAAAGTCAGTGTCACAATGACCATCGGACTTATTATGGTGTACAATCTATAGCTGGAGAACACCGGCCTACACAGGTCAAACATACTAGGGTAAAACTTTTGGACTGTATATGACATATTATTTCAGGATGATTAGGCTAAAGGTCAAGGTTAAGACTAAATAACATGCCTAGTTACCTTGGACAGGGTGTCAGTGTGTTGAAATGGAAAGGTTAGCACATGTGTCTACCAATGACAGTTTTACCCAGGTGTTTGTCCTTACCTGAAACAATGCTCTAAGGAACACTACAAAACTGTGTCATTAAAATGTGACTTATTATATTACAGCGAAATGTGTCTGGACATTATTTAAGTTGTATCACATGTCAGCAAAAACAGCTTTGTCAGTAGCTGTCTGGCAAGTGTAAGAAAAATTTTCTTGTATGCGTTCTATGCTTCCAAAGGATCCTGTTAAAGATTTGATTAACTATCATAAAAGCAGTCTTTAAGTGTCAAGTGACAGCTATAAAAAGTCTCCAAATACTTGGATTCAGTGTTGTTATATTTTCTGGTCCATTAGGATCATGAAATCCATGCAGTTGTACCACAATCAGATTCTGCTTAAGTTGGTGCTAAGGGGCGTGAGGGGTGTTCCACGTTTCATTACCTCTCATAAACATAGTCAAATCTAGTTTGGTATTTTTCTGCTTGGTTGCATTCTTTCTTACAGATTTAATTGGCCTGTCATGATGTGTGTTAATTGTTAACACAGATTTGTATCTTACCTTTCAGTGATTGCTATAGATATTGACCCAGTAAAAGTAGAACTTGCACGGCACAATGCAAGAGTGTATGGTGTTGAAGACAGGATTGAGTTTATCGTTGGTAACTATATGGAGCTGGCTCCACATTTACAGGCTGACGTTGTGTTCCTGAGTCCGCCATGGGGAGGACCAGAGTACCTAAATGCTGATGTGTTTGATCTCGAGACCATGGTGGCTTTAAATACATATCCTTTTCGCATAGAAAAACATTTTTGCCAGATTCTTTTCAGAAGTTTGGTAAAGAAGGTTTATAATTTAAAAAATCACATTAAAATTTTATGTGTAGATTTGATTTCATGCACTAAGCTTATTGGTTGTAATATTTTGTCTACACATTTATTAGGACAATAGGAGCGATATATTGTTTTGCTCATTGTTGGTTTGTTAGCTCACCTGTCACAAAGTGACAAGGTGAGCTTTTGTGATCGCGCTGCGTCCGTCTTCCGTCCGTCCATCCGTAAACTTTTGCTTGTGACCACTCTAGAGGTCACATTTTTAATGGGATCTTTATGAAAGCTGGTCAGAATGTTCACATTGATGATATCTAGTTCAAGTTCGAAACTGGGTCACGTGCCGTCAAAAACTAGGTCAGTAGGTCTAAAAATAGAAAAACCTTGTGACCTCTCTAGAGACCATATTTTTTACAAGATCTTCGTGAAAGTTGGTCTGAATGTTCACCTTGATGATATCTAGGTCAAGTTCGAAACTGGGTCACGTGCCATCAAAAACTAGGTCAGTAGGTCAAATAAAAGAAAATCCTTGTGACCTCTCTGGAGGTCATATTTTTCATGGGATCTGCATGAAAATTGGTCAGAATGTTCATCTTGATGATATCTAGGTCAAGTTTGAAACTGGGTCACGTCCGGTCCAAAACAAGGTCAGTAGGTCAAATAATAGAAAAACCTTGTGACCTCTGTAGAGGCCGTATTTTTCATTGGATCTGCATGAAAATTGATCAGAATGTTCATCTTGATGATATCTAGGTCAGGTTTGAAACCGGGTCAACTGCAGTCAAAAACTAGGTCAGTAGGTCAAATAATAGAAATTCCTTGTGACCTCTGTAGAGGCCATATTTTTGATGAGATCTGCATGAAAATTGGTCAGAATGTTCATCTTGATGATATCTAGTTCAAATTCGAAATTGGGTCAACTGCGGTCCAAAACTAGGTCAGTAAGTCTAAAAATAGAAAATTCTTTTGACCTCCCTAGAGGCCATATTTTTCATGGGATCTTCATGAAAATTGGTCAGAATGTTTACCTTGATGATATCTAGGCCAAGTTTGAAACTGGGTCACGTGCGGTCCAAAACTAGGTCATTAGATCAAATAATAGAAAATCCTTGTGACCTCTCTAGAGGTCATATTTTTCATGGGATCTGTATGAAAATTGGTCAGAATGTTCATCTTGAAGATATGTAGGTCAAGTTTGACACTGGGTCACGTGCGGTGAAAAACTAGGTCAGTAAGTCAAATAAAAGAAAAACCTTGTGACCTCTGTAGAGGCCATATTTTTCATGGGATCTGCATGAAAATTGGTCAGAATGTTCATCTTGATAATATCTAGGTCAAGTTTGAAACTGGGTCACATGCGATCAAAAACTAGGTCAGTAGGTCAAATAATAGAAAAACCTTGTGACCACTCTAGAGGCCATAGTTTTCATGGGATCTGTATGAAAGTTGGTCTGAATGTTCATCTTGATGATATCTAGGTCAAGTTTGAAACCGGGTTAACTGCGGTCAAAAACTAGGTCACTAGGTCTCAACATAGAAAGACCTTTTGACCTCTCTAGAGGCCATATTTTTCAATGGATCTTCATGAAAATTGGTCAGAATTTTTATCTTGATGATGTCTAGGTCAAGTTCATAAGTAGGTCACATGAGCTCAAAAACTAGGTCACTATGTCAAATAATAGAAAAAAACGACGTCATACTCAGTTCATGTGGGGGCAGGTGAGCGATTCAGGACCATCATGGTCCTCTTGTCTTTCTGTTGGTAGGTCATTTAGTTTCCAGTCAATAACTAGAGAATCTTGGTAAAACTTTATAGGGTGATAACTTGTAGTCAGTAGATAATCTCTATTGTTTTTTTGTGGGGTCAGTAGATCAAAGTTTAAGTTAACAGTGACCTTGAGACTGAAAACTATTTTCGCTGTATAACTCAAGAATATTTTGGCCTAAGGTCATCAACCTTCGTAGGATGATTGCCTATGGTCAGTGGTTGACTCCTATTGTTTTGTGGGGTCAATAGGACAAAGGTCAAGGGCACAGAGATCTTGATACTGAAAATGGTTTCCACTCGATAACTAAAGAATGCTTTGGCCTACAGTCATCAAAATTCATAGGATGATTGCCTGTGGTCAGTAGATAACTTCTAATGTTTCCGCGTCATTAAGTCAAAGGTCAAGGTCACTGTGACCTAGGGACTGAAAAGTTTTCCTGCTGAATCATTAAAACACGCTTTAGGTGTCAATCTTATGGGATGGTTGCCTGTGGTTAATAGATGACCCCTGTTGTTTCTGAGGTCATTTGGTCAAGGTCACAGCATACAAAATTATATTTCCATTTCAACAGGCCATCATGGGAGGCATATGTGTTTTATAAACAGCTACATTTTCAAATAAACCCTAATTTAGAGTATACTGCTAAGCTTACTGTCCAGGAATGGTAGAGTTGGTTAGGATTCTTTTTGTACATTTTCTTTAATAGATTAGACCACCAAGTTTCATCACATTACTGAAAGCTGCAGATGGTAAGCAAAAGTGATTGAAAAATTACTTTAATTTATATTTCTGAAATGTATGGTCTAAAGCTTCACTCGATTACTTTCTATTTTTGGTAAACTCAAGTGCAGATCACTCCATAACTTGACTATGAATGTTATAAATTAGGTTTTCTCCCCTTCAAAGTTATGTTGTTTCTCATTACCTACAGATGTGATGAAGCTTTTCTTAACAGATGATAAACAAGCTTCTGCTGTTTGTTTTTTTCTCTGGAGAGTCAAAATGTTCATTATGTTAAAAGCATGCCACAAAACATTGTTGTTATTTATGGCTATGATAATGCCAGTAGTAACACCTGCATCTGTAACATAAAATATATGTAGGAAGAGGCAGATCAAATGTGCTGTTATAAATAACGTTTCCTTCTGCTCACCCGAGTGTCGGTGTCAGTATTGCCCTGGCAGTCAAAACTTTCCTAGTCATCAGACCTCCTAAAATAACCAAGTTGGATAACACTTCGAATTTAATGAGGAATTTAATACAAATTATGTCCCTTTTTCAACTTAGAAAATTTGGTCAAAGTTTTGCATACAACTAACTATCAGGAACAACGAAATCGAACTTCACACAGTGCTACCCAGTCATAAAACCTACTGAAAAAACAATTTAGGTAACTCTTGGTTGAATTTACTACTGACTGACATTTTTTCATTTTAGAAAATTTGGTTACGTTTTCCATGCAACTAGTTTTCAAGCTGTATATCAGTAACTACATGCATTGAATTGAAACTTCACACAGTGCTTTCCATTCATTACATCTGCTAAAATAACCAAATAAAAAAAACTGTTGATGGAATTTAATACAAATATGGCCTTTTTTTTCGACTTTGAAAATTCAGCCAAAGTTTTGCATGTAACTATCAAGCTGTGTCTTAGGAACAATAGCATGTACTAGATTGAAGCTACACAATGCATTCCAGTCATCAAACCTACTGAAGTAATCAAGTAAGATAACTTTTGATTGGCTTCAATGTAAAATACAATACTTTTTAAAACTTGGAGAACTGGTTAGGGAGCATCCATAGGTTTCACTGATAGCCTTGTCCCATGTTGTTTCTAGTTTCTCCGTATTATTTTTAGTACACCCTCAATGTCTAGTCCGCCACCTCAATTATGTATGCAAAGCCCCCACCCAGAAGTAAAAAACATCTCTCCTTAATTTGTGTAATACACCAACTGTTTTCTGTCATTCACTTCTCTATAAACAAACATTTTCAAGAAGTTGAGCACACTGTCCTTCTGACAGCTCTTGTTATAAGTCATACCTTATCAGTATATATTACAGTATTAATTGGAGCTGGAAAATGAGCTATGTTTCTTGAATTCCTTAACTGTGATTCACATTTGAGATTGTGCGTGTTACTAGGCCAGTCAGTAACAATATAGCTTTGTTTGTGCCGAGAAATACAAACATAGATCAGGTAAGATACTTCATTTGTTACTTAGTAGACATAAACATTTTAATTGGTATATCTCAAGTCTGTCATCAGATAGGATGATGTTTCATAATTACATTTCATTTCTACATTGAGGTGATTTGTTATTCCATGCTTGTATCTTATTGCAGATAATTGGCATGACCTGTTATTTGTTGCAGTAACTGTAAAAATAACATCACATGAGCAGAAATCATGAAGCAAGTACATATCTGTTTGGATGTTGATATTTGATTGACATTTTGCTGATTCTAAAATTATAGAAATAATTTATTGCATAATAATGCTTCATTGTATTATAACTGAACAGATCTGACTTCTTGTGAATATGCAGGTTCTGCTGCAGTGAAATTAATTTTTTTTTTTTATAGGGCTGTAGAAACTTATGTTTCACCATGTTTTAAGTGAATTTCACACATTTACTGTTCCATTAAAACACCCATTGAAATTGATGATATCAGCATTTTTTTTTTCTGTAATAACTTAAGATATTGTAGAAATATCATTATACAAATACTGTAAAATCATATAATTTCCTGGGCATGAAATTTCGTGGTTTTGGTCAAAACTGCAATTTCGTGGGGATATGAATTCGTGAATTTCAACTTTTGAACATTAAATGAATGGGAATTTTACATATTCGTTGGGATTAAATTTTGAGGAATGACTCAACCACGAAATCCATGAAATATAGTCCCCCCACGAATATTAATGATTTTACAGTAAATTATGACTAAGTTGAAGTTCCATAGCAAAATAAATAGTATTCCCTTTTTCTTAACCATTTTTACACACTGGTTTCAGTTTATTGCCACATTGGATAGATGGTTATTATATGCTACTATGCTTATTAACTTTAGTAGATAAGAGGGTAGAACTAGAAGACCTCTTAGTACTCACTACTTCCATTTACTTTCCTTCATAGTTAACAAGTATAGCCGGACGAGGAGGTAAGATGGAGATGGAACAGAATTTTCTCAACAAGAAACTCAAAACAATTACTGCTTATTATGGAGAGTTAGTACTAGACGGAGAAGAGGAAGAGGAGGATGAAGTAGAAACAGGTCGTGCAGAAGAGAAAGATGATGTACAGTTTAGAGAGGCAGATGAAAATGTAACTAATAAAGACAATCTCTTTATAGAGGGGAAAAACAAACTAGAAATGAAAACCAGTAAAGAAGAATCACAACAAGCTGAGGAAGAGAGTGTTCATGTTGAAGAAAAAGAAATTGGAAAGGTTTGAGAGGTATATTAAAATTCCACAGAAGAAAATGGCATACAAAAGGTGACAACTTGTGAGAAAAGAATAGCAGTGAAGTTCTGCAACAGGAACGCAGAATTAATCAAAATTAATTATCTTTGAAAAACAAGGAAAGAAAAAGTTATCATATTTATGAATATAAATGGATGGAAATCAGACAGTGATGTGAAAGAAGATCATGAAATTTAAGACCTTGTACTAGAGACTGAATTATGAGCAGTATAAATGAAAACATGAGTAACAATTATACACAGGGCAGACAAAAACTAAAAATAATGTGACAGTATTCTTTCTACAAAGGTGATGAAGAGTGAAGTTACCCCTTGATAATGAACTTTTAAAATGCTGTAGTGGAGATAATAAAGGAGGAATATTTGGAAATTGCTCTCTATAGAAAAGTTAAAGCATTAACAAATCAGGATATGTTAAAAGCTGCTTTTTGATGCTGTATTGATAGATGTACATGAAGAAAATAGAATTTATTGAATATTTATCTGAAGGTAGAACATTATTTGTGACAAGAGAAAAAAAGATGCTAATAAGAACACCATTTACAAATGTTGACGGAAGTCACGTTAGATTGTATTGTTTTATATTGTTAGAGGTCTGTTACTGAATTGAACATTTGATATAATTGTGAAATGAAGGAATATTGATTTTATAGCAGACAGATATAATTCTTGTTGTCTGAAGATGAACATTGATAAATATTCTCTGAGATAAGTCTTTATCATATTGTCATAGAAATTAGCTTATGTTAAATATGATTTAGATAATCTGAGATTGAAAGGCATGTGATGAAGCCATTTTTGCCCTAGAGTTCTTATTTCTTGTTTTCTCAGGGGCACGAATAGTTGCAGCTTTATCCATCCATCTGGCACATTTTCTTGTCCACAACATACTTTTTAATCTGTCAAAGACATTAGTAAAATTTGGTATGAAAGTTCAATACATTGATTAAAAGGCATTGGCTAAGAACCACAACTCTGGTTAGTTATTTTATGATAGTGACCCTTCTTATACACCTGTTTTGGAGAAACGGGATGTATTATGTGATGACGTGCGAGTACGTCTGTCCGTCCGTCATAATTCGTGTCCAGAGCATACCTTAATAACCATTAAAGGTATCGACTTTAAAGTTGACATATACGTATGGCGATGAGATTATGTGCAGAGCACTTGAACCAGCTCTGTAGGTTTATGGTCAAGGTCACAGATATGGGCTAAAAGGTCAAAATTGTCCATATTTTGTGTCCGGAGCATAACTAAATAACCATGCAAGGTACTGACTTCAGACCTGGCCTGTAGGTAAGTGGCAATGAGACGATGTGCAGAGCTTATGAACCAAGGCTGTAGGTCAAAGGTCAAGGTCACAAATCAAGCTCAAAGGTCAAAATTTTCTGTCATATTTATTGTCCGGAGCATAACTTATTGAAAATTCAAAGAATTGACTTCAAAAGTGGCATGTAGGTAGGAAGTGATGAGAGGATGTGCAGAGAACATGAATCTGGTCTGTAGGTTTAAGGTCAAGGTCACAGATTGAGCTCAAAGGTCAAATCTGTCCTTCATATTTAGTGTCCGGAGCATTACTTATTAACCATTCAAGGTATTGATTTCAAACTTTGGTTGTATGTAGGTGGTGATGAGGCAATATACACAGTGCATGAACCAGGGTGGTAGGTCTAAGGTCAAGGTCAAATTTTCTAATCCTGTTTTGTATCCATTAAACCGTTAAAGGTATTGACTTGAAACTTGGAATATAGGCAGGTGGTGATGAGACAGTGTGCAGACCTCGACAATCTACATTTACACTGCGCACACACTCGCCCTGCTTCCCCCACAAATTTGAGGGCAAAACCTAGGTCACTAGGTCAAATCTTAGAAAAGCCTCATTAACATTTTAGAGGTTATGCTTGTACCTGATCTGTATAGAACTTCAGGTGGTCTGTCTTTATAAAATGTTGTTAAAGTTCAAAATAGGGTCATCTTGGATCAAAAACGGATACTAGACAGAAAAAAGCATTGTCATCACTCTAGAAGCCACATTTGTACCTTAAATATATCGAGATTTGGTCAGAATAATTTGTTTCTAAAACATGGTCACTAGATAAAATCATAGAAAAAGATTATTGACTAGTAATCACAGTTTTGACATGACATTCATAACACTTTTCTGGTCCATCTAGAACATTTTTAAGCCTGAATGGATATTGAAATAAATAAGCACAAACATTCATAATACAAGACAATGCCATTTTGGTTAAGTTTTTGCATGTAAGATGTCGTCTTAATAGACACAAGCGGCAATGGATTGAAACTTTACACAGTTGTTCACTGTGATAGTGTGACATTCAATGCACAGTTTTCATATTTCAGTTTTTGCTTAAAGGTTTAGGGTGTGCTATTAGAATAGGGGGATGGTCTTGCATCCATTTTCCATTTTCAACATTTTAACTTAAACATATTCTCCTCTGAAACTACTAGCCAGATTTCACCAAACTTGGTCTGTAGCATCCTGGCAAGGTTGCCTTTCCAGTTTATTCATATGATTTCACTTTACTCCTTTTTAGGGGCCACCAGAGCTAATAGTAAATCCCTTTAAGTGACTTTTCATGAACCACTTGGGGGAACTTCACCAAACTTGGTCTCTAGCTTCCATGTATGGTCCTCTCAAGTTTATTCAAATGGTTTCACTTCACCCTTTAAGGGAACAAAAACCGTTAAATGAATTCTACACATGAACCATCTGATGGATCTTCACTATATTTGTTTTATAGCATCCCTGATGGACCTCTATCAAATTTATTCAGATGAAATACTAGGCCTCTTTTAGGGTATGCCAGATCTTAAAATAGAAAATATCTTTAAACTTCTTTTTCTAATGAACCAAACCTTTAACTTCTTCTCATGGACCACTTGATTGATCATCACCAAATTTTGCTTGTAGGATCTCATTGAATCTTTCTAAAGTTTGTTGAAATGATTTCACTTGACTGTTTTAGGGGCTGCCTGAGTTCGAGATTGAAATACTTTAAAATTACTTCTTTTCATTGACCAAGTAGTGGATCCTCATCACATTTGGAACGTAGCATCCTTGTAACAACCTCTCACATGTTTATTCAAGTGGTTATGCCTGACCCCTTTTAGGGGCCGCTGGAGCTAAAAATAGGTACTCGATGATCTTCAGCAAATATGATTTGTAGCATCTTTTTAGGGGCCTCCGAAGCTTAACGTAGAGCACTTTTAAAATGTCTCTTCCTTCAACTACTGGAGAGAGCTTGACCAAATTTTGTATGTAGCCTCGATCTTCATATGGACTTTTGTAAAACAGTTTTCTTGACTTTCCCCTGAAGTAGACCTTACTCTGACACACTGCAGAATCTTACATTCATATATACAATAGATGTCAAAATGGTCAAACTGCTACAATGAAGTATGCAATTTAAGGTTTATACTCTTATTTGGGATTTAAAGTTTTATGTAATTATTTCATCTTGTCTATGTACACAAAACATTATTCAGATTCAGATAGATTTTGTTGTTTACATTTTGTGTTGCATTTTCAGCTTAAATGTTTGTTTTATGGTGTCCTATCAATATCATGTTTCATACCAAACACAGCAGACTGTTGTCCCCTTCCATGACACACATTATGTCATGCTATATATATATATAATCAATGTCAAGGTCAGGTGTGTCTAAGGGCCATCATGGCCCCCTGTTACAAAGTTATGGTTTGTTTGCAACTAAGAAATTTTGATGAATAAGTTGAGATCTTGCTCTCACCTTTTCACTGGTTTCTGCCTCTTCCTCCTTGCTTAGGTTTTTATACGCAGGGGTTTACTTGTTGCAATGCAGGGAATAAAATAATTTCATATAGATATTTCTTGGGTATTCCTATTTTCAAATTATTCTGATTCATAAAAACCACATGGAGTTTGACATTGAAAAATCTCAACCTAAATGGTTGTACAAATTTCAGTAATTTCACAGAAGTATTCCGTGGGTGACTATCACCCAAAATATGGCCTCTATGGGGTATGGTAAATTTGCATTTATATAAAATTCAGGATGAACTGTTAAAGCAAATGAACGCTATAGAGTTTATGGAACTTTTGAAGTCTTGACCTCGTTATCAATCGGCAAGTTTTTTTAAAAAGTAATTTGGCAGAAAAAATGTTTCTATTTATACCTCTTTGGGCTATGAAATGAAACTGTGGTGCGCGATATAAGATCATCGTGGATGTCCTGTTTACAAAATTTTTCATTTCACATTTTACTGACAATGCTTTTAAAGTAAGAAAAATTCGGGAAGTATCAAAATAGATCAGAAAAAATCAAGGATATACATGAGTTTTATGGATTCAATTTCGTTCTGATATATATGACATAATGCTATAGTAAATACGTATAAAAGTTGTCTGTTGAAAAAAAATAATTAAAAAATGAACAGTTTTTAGATACATTTTAGTATATCCGAGACATTTTCTGAGAAATGAAAGTTACAGAAAGCATTTGGATTTTATTATAAATTATAATTATTTGTGTCGATTACGTAATATTCTATGCATTGAAGTGAAAATTTAAGAAAACTGTATCCGTTTGTTATAAAATTTAATTCATAGTTTGCTTCTATTCTTGATTCTCATATCTGACTACCTATTCAAACTGACCATGCACTTACCCTGTCCATATCTTAAAAACATAATGGTGGCATTTCCCAGTAATCGTTGAATTTGATATATACTGAAGAAACAATTTGGTAAAAGTTTAAAAAATCTATCCGTAGAAAAAATTCTAGGAATGCCTTAAAATCAAGTAAAACAATGGCAGTAATACTGTCACCTGAACTCAATTATTTAGGTCAAACAGTAATTCGAAATTCATGCGAATTCTGTTCTGAAGCATGTTGTAAATGAATTCACATGCTTAACATTTTGAAATAATTAATAAACAAGATTCATATGGATTTTGCAGCAATTCCCATTTGTTCCACATATTTTATGTATTATACCAGATTTTTATAGCGCCCTTATTATGACAAACACGTCCAAAGGCAGCCACACAGGGCGCCAATTCATCCTCTACCAGCGGAGACGTAGAGCGATCTGACTAGGGAGATATAGCGAGAGAAAGCCCCTATAACAGAGTGAAAAATCTCTTAACTACAGACATGTCCGACTAACTTACCCTAGCTCTTTGCGAAAAGACAGTCTGGTTCTTAAACGTGCACGGTGTGAAGGACCAATACACTTGAAAGGAACCAGTAATGGCCTCTGGTTAGGTGGGAGACACACGAAGAGTATTCCAAAAATTTCCAGTGCCTAGACCGGGGTTTGAATCTCGGATCTCTGGATTGACAGTTAAGCGTGTTACCACTAGAGCACTGAACCACCTGTAATACCATGAACTGTAACAGGTCAGTTCTACAAGTTCTCATGGCACGCAACATTTGATCTGTACCTCACTGCGACTTTCCGTGCAATTCAGCACATAAAACCGCCGCATACGATTTCGGCCAAGGAAAACTGCAAGTTTAGGCTAAGTCGTAGGCATGCAAACAAGCTCTAGTAAAATAATAAAACTTTTTATCAAAAGAAACAAAAGATGCTTTATTTATTTTATTTTATTTTATTTTATTTTAGAAGACATGTTTAAATGTTCATAATTGACATTCTAGGGTTTTTATCTCAACAGTTTATTATAGTTCAAACATCTTTTTTAACCAATGACAAGCGAAGGATTTTCAATATAGTAACCTACTTATTTTCATATTATTTCATAACGGAAAAAATGAGTCAATCACGAAGAGGTCCAAAATTAATGGGGATTCATAGATACGCCTACTTTGAATCAACAACATTCAAGGAGGCGGAACAACTGCCAAATACGTTGTGTGTGTGTGTGTGTGTAAGCTTATTTATAGTCACCACTGGTAACTCATATGAGTGACCCCTCCAGAAGACTGTTAGTAGGAGGATAATGCAAGATACAGAAGATGCTCCAGTTCCAGAAGCTTCCCTGGTTCTTTAGCGTGCCAGGCGTAAAGCACCCATACACGGGACTCTTATCCCAATTTTAGTAATTTTAGTTGGAGGAGCGGGAGCTCGAACTCATGAACCCTGGTTTTTTAGTCAAACCGTTTTGCCACTGGGTCACTGCGTCCGCTCTTTGCCAAATACAGGGACTGCCAATAAAATAAAATTGACCTTTTAATAAACATGTACCCCCTCGATCATGAAGATTAGAGTAGCCAATGAAATCCAAGAGACTGAAGAAGGCGTGGTTTAGTTTACTTTAGACGGAGAGTTTTGTTGTTTTAACCTTTCAATAAAATGAAACGGGGCGTTTTGTCGGTTTTAGATCATTTATTGACATTCTAATGCATTTAGTTTTCCGCTCCGTTTCGGCGAACTTAATTGCATTAGAATGTCAATAAATGATCTATAGCTTATACAAATAGACAAGAACATTTGCCACTCGAATATTATTATTGTCTGCAGTCAGTAGACTAGGAAATAACACTGTCTCTTGTGGCAAATTCACAATGGCTTAAATAGCACTTCATCAAGATTAAAAGCCATTTCACCAGGAAATGTAATCAATGTAGAATGTCTTTCAGTAAGCTGGATTGTTGCTTTGAGAGTCTCGGATAGGAATTTAATTGTATATATCTCCCATGATAAAGAAAAACAAAAATCTCCAAAATATGAATTACTGTAGAGATTTAATAACAATCTGCGCATTAGCTTAAGTCGAACGTTTGTGTTTTTATTGTAAAATAATTCTCAAAGCATGATCTGATGATATAATGTTGTTTCGCCACACGTGTCAGTGCTTTACATGTTGAAAAGGGTTCTTTTCAAATAAATAATTATTATATTTATTGACGGTCGTATGCCGTACCGAGATATGCTAGACTGTCCACCGTGTTAGTGGTCAGTCAATTGTATTCACGAAGTTTTCTTGCGTTATGGATTTATAAAATGTTTTCATTCGACGGTCTGAACAGGTATTTATCTAGCCGCCTACAAGTTTCTTGCATTTCTATTGGTCAATAGACGTCACGTGGAGACAGGATATATTCCATATCCTGCTAGTACATTTCAGATATGAATTTTGATAAAAAAAATGGCTGCCGCTTTGTTAATTTACAAAATATTAGATTATAGGTAGTCGGCAAGATAAAATCGTTACACAGCTTGTTGGTGACAGGATACGGGATATACGCTGTCTCGAAAATCCAAATCAGGCTCTCGCTTCGCTCTCGCCTGATATAGGAGAGATCGCCATGACGTCACGCATAAATACCTGTTTATCTGGTGGTGGGTAAAACAAATGTTTTTACATCGTTTGTGTATGGGATCTGAATTTTTAATTTTTAATAACTTTTTCGCTCATTTATGGATTTTAAAAAATCAAAAAGTTTTGAAATGCTTACGATTTTCATATTCTCCCATTTAAATATCTTTTTAAAATGAATAACCGTTTTAAATGACATAAGATTTTAATAGCGGCGTAGCGATCCTCCAAACTTTTTGAAAAAACACTGTAAGTTAAGCGTTCATAATTAATCCATTTAATTTCGAAATTATAATCAAAAGTAATCAATAAATTGCTTGTTTTATACATTTTCCATTGATCAAAAAAATTATTGATATTATTTGTGTTTTAAGAAAGTTTAAGCCGTTAGAAAAACATCACTGTTTACAAAAAAACATGGACGCTCGGCGTCTGCCACCCGGTCTTTGTCTTATCAGTTCTAAAAATAGAAAATACAATGGATTTGTTTACAAACACGATCTCTCCTATGGATTTCCTCGACAGCGTATATCCCGTATCCTGTCACCAACAAGCAGTATAACTAATAATGTCGCACATTATAAGATTCTTTCACTGGTTGTAGGTGCAGATGGGAATTTCCGGCCTCGAGGGTAACTGTTTAGGCGGTAACGAGGTTCCTACCGAGTTACCGCCTAAACAGTTACCCGAGAGCCGGATATTCCCATCTGCACCTATAACCAGTGACAGAATCTTTTTCTTGCATACCGATATAAAGATATGATAATAAAAATAAAATCAGTCGAACGGTTTTTTTTTAGAACTATTTCCTACAGCAGCGTATTTAAACAAAACGCGGGAAATCAACGTCCGTAAACAGGAAAGACGTCATGACGTTTCAAAGACAAATAACAATGTTTAGTTCCGGTTTTGTTTTATCAGTTCCAGCGTAACGTTATGAATTTTTGATAAAATAACGTGTTTTGAATCGAGAAATATACTATCAAGAACAAAGAGGAACTGTCAAGGTATTGGATTTTTATTCCGTTTTTCGAAATAAAATATAAATAACTACATAAATCTTCTACATATATGTAGTTCATAATACGTCATTTAAAGCACGAGAGTCATCTTACACCCGGGGTGTAAGATGGATTTTTCCAGCACCGGTAAAAATACCGGAAATCCCCATCTGGTATGCAAGAAAAACTTTTCTGTTCTACCATTAATATCAAGCGAAAACGACAATTCTTTTTCCGCGCACAATCTTAATTTGTCGTCTCAAATTGTTCAACAAGACTCATCGGGCGAGGACAGTTTAGGACGACAGCAGTCTTCAAGCACAAGAAAGGGAACCACGTGGTGATTCGGCCAACTAGAAGGAGGCGCACGCGGCCCTATTACAGGTAAGCCCTCGGGTGATTGTGAATGGAATGTTTTTGAAGCTTTTGAACTTTTTAGCTCACCTGTCACGAAGTGACAAAGTGAGCTGTTGTGACCGTTTGATGTCCGTCGTGCGTCGTGCATCGTCAGTCGTGCGTCGTCCGTCAACAATTTCTTAAAAAATCTTCTTCTTGAAAACCACTTGTCAGAATTACACCAAACTTCACAGGAATGATCCTTAGGTGGCCCCCTTTTAAAATTGTTCAAAGCATTGAATTCCATGCAGAACTCCGGTCGCCATGGCAACCGAAAGGAAAAACTTTAAAAATCTTCTTGTCCAAAACCACAGGGCCTAGGGCTTTGATATCTAGTGTATAGCATTATCTAGCGGTCCTCTACCATAATTGTTCAAATTATCCCCCTAGGGTCAAATATGGCCCCGCCCCGGGGGTCACATGGTTTATATAGACTTATATAGGGAAAACTTTGAAAATCTTCTTGTACAAAACCACATGGCCTAGGGCTTTGATATTTGGCATGTAGCATCATCTAGTGGTCCTCTACCAACATTGTTCAAATTATCCCCCTAGGGTCAAATATGGCCCCGCCCCGTGGTCACATGGTTTATATAGACTTATATAGGGAAAACTTTGAAAATCTTATTGTACAAAACCACACGACCTTGGACTTTGATATTTGGTATGTAGCATCATCTAGTGGTCCTCTACCAAAATTGTTCAAATTATCCCCCTAGGGTTAAATGTGACACCGCCCCGGGGGTCCCAAGTTTTACATAGACTTATATAGGAAAAAAGAGTTTAAAAATCTGCTTGTCTGAAACCACAACACTTAGACCTTTGGTATTTGGTTTGTAGCATTGTCTTACGGTCCTCAACAAAAATTGTTCAAATTGTACCCCTTGGCTGAAAAGAGGCCCTGCCCTGGGGGTCCCAAGTTTTATATAGACTTGTATAGGAAAAAGCTTTAAAAATCTTCTTGTCTGAAACCATACGACCTAGGCTTTTGATATTTGGTATGATGCATTGTCTAGTAGTCCTCTACCAAAATTGTTCAAATTATGCCCCTGGGGTTAAAAGAGGCCCCGCCCTGGGGTCACTTAGTTATTATGTGAGTTATATAGGAAAAATACTTAAAAAATCATCTGATCCTATTTCCAAGACTGTTTAATTATAATTACCTGATGACCCCAAGTAATATCATGTCACTTGACTGTGACCTTGACCTACTGACCTACTTTCTTGATTTTTAAGATACAGCCTTGAAATTTTGATGACATATATACACAGTTTTGCACACAAATCGTAAAACTAAATTTCATTGACCTTGAAAATTCCCCTAGGGGCTGGGCCACGGTCCGCGAATACAAGACCCATTCACTTGGTGACGATAGTAAAGACGAAAAGAAACTAAAATCTGCTAAATTAAGGCTATTAAAAAGCTTAAAACTTCTTATGTCAGCAATGCGCAAAATTCTTTTAGTTTCATGCGTTCTGGTGCTATGGACCCAAGATTCCCAATGGACCCAAGGTGGACCCTTTCCTAGGGGTTTTGACTTCAATTTTCGTGGGAAATGACGAGCCTCGGGTATAGACATCTGCTTCGCATGTGGGAAAACAGGCCATTTCGGGAATATTGCTTATGGACCAACTTCACCAACACGTACACCCCGTCTGACACAAAGTCCATTGGAAGAGGAACTGGTGCAGCAAACGCAAATAAATGATAAGTTTTATTTCAGTTTATTTGAGTACGATACTTTTACGATAAGTTCACGAAATTGACTTTCAAGAAAACTCTTTTGACAATAGTATTAATGTCAAAGATAGGCTTAAACAGCACTACAGTACTGGAAAGATGAAATCATTGATGTTTTGACTGAAGGCTACAAGATTCCCCTTTTCAATACTCCTTTGCGTTCTGTAAACTAGTCTGTGCTTGAAAATTAGGATTTTGTAATGGAATCAATATCCGAAATGTTCAGTTGTCGTTATATTGTTGAAACACTTTTTGTACCCCACGTGTTTAACCCTTTAAGCTTGTCAGTTAACAGTCTAGGAAAAAAGCAGCTTGTAGTAGTCCTTAGAATTGTAAATAAGTATATTTGTAATGAAAATATATCTTTCGAGGATTGGAAAGTAGCTTCCGAATATTTCCGTAGAGACAGTTATTATTTCAAATTCGATCTTTCTAAAGGGTACTATCATATTGATGTAATACTATATCTATCCTATCCAAGTTTTCTAGGTTTCTGTGTGGACAATAAGTATTACTTTTATACTGTAGTCCCTGCCAGGATGGCCCAATTCTTCCTTTTGGCTAATTTTTGTTTAAGCAGAATGCTGAGAAACAAGATTTTTGTCGAAAATTTTTGGAATTTATGAAAGAACAAAATATTTTTGTCAGAGGCAGCCAGCCAGTCTGTCTTTGGATCATGAAGATTTAATAGTAAAATTTTGGCTGTGAGAATTTAACTTTTGCCTATGTCAGGTTTCAGTTAACACATATTTAAATAAATAAATAAACATATTAATATTGGTTGCTTTAGAAAATTACCGTCGCACATAAACTTTATAAATAAATAAAAAGTTTATCGGATATATTTCACATGTTATGTATATATTTCTACATGGTTTTATTTGTTTCAGTTATGGTGATTTTCTGTTGCCATGGGAATTGAAGTATGTTCGGGTACGAAAGACGGGAGACATGCAAAGTGTGGTTGTGATTTATACTCTGCATAGTGAGTGGGAATAGTGGTTCAGGACTATTCACGTGATACCATATGTTAAGAGACATTGCAGCCATCGTTTCATTATGGCAATTTTTGTTGTTGTTGTTGAACCATTATTCATGTGCGATTTTTGAATGTGCGAAAATGGAATAAATACATCTACCTGTTTGTATCAATCCTATACATTCCTGCTTGTTTATTTCTGGTACGAAATTAAGTGAGATGAAAAATAACTTATGTTTGGCCTTAATGAAATGAAGAGAAAATAAACATACAAAACTATACTGAACAAAATAGAAACTTCTGATTTTTATATATATTTTAATGTTATAAAAAGAAATCAACATGTCAAATGGCCTACTTTCTTTTTGAAATGCCTAGAATTCCACCAAAACATGAACGTGTCATTGACATGCTTAATGCTGGCATGGCGACGAAGGAGGTGCTAGGGTTGTTGGCAGTTCTAGCCGTGCTATTCGAAAATTTGGGCAACGTTTTCAAGCAACAGGGCGTACGGAAGATTTACCACGTAGCGGACGTCCGCGCGTCACGACGCCTGGGCAAGACCACTATCATGATCACCCACCTACGCAATCATTTCCAAACTGCCACTG
The DNA here is from genome assembly GCF_021730395.1 of Mercenaria mercenaria. Taxonomy (NCBI): domain Eukaryota; kingdom Metazoa; phylum Mollusca; class Bivalvia; order Venerida; family Veneridae; genus Mercenaria; species Mercenaria mercenaria. Next base: position 23,049,140 of record NC_069363.1, read on the forward strand.
CCACTGCTGCTAACACCCCTGGTACACATAGCAACCGAATATCTGACCAAACTGTACGTAATTGTCTTCGCGAGGGTGGTCTACATGGACGTCGTCATTACGTTGGCTGTGTTATGACGCGACGTCACCGCGTAAATAGTGTTAACTGGTCACGTACACACCATCGCTGGTTAATAAAGGCAACAATGGAATAGCGTTCTCTTCTCCGATGACAGGCTTCGAGTATACCGTAGAAGAAATGAACGTTATGCCGACTGCTGTGTACTTGAACGGGATCGCTTTGGGGGTTGAGGTTCCGTCTTGGTCTTGGCAGGCATTGCGCATGGTTATCGCACATCTCTCGTCCTGATCGATGGGAATTTGAATGCCCAACGCTACCGAGATGAGATTCTTGCCAGGCATGTCATCCCACTGTTTCAAAATAATGCTGTAATGATACTAGTATCACTTTAAAAAGGATAATGCCACAAGCCATACAGCTAGAGATACTGTGAATTTCCTCAGGACGAATAACATTCCATTTATTAATGACTGGCCCGCCAAAAGCCCTGAATCCCATTGAACATCTGTGGGATAATTTGGACCAGTGTGTTAGACGTCGCCCTATGCCACCGCCGAACGTCAGTGGACAAACAAAAGCCTTAATTCAGGAGTGGAACAAAATTCCATAGGCCGAAATCAACAAACTTGTCGGTTTTATGCCGCCAACGATGCCAGGCAGTCATCGATGCTCAAGGTGGGTATACCCGGTATTAATGTGTGAATTTAGTGTACGACTCCTGCCACATTTAATCAACCATTTCAACAGTTTTCCATAAACGTACAGCGATAAAATTTTCCATGCAAATTCACATTGAAATATTTTTGCAATACTTATACATTTTTTTTGTAAAAATGATTTAACCATTATTTTTATATTTATGTATATCTGCACATAAACACAGCGGAAGTTACTTATTTTGTTCAGTATATTTTGTCCCGTGGAAGAAAAATTGCTAAAAGAACGAAACTTAGCAATATGTAACAGTTCGTTCATTGAGGAAACAAGTACTAAAAGTGAATAGTCCGGACGATTTGGATTTAGCGGAGGTAATCTAAGTTTTCTAAAATAGTTGTGAAAGACCTTGCTCATTAGGAAGTAATTCTAAGCAACATTTGAAAGGTTTTCATATAGAGCTTACCAAAGCATACAGTTCGTATTTATAACATTTTGTACAGGCTGTATGTTCCAGTTGCAACTCACTGATGGATTACCCGACTATCCTGTCTCCATTTATTAGTATAACTGTCACCTCGCTGGTGTGTATATACTAGTATTCTAAGATCAGCTGTAGCAAGCAACTTCGCCAGGACATATAACCGCTTAAAAAATTTCTTGCGTTTCTTGCTAAAAGCATTTACATTTACATGTGTATGACGACTATGCGTTGTAAAGGTATATTTTCTTGGAATCTTGTCTGGTTCGTCACATGATTGCACTAGCTGGTAGGATAATTACTACACGGCCCCTGATACTGCATCGGAAGCGCGAGAGCGACATAAGTCATGAATATGCATGCAAAGAATAAAGACTATTGATAATAACAAAATAACAGATTTGATTAGCAAATTAGTTGGAATGATAATTATTTGCACTGTGCCAGTAACTGTAGTATTATCAAAGTTCGCTAGGTGAACTTGTGTTACTAAAGGAAAATACCACGGGGTCTTAAAGTTATTTTAGTCTGTTGATATTAAACAGTATGGATGTAACTTTATTTGGTCTTTCATGACTTTCGGATACATTTCTTTTTTCAGAAATTAAAAATTACCAAAAGAATAAGAAGACAATGCAGGTGACAAAGTCGAGACGAAAGATCTGACGGTCACGGTTTATAAACAGTGTTCTGTTTCTATGCCGTATGTTAAATAGAAGTAAGAAGGACAAAACTCATAATTCGAAATTAGCGCATGTTTTGATATGTACACAAAAAACAAAACTATACATATAGGAAATGAATATGCAAAACAAACATGAGGGAAAACATGGTGGACATGTGCCCACTGCTCAACCTGTGTTGAAACCAAGACAGCGGCTTGAAACGTCTGATATCTAAATAACTACGTGCACATTGAAACCAGTTTATCACTGCGAAAGATGATGGTGAGGATTAATTGTTAGCTATGTCTGGGAGCAGATGGTGTGTTGATGTAGATCAGGTGTACTTCCTATCGAAATAATATCCCCGGAGGGAATAGTTCTGTCAGTATAGCCCAAGCAATATATCTTGTTATTCCTGTAGCAAATCTAATTGTGGCTAAACTCTCACTTATTCTTAATCTTATATTAAAAGACATATCGCAAGGAAATACGCTTAAGCTGGAATAAATGCCTGTTACTAATCCGATCGGTGCAATCAAAGGTCACAGATGAACAAAAGTTTGATAGATATTATGGAAAGTATACATTAAGGTAACCATTTCTTGCATGCCAGACTGGGTTTTCCGATGTTCACTGGTGACTTCGTCGCCCTAATTTTATAATGCTGTATGTCCTTTTCATGAAAATAAAAGACTTGGTGTTTGGTATTTTCGTCTCGTCAAGATCTATCAAGTCGTGTAATTTGTTACAGTGTGGAACAGAGTGTTAAACAGGGGCCTCTGTGGCCGAGTGGTTAAGGTCCCTGACTTTGAATCACTTGCCTCTCACTGATGCAGGTTCGAGCCTCAAACGGGGCGTTGAATTCTTCAGGTGAGGAAGCCATCCAGCTGGCTTACGAAAGGTCGGTGGTTCTTGCCTAGATGCCCGCCCGTGATGAGATAATGCACGGAGGGGCTCCTGGGGTCTTCCTCCACCATCAAAGCTGGAAAGTCGCCATATGACCTATAATTGTGTTGGCGCGACGTTAAACCCAATAAAAAACAAATCAAAACAAAAAGACTGTTAAACAGCAATAGGTTGTTTTTTAAGTCCAAAATGTGATTTCAATTCCATATTGTTCAATCTGTTGAAGCAACCATACGTAAAGAATACAGCCGTTTGATATTTTCTTGGCAATATGACCGTCAATTTTATAAGAACAGCAACAACAGTATGAATTTTGCTTATGACAGGAAACATCTTCCGTATAGTCCTATACATCCTGTATTGTGCATGCTGGGGGACTACTTTCTTTCATTGGTATTTAAGATCTGACACAGTTGTAATGAAGAGCACTGAAAAACCCACTAAGTATTATTTAAACATCAGTAAATCAACAGTAAGAAGGTGGAGGTAAATAGTTAAAGATTCATTATAACAGTAGCTTCATCTGCGATGCTGTATTTGGCTGTCGTAGATTTTTCCATGCTCGTGCAATCCGGTCTGAAAAAAAATCCGCTTGAGAAGAATACAACATTCCAGGTTAAGTTGTTATTTTATCAACGCATTAGAATCTGATTCCCGGTTATTCCGTTCACCAGACAGAACAACTGTGACGACGTTCTCCCTGACTACATGCGGGCGTCGTTAAAACTGCGACATGTTATCACTAAGCGGCGCTATCATAACTTTGTTGCCTTCCATTTTGCAGTTCATGCAAACTGAACATCATAATTTTCAATGGGACATGTAGAAAATTGCAAATATTGGTATCATGAAGACTGATTGGCTGTGAAATGATGAAATGAATCAATATGATTAATTTATATTATGCATTATGAGAGGATTTAGTGTGACCATAAACAGATACCTGCAAAATTGACGGTCGCAAAACAATTTTTCCCATAGCCAGGTTAAGTCCTACTTTTGTCTGGGCAGTGTTCCACTTTGTTGTGTACGTTGTCTCGGTGTCACCATATGCTCCCGTAGCCTTAACCGACTTTCTCGATTTTGCGAAGATACCAGCAGGGTTTCACGCTGACCTTGGTACTTCTAGTCCTTGCACCATTCATAATCAAGTCTTCCTCCATCCCTCAACGATACGCCTGCCTTCCTGTATGGGCTCTTTGTTAATACTTTGAGGCATTGATTCTAGTCATTTAGTAAACCTCAGAAATAACGCCATGTCCGATTGATGCTTCCGCTGACTCTCACACCAGTCACTGTATTCCGCTCACTGCATAAAAGGAGCTCGACCGGGAGACGTAGTAGATCTAGGTGACAATGTTTATAAACCCAGTTAGAGACTAACACCTCCAGTACTCAGACAAACGGACCCTCCGCATCATGAATATCAACTGTTGGATCGTCGGTGGATTGAAGAACGCAGTCTTTGAAGCAGATCTACACTACATAAATCCTGATATAGTTGCGATACAATTCCATGGTTGAAGGCTATCAAACCAGGTAAACCACACACACACTAGACGCCATACAGTCACAAACCACAACAGGGTTTCAGGAATGACATAGGTACACAGGAAGGTGGTGTATTCGTCTCCTTACATTAACAAAGTAGCTGAGGAAACGGCTGATCTGGTCACCAAATGCGAAGTTTAACTTGTTGAAGTTATACTCAAGGATGAGACGAAGCTACTGGTATCATCTTCCTATATGCCTTATCGAGATTTCTGACGCTCTCAAGCTAAGGAAATCAAATGACTTGGCGACACTTGACTCGGAACGACTTGCTATCATAGCCAAACAGTTTAAATAACTGTGTGGATATAGATTCAATGGCAGAAATTGGAGGTGGGGGCCTCCGTGGCCGAGTGGTTAAGATCGCTGACTTCAAATCACTTGCCCCTCATCGATGTGGGTTCGAACCTCACTCGGGACGTTGAATTCTTCATGTGAGGTATCCATCTAGCTGGCTTACGGAAGGTCGGTGGTTCTACCCAGGTGCCCGCACGTGATGAAATATTGCACGGAGGGGCACCTGGGGTCTTACTCAACCGTTAAAGCTGGAAAGTCGCCGAATGACCTAAAATTGTGTTGGTGCAATGTTAAACCCGACAAATATAAAAACAGAAACTGGTGGTACCAATTAACGCACAAAACAATGAAGTCTAAACAATCAAGATCATTCACACACCATACGTCATTACAAAGAGAGCTAACTCTTGCTAAGAAGAAAACTCAGACACTGTCTTACAAACTCCTGGAAAATGCAAATATATTGTTTATTCGATCCAAGCTTGAGGAAGAGTCTATATCACCAGGACGACATTGACAAGTTAGAGCGTGCAGCATCTTCATTACCGATGACTACAGATCCAAACAGGATGAATGTATTGCCCCCATGTTGAACGATATAGACATGGCACCGCTTCAAGAGAGCCGGCGCCACCAGCAGCTAACGTTTTTGTTTTTGTTTTGTTTGTTTTGGGTTTAACGCCGTTTTTCAACAGTATTTCAGTCATATAACGGCGGGCAGTTAACCTAACCAGTGTTCCTGGATTCTGTACCAGTACAAACCTGTTCTCCGCAAGTAACTGCCAACTTCCCCACATGAATTATCAGAGGTGGAGGACTAATGATTTCAGACACAATGTCGTTTATCAAATAGTCACGGAGAACATACGCCCTGCCCGAGGATCGAACTGGCGACCCCGCGATCCGTAGACCAACGCTCTTACCTACTGAGTTAAGCGGGCGGGCCGTGCTAACGTTTTTGTATTATACTATTTAATTGACCTGTCAAAACATGTTCCCGGCTTTCATGTTAATCTTATACAGGCCTGAACAGAATATAATGAAAGCCGGGTCCATTTTGTGACAGGTCAAATAAATTGGACAATACAATCAATGTGGCAGAAGTATACGTATACGTACCAGCCATCAACCTCCAACAAAATTTAGTTTATACCAGTTTATTTCGGCTCGATTGTGATGGAAATTTGAAAGTTTCAAGCTTGTTTGAACCACACCCGAGTCCACTTCTTGGAAACAACAATATTACTGCCATTTGAGAAGGGGTGGCCGCTCATACACACGAACTCCGGGTTGAGTGACCGGCACCATAACAACTAGAACACCACTGTTTGCAACCGCTCTGACCGAAACGAACTGTAAAGTATAGACGTATAAATGTGAATTGTAAAAATCAATTATAGTGTAATAACTATAATATATAAACTCTTCCCTGTTGAAATTTGTTCATGACTGGAATAGACTAAATGATAATGTTGTGGACTCAACATCCACAGGGTGTTTCTAGACTGCAGTCTGCTAAACATTTCTATTTACAGTATATCATTTCTTTAAAAGATATCAAAATAATCTTAGATCTGGCAGTTTAATTCAAGTAAGAAACACATGAAAGTCTGAATCTAAAGCTGTACGTTGAATCACCCACTACTGGTTTTACTTCGATAGAGGAGTGCGCGTCTAGCGTTACAAAATAACACAATCTCGAACTTTAAAGTGCAGTAAGCTTATAAAATCGCCAGATGACGTAAATGGAACATCGGGAATTTATTTATAACATTATTTATATACATGTACTACAAAACATATGAATTATACGAAATAATTCAATTATTGTCTAAAACGTATATAGAAACACATAGTTTTCTATATGTTTGGGAAACACATGTTTCTAATGCTGTATAGATATGTCTTTTGAGACATCATACATAACTCTACTGTTGGCGCTGTTTTACTTACTACTTGGGGGATACATTAGCTAAAGAAAATGGAATGCTGTAATTAAAACATTTTCCTATGGCATGTTTGTCGTGTATGAACTCTATGTGTGCTTATCTAATGTTATGTGAATTCAGTCGGCTTATTTAGCAAGAGCTGTTTGAGCCTAGAATATCAAATTAAATATAACTTTTATTGTGTATTTTCTGTCGGGGAAACTTGTTTTTATCTGTTTTGAGACTTTCTCAAGTTTAAGGCATTATAAAAGACAGCGTCGATGATCGCTTCAATATATTTATAGTAATGTGTGTCTTTACACTTAAATCACAATCACATTTTCAAAAAGGTCTAAAATGGCTTCAAATGTACCATTTCATTTTTTGGAGAATTTATATCTTAAATTTAGTCCATTTCATTAACAATTGTTTATAAATATTGGCTTGTCTTTAGCTATTAGCATTGGTTTATTCCTGTATAAACACTGTACATACATGCTCTCTTCCAACCAACCAATTTCCTGATACAAACGAAGTTTAGCTGGAGTTATTTTATTCACACTATGTTTGTGGTTTGGATTAACTTAGAAAACCGCTTATTAACGTTTGATGGACTTAAGAATATTTCACACTTTGCAGTCTGTGTCGTTTCAGCTAGAGCTCTTGATCAAAAAAATATAATTGAACAAAAGTAAGCCCTAAAATGAAGAAAAGGCAAGAACATAAAACCAAAATATCGTAGAACAATTAATTGTCACACAACTATGTTTTTCAAGGATTACTTTTTTATTTTAAATATCTCGGAGAATTTAGTATGGGATGAGAATGGCATTTGCAGTGACTTCAATGAATTAGGATTACCTCCTACCTTTGTTATTGGAAAATAATGGAGAAAACAATAAAAACAGATCATGACAAGACTTTAATATTTACTGATTGTTTTTAAACTTCAAATTCTAAATATTAACCGGAGAGTTTAAGTTAGATTAATTTAACACCTTTACTGAAAATGCGGAGGATGTTATTCTTTCATTCCCGTGAATGAATTTAAAACATAAATTCCATTAAGCTGTGAAGCGTCTAGATGGCACTCAGTTATAGATACAAGTATGCTATTCGCTTGTTTGTCGTAATACCATATATTCTGAGTGTAAAGCATTCCTAAAAAATTATGTTTAACAAATAATGTTTCAGGTAAGTCGGCGTAGATTGTTATCAGTGTAACAGTTGTAACGGACTGAAGGGTGTTCGAATCCCGCCCCTACTAGGCATGTGACCCACACAAAAACTACTGAAGATTTGCAACATTATTTAATGTATTGCTGCAATTTTAGGTTTACCTATTATATGATTCTCTTAAATTGCAAGTAAATAACTAGTCTTAAAACTGTTAAAGTATTTTTTTAGATGTCTGTATTTGAAGGTTAATCTTTGTTTGCTAATTTCTTCAGGTACCTATTATATCAATTGACCATAACAGTAGACCTGAGATTTCGGGTACATTACATAACTGTAACTGTATCCAGCAATTATTTGGTAATTAGCTGCAGTGTATTGAACAATAATCCCTAGAGGCCCACTGATCTATTATGTAATACGCTTTCTGTAAGTTTATATATTATGTAATATGCTTTCCAGTTTAAATGACCAGAAAAGTCCGGTAGATATTCTATAATTCGGGTTAATCTTATATATCAGGTTAACCTGATATTTCAGATATAAATTATTTCGGGTTAATCTTACATTTCAGGTTAACCTGAAATTTCGGGTAAATTATGTAATACTTGAGTATATATAGCCAAGGAAAAACAGAGATAGGGGAGTCTTTTGGAGAAAGTTGAGTTTAGGTTAAAACTTTGTTGTTTGCACCAGTATATCCTGTTGAAAGTTACATCTTACTATAATTGACTGTTTGTATTTGCATTTAAAATATTGCTTATTCATATCTGACATTTTATTATACATTGTATTCTGGACTTTATGAAAATGTGTGACTGTGCAGAGTGACTGTAAATTAAAATTAGTGTTAGAAGTAACAAGTTTTGCTTATTTTAATAATAAATAAGTTTCCAAGTTATCTTGGATGGTGGCAGCGAATAGTTATAAGATTTATCAGGCAGAAAAGGTTCTGCCAACTACTAGCTGAATCAGGTGAGAAGTAGATTCGGTTACAGTATACCGAATAATTACAAACAAAAGAAAGAAAACAATCAAGTGAATTAATCCCTATTTCAAAAAAAAAATACAAATTGGTGAAACACCCCTAATGCAGCGCCCAAGCTCCTCTCCAGATAACATGACAAGTCGGTAATGCAGCGCCCAAGCTCCTCTCCAGATAACATGACAAGTCGAAAGATTTTCTGCGACTGGAAGTTTTACAGATCAGAAATTGTTATGGATGTATGTGTGACCACTCAGCCTAAAAAGTAACTTATGGGTGAATAACGTACTTATTTTTTTTATTATTATACCATTACGCTTCAGTGTAGGAAATATTATTCCATTCTACATGATTTACAAGTAGACCTATGAAATATGTATTGCTTAATTCTGAAAGTTATTGTTTTGAGCAAAAATAACTATATTTCCCTTTCATGTAACATAACTTTTAGCTCAACTGGTCACATTCCTTGACTATATTGAAATACTTTACTAGAGCTTTCACAAATGTGATTCATGCCTTCACCTGGACTTCGTTGACAACACAGGACCATAGTCCAGGAAATTGACGAGCAATTAACACAAAAAACCCTTCTGCACAACTAGGTATCAATATTGATCATTGCTGAAAGTTTGAATAAATTATATGAAATAATGAATGAGGAATTCAAGTCACAAACGTTTCTCTATATATCATACAGAGTGCCAGCTGTATTGCAAAAACGGCGTTCCATAAATGATATAAGCCAATCACTATCAGTAAAAAGTCACATGAAATCACCTAGTCCCCATGTGCTACACTACTTGTTGTATTCCAATATACCTGTGGTCTCCAGGCCAGGTCGCAGGTAATAACACTGGTCGTAACAACCTTAGCAACTGAACATAACAAGTGTTCGGCAATGTCCGTAAATAAATTGTAGCAGATTGTAACAAAAAAAAAAAAGGAATATAATTGGACGTTGCGCGTGCGCGATCCGGTGAAATCAAATGTAGTAATAACAACCGAATGCGCACAAAATAGACTAAATACACATCAATGCGGTCAAATGTATCGGCGAGATGAGTACGTTTGACGGCCTGTTACACAGTAAAGAGAGACAAATGTACTGGCATTCAACGTAGAAAATCACTGTTGTTGACATTAACTTTACCTGTTTGTTTTATTTGCGTGTCATACATGTTGCATATGTATAATATAAAAGAAAAAAAGATCTGACATAAAGAAGTAAGAATGCTGAAGAAATCTCATGGAATATATAATTATATATATACGAAGACGTCACAGAAAGACGCCACTATGACTACAAGAAAATAAACTATAACAGCAATAAAAAGACACATTTTGGATAAAATGTTCAACATTTTATACATATTTTCGATAAAGGTTGCTGCGTCGATGTACCTAAGTGTAGCTATGGCAATAAAATGTATGCGTGTTCAAATTATGTGCTATTAGACAACAGTTATGAATGCTGTACCTCTTTTGATTGGCTTAAGGATTCCGGTCAGCGAAACATCTGACTGAAAACGATACGTATCAGATCATTCTCATGGGAAAGTTGTCATTTACTGGAAAACAGGTTTACACTAGGTAACAATCAAAAAGCATAGCTGAAATATGGTGGCATATTTCTGCATACGATAACCAGATAAGTTTCGCGAAAATGTATCGAGTTTTCAAGAAAAAACATAAAAAATTTCGCTAAAATATATAAGCTTTCTGCGAAAACATAAAAGCTTTTCTCGAAAGGAAGTGCAAATATTAAGTGGATAAGTTTGTGTTAGTGCCCACTTCTGCATAAGAAAACCAGATAAGTTTCGCGAAAATGGACCAAATTTCATGAAAAACGGTAAAGTTTTCGTGAAAATAAAATACTGTTTTCGCGAAAACATTTTATTTTCACGAAAACTTTACCGTTTTTCATTAAAGTTTAGTTCATTTTAGCAAAACTTATATGGTTTCCCTATGCAGTTGTGGGCACTAACGCAATCTTTTTCCATTTAATATTTGGAGTTCTTTTCGTGAAAAGCTTTTATGTTTTCGCGATTTTTTTTCTGTTTTTCGTGAAATCTCGATACATTTTCGCGAAACTTATCTGGTTACCGTATGCAGAAATATGCCACCATACTGAAATGCTGCTGAAAACTGGCCGCATTTAAAAAATACAGAATATCATTCATATTTCAGAAATGTTTTCTCAGCTAAAATAAAGTATGTATATCTGTAATGATCACGCATTCTGCTACTCCAGTACAGATGTCTTTTACCGTCCTAAAACTTGAATATCAGTGGCAATGTTCTGTAGTACCAAATTCAAGACCCGAAGGAACTTAAAATAGCTGTGAAAATCAAAGGACAAAAAGCACTTTTAGTGGAACAAGGATTCTACTTTCATAGGAAGCTCTTGCCTACTGTCATTTCAAGTAGGTAAAGTTCCCACACCGTACTTCTACTTCATTTGTTTAAAGTTCTCTAAATCCAGTTAGTTTGTTATGCTGGAGCAACTGTAATCTTACAAAGGATCATAAATGGTTTAGTTTAACTATTAATCCATGGAATTTATTTCTGTATGTTGAAATGTTTCATTGAATTTTGTAGTAGTTTAATGTCTGACTGTTTTGTGTTATGTAATGGATTTTTCTGAAAGTGTGTGCGTACGTAACCACTCTTTGTGAGCAAAACAATTACCCACCATTAATCAACGACACTAGTCAATTACTTTGTCATTGTAACCTCTTACATTAAAACATAATAGAAACAAGAGCACCGCCTTGCGGGTGCTGACGCTCATCTGATTTTTTTGTGTAATAGAAAAATTGTCCTATCCATGATTTTCTAAGTCGAAACAGGGCCATAATTTTTGCAAAAAGCAGGATAGAGTTATGTTTCTTGATGTACAGTGTCCACTTATGATGGTGAAAAACTGTTGCAAGTTTTAAAGCAATAGCTTTGATAGTTTATGAGAAAAGTTGACTTAAACATAATACTCAACCAAGAAAATGATTTTCTAAGTCCAAAAGGGGCCATAATTATTGCAAAAAGCAGGATGGAGTTATGTTGCTTGCTGTACAGGGTCAGCTTATGATGGTGAACAAGTGTTGCATGTTTCAAAGCAATAGCTTTGATAGTTTAAGAGAAAAAGTTGACCTAAACATAAAACTTAACCAAGAAATCTGATATTTTCTAAGTCCAAAAGGGGCCATAAATCTTGCAAAAAGCAGGACGGAGTTATGTTTCTTGCTGTACAGGGTCAACTTATGATGGTGAACAAGTGTTGCAAGTTTTAAAGCAATAGCTTTGATAGTTTAGGATAAAAGCTGACCTAAACATAAAACTTAACCAAGAAAACTGATTTTCTAAGTCCAAAAGGGGCAATAATTCTTGCAAAAAGCAAGATGGAGTTATGTTTCTTGATGTACAGGGTCTGCTTATGATGGTGAACAAGTATTCCAAGTTTCAAAGCAATAGCTTCGATAGTTTAGGAGAAAAGTTGACCTAAACATAAAACTTAACCAAGAAATCTGATATTTTCTAAGTACAAAAGGGGCCATAAATCTTGCAAAAAGCAAGATGGAGTTATGTTTCTTGCTGTACAGGGTCAGCTTATGATGGTGAACAAGTATTCCAAGTTTCAAAGCAATAACTTTGATAGTTTAGGAGAAAAGCTGACCTAAACATAAAACTTAACCAGGCAACGCCGACGCCGACGCCGACGCCGACAACCTCTCAAGTGATGACAATAACTCATCATTTTTTTTAAAAAAATCAGATGAGCTAAAAAGGATTTTAGTAATAATCTATCTTACAATAAATAGTTTCTTAACATGTAAATCGCTAAGTAATGAAAATGTATTTTTATCAAATTTTTATTTTACACAAATAACTTAGACTTGACTCAATTTTAAATGACATATTTGCAGGAAATATGTTAAGCTTTTTTGAAAGTGCTAGCAATATTATCAAATGATCATGAAGTACTGTTATCCTTTTCTATAGACAGTTAATAACACATACTAATAACACATGTTATGTGTATGTTGTCTCAAAATAAATATCGTTTACACTAACACAGACATCTGTTATAAATGTTAAGTCAAAGAATCCTTACTTTCAGTCGCATATCTCTAAGTTTAATCAATTGTGTTTAGCCAAATTGTCGATTGATATAGGACCAAAATTATAATGATGTATAAAGTATGTTGATGACATTTTGCTCTTCTATCTGCATGTCTTTTTCCTACCTTTTTAAAATTTTACGGTATTTGCTATATGTTGTGTCATGCAATAAATTGCACTGTTGGTGCTGATATTGTTGTTGATGTTGTTATTACGTACAATGAACTGCACACTCTTTTATGAATACATTGCAATACGTTATATTTTTTATCTTAACATATGTCAATCAGCTGATGTATTTCAGATACAACAGTACAGCTGTTTGCATCATGGTATGGTGTTTTTGTATAAATATGTCCTGAAAGCAAATGACGAACAGTTATCGGGAGATTCTAAGACAATGTCTGACACACGCTGTTGACATTTACCAAGTAATTTCCTTCAATTTGTCTCATATTTAGATCTGAATTCAAGTAAACATTCTGCCTTTAAGGCAGCAAAGTGATATGCATAAAATACCTAGCTTTGACAATAAGGGATTTATGCGTGCACAGTCCCAACCACCGTTGATATTGACATCTAGTTATAAATGCTAACTAGCTTCAACAATTTATTCATCATTCTATTATATGGAAGCTTTGCAAATGCATATTTGTGTTGCATCGTTAAACGTTTTTGCCAAAGACACACAACTTTCGAAAATTCTCATTCAATAATATGTATGTGATTGAACTGACAATTATGAACAAATTTGTCTGTGACTGTATCTCGAATGTAGGTATAGCATGTATTAAAGCCTTTACTAGGCAACATCATAAATATTTATAAGTAGTCATAAATCTTATAATAGTTCATACAAATAATGTACTTTTACTGAACGCAGTTATGTCCGTACCGTTTAATAGCCATGTCTCTTGTTTTGTATTTTATTGTGTTCAGTCCCACTTTTATATCGATTTTGTTCCGATACATAGTGGTATATATCTATCATATGTTTCTAATACGTTGACAACTCGTATTAAAGGCTCATAAGGCCTTTGTTTAAAATGTGGCTGCCACATTTTCCGTTATGAACATAAAGTACATTAGTTTCTTATTAAATACTGTTTCTGATAAATACCTTCTTTAATATTTGTCGAAGGTTTGAATATTGCTAATATAATAGAATGCTTTATTGAATCTATTGTTTTTTATTACCTCCCTTTTTGGCTCAAACTCTAACAGTTCATGCGCAATATTAAAAGCAGTGCTTTTCTATCCATGTAAGTACGCCTAACACCTATTTGGAAAGCCGTTTTATCTGGGTTTTTTTTAAGATAAAAATTTAAAGCATTATGGACCTTTAATGTATATTTTATAATGGATTCTAATATACCTGCCTCTGTTAAAACACACTTACGCTAGAATGACGTCACGTTAACGTGCGATGACGTCAAAGTTTTTGTTGCGACCAAGAAAGAGCTCTACTATATTTTATCTACTGCTTTAGATTAAGGGCATATTAGAATTGAAATAATTCATAGCAAAAGGGTGTTTTAACACTATTTATACACTTGGGCGGTAATACGTCGTACAAATAATTTCACGCGGGCTGCGCCCTCGTGAAATTATTACACCCGACGTATAACCGCTCATCGTGCATAAATAGTGTTAAAACACTCTTTTGCTAAAAATTATTTCTTAAATAATGATTTTTTTTGGCAAAGAAATTTCCTTTCTGTATTCGACGCTTACAAAGCCTAAATATAATTTTCTTAACTTGCATTACTTTGGACTATTAAAAGCTTTGAAATGCATGAATACGTCCATTTATTTACCAAAAAAGTAAGTATATATGTATTTATTATCTTTTAACCAAAAGTGCATAGTTATGAGCCTTTGATATTTTCATATAAAAGAGAATTTTGTGGTTAAAGAAATGTAACTCTTCTTGGACATGAAGAGCAGTAGAGCAGAAACAAAGATATATATTATACTGGATATTTTCTAAGTTTACATTCAACATAATCAGGATTGCTCAATCTTATTTTTCAATATACTGTTCGCTGAAAGACAGTGGAACAGTCCGATTAAATATTTAAGGTTTGACCAGGACCAAGGACCTCTCGCACTTATAGCTTTGCACCATAATACTCTACCCGACAACATGACATTTGTCACAATAACATGCTCAGCGTATTCGGACCTCTGGTGTATTGACATTATTAGTTAACGACAATTTTCATGTGAACAAAAAACATAACATTTCTCATCCACATTTCTCTAGTATGAACTTACTAACCGGCAATACCATTGATATAACTTTTACCGAATCTTTTATATTTGTCTTTTTAACAGCAGGCGAATGAGTTTTGTCCAAATTTCAACATTGATGAGTTTTGATAGGATTTCAGTCAGTTACATCTGCATCGCACAAAGGCAGTATTATGACTAAGATCGACTGTCATTCATGTGTTCATATTATTTAGTATTCTGACATTTTGCACATGCTTTGATTGCAATGCCCGGCTCATGTTTAAGTTTTCAGTTAAAACATTTCAATTAAAACATTTCAGTTAAAACAGGTAATAAACGATTTCTTCTGACAACTGGATACTGAAGTTTTATACAGCATAAGTTTCCTGTTAAGCGCGAACACAGGTGTTGCAATTCAATTTAAATTATGACATATAATTTAAAACTGACATACCTAAACATGATCAAACATGATTAAACCGTTGAGAGCACAAGTAAGTGCTTAGTATAACATTAGTGCCTATGTCAAATAAATCAAAAGTTCTTAAGTGTAATTTGATAACATTGCATTCTTTGGATAGGTTCGAAGAAACAATGCTCTGTTATCATTGTTTTCCTTTTCCTTCTTAGAAAGTTTGCTTGAATATCTGCGGGAGGGAGGAAGTAATCTTAATTCATAAAGATAAATGAAAATCCTTTATGCTTCAAACTCATAAACTGGTCTTAAACCTGATCTACAAGGATTGGCAATCTTCATATCGATTGAAATGAAAAGTTATTGTTGTACTGAATGTAAAATTTTCAGGTTTTATGTATAAATGCTTGCCACTCAAACAACAAATATACTTTATCAACTGTACATCATATTTTAATTGATATTTTGGTGTTTCATAATCACAAAATCGAACTTCTAAGTCCTAGAAATTTCAAGTATTTTTCGGACTTATTTTACGAAAATGGCTTTGAATTGAACAAAGAATACCGAAATTATCTTTTATCATCATCAAAATTAAACCATCTTGATAATCTTAATCGCCTTATGTTTATTTCTTTAAACACTGGCGGCGATTCTCGTGCTTTTCCGCCATTCTTCGTACATAGCCGATCATTTCCGATTTATATTATTATTATTTATGTACTAATGTTATTCAGATATTTAGTAAAATATTTATTCTATTCTATTATACGGTACGGATCCGTTAAAGGAGATTATGAATATTGACGTCTTTAATGTCCTTGTACAATTACGGAGAACCCAATGTTCTAAATACGTACGTATGGAGGCGAGTCACTGTAAAACAAATGGAATGGCCTTCTCTAATATGAAAATTTAA
The DNA here is from genome assembly GCF_021730395.1 of Mercenaria mercenaria. NCBI lineage: Eukaryota > Metazoa > Mollusca > Bivalvia > Venerida > Veneridae > Mercenaria > Mercenaria mercenaria. Next base: position 23,065,532 of record NC_069363.1, read on the forward strand.
CCCTTATCTTACTGATTTGTAGTTACACAATAAAAAATGAAAATAAAAATGCATTTCAACATTCTTCCTGTTTTGTAAAATGAAGGTGGTAATTATGACAAAAAATAACACTTTTATACTTAATCAAATATGAAATGTCGAAGAATAATATCAAACCATTCTTAAAATTTAAACCTTGCGTTGACTGATGAAATGTAGAGGTATTGTTCTTTACATTCCAATTGATTCCAATCTATGAAACATTACTCACACTTCTTCTATTAAGAAAAGTAAAGTAAGCCATAAGACAAAGTTCGTAATATCAGGCAGTCCCATTGTTAAAGATTAAGCGCAATTTATTTTAACAACACATCGGGAGGATCTTTGCAAGTACAGTTTCGTGTGAAAACATTTTGAAGTGGTATTCAAATTAAATCAGACCTCATGTGAATCTTGGATAATAGAGAAGTAAACAGAATATTTATACGATAAATACTGATTTATTTCCAAGTGATTCAAATCAGGCTAAATTATTGTTATCGTAAATATTGCATCAGGAGTGTGGTGCTCAAAACTTTGTCCAGCGGATAAATTATCCAGAGGAAAACTTTATTCTTCGCCCATGTATCATACATTGGTGGACAGGGCTATATCAATGAACTTAGCTCTTATTAACAGATTTAGTGTACCAGATTCAGTGATGTATTAAATGTGGAAACTGTTTTGAGCAATTCGGTCCAAGTGTTCACTTAGTGAAAGTTTTTATTATCAGCAAACGTCATCTAGATAGAGTGACAACCTGATGCATGCTGGGATATTGGGAAATATTGATTTAATTCTGCTTTGCAAATTGTACAATTATGTAGAATATTAATTAGTGTTATACGTTTTTGTAATCTAAGAACCCTGCAACTAGGTTATTGTTTCCAAATAACGCGAGTTGCATCATGGAATACTTCAAACCATAAGTTAGATAGGGTTATAAATGTAAGATATTTGAAAGGCTGTTATACACAATCATAAAGGAATGTATCAACAGGTTCTTGCTGTGATTTTTTTCAGCTACTTATTGTAGCTATAGCCAGTATGACCAGTAATTAACATCATTTTACAGAAGGATCTGACGGCCTAGTTTGATATACCCTGATATCTAATATACGAGGAATCTTTCAAAATATCTGCCACACTTAATTTACCCATCATACAAAACTTTTTTACTATGATAAAACAATTAAGTAAAATAAGAACTGACTTTCAAGATCGGTCGTAGAAATATAATGGTGTGGCGTAACCATGGAAACGGCTTCTGAAGCTGGTTATCGCGGAAACTCAAAAAACTTTCTTGTGTCATATTTCAAAAGATAATAGTATTAGAAACCTGATTTTTTCATATTTTCATTAAGTTATGAATACCTATTGTTTGCAGTGATTTTATTCTAAATTTAAAAAGCTCTGTAAAAATATTATTATTAAATTTCTTAATTGTCGTCAGCACGTGCAATTTTAGTAATTAGCACGTGCATTCAGTTGTGAACTTTGCCTCTTTTAATCCGAAAATGTTTTTTGGACTTAATTACAACTATGGCTGAATTTTGGCTTGAAAATATTATATAATACGCATGCAATTTAAATTCTAAAAATTTTGATACTTCAGTTTAACATCATTTATATACTAATGCAGCGGATCGCATGCCATATAGGCTATTAATTCGCTCCCTTTTTCAATACATACTGACAATGAAGTTAATTAATAACGCGTTAAATATCGGCTTGGAATATTTAATGTATATTATATGAAAAACAACAAAGTTTATTTAATTAATTGTTGGAAAGGATGTGGATAAATTGTTTTTGTGACATTGCCTTTGTTAGCTGTAAGTATTGTATAGATACGCTTAACATAATATAATGCATGCATAAAATTATTCCCTTTTCCGTTGATATTTTTACTATTACTGTTACGCAATCAAATATTTTAGATTTGATACTTCTATCACTTTAATAATTAATCATATTACCGGACTTCTCTCCATAATTCAGCGGAACCATAATGGGAGTAAACTAGGCATAGAGTAAAGGCTTTCAGTGTGTGTAGAGCGGCTATATTAAAGTGATGCTAATGTTCATATGGAAAAAATGTACGATAAAATTTGCGAAAAAATAATAATGCTTTGTGTATTTCTTATTTTGGGGGTGGGTCACTTATTGTTACTCTGTTGAAATCTCGTACTATGCAATAAACTTTCCGGAGATATCATCACCATTGATATGTTATCAAGTACACTTCATATTTTGTATATAGCCCGGATGGAAAAATCAAAGGAAAATACGATGTTTTTGAAAAAGTATGTCTGTATTTCTTTCATGCAAACTTGTAGTAGCAATATACATGCGGTTACGAATAAAATACATATGTTAAAGTGACAGTTTGCAAAAGGAAGGTCAGTAAATGTTATCTTTATACGTTTTCAATCCGGCTCAGTTACTTCAACAAGTCGCATATTTCTAGTTATCTTATATACTAAAACACTTCACAGTTATATTAACAAAATGAAAAACAAAATGAAATCCAAATGATTGTTTTACTATGATGACTTACATTCTAAAAAACAAAGACAAATATCAAATATGGAATGCCACGTACCAAAAACGCAGCCTCCCTAAAACGAAACCTACAGCACACATGAGGACAAAACGAACAAACAAAGGAACACAGTCGGACACCGCCTTAACATTGCAAAACATACAAACACCATAATCTCGTTTTAAGAAGCAAACAGAACTTTAGTAGGGGACTATGTGTAAAGACGAATTTCTAGTGTAAATGAATTACTCCGAATGGCTAAACCCCGGATCCCTCCACCCCCACGCACTACCCCTTACTCAATTTGAGCAACTTGAATAATTCCTAGACGTCACAGTGCTAGGATTAATTCTTTATTGCAACTTTGTACGACTGTTTCGATACTTATCAATATACACTACATTAGAATCAATTTGTTTTGAGTGAAAATACCGGAATGGTACAAAGTTACATTCTTCCTTTATTTCATATAAACAATTATAAAGCCATAAAATATAACATGTCTACTCACCAAAAATGAAATATATATATATATATATATATATATATATATATATATATATATATATATATATATATATATATATATATATATATAACAAATAAAAAAGAACCCGGAACGGGAACAAAATATCGTAAAATTATAAAATGACTTCACACGCTCGCTTAGTTTTTCTTAAATTTTAATATAAAAGTCACAAACTAGTTTCGCCGTGAATGGCTCGTCAGTGTGTCTAAATATATAACAGTAAGAGAAAGGGAATTAATTCAACAGAAATGACGTTGACGTCAGGGAAACAAGGGACGTAATTTCGACGTCAAACAGGGGAGTTAATGACGTTATAATGTTATTTATCAATCCGTATCATGTGAAATGTTCCGCATGTTTAATTTCGGTTTAAAACAGTCAATAAAGTATTTTTCTTTTGTTAATCTAGCTGATAAACTGTTAGTTTTCATTTTATAAAATGGGAATATTGTAAATTTTGGCTCTGTTGTACAGCAAAAGTCTATATGGCTACTGACAGGTAATTGTCTTACCGACGGGTCTCTAATTTGTTGAGAATGAATTGTTCTTCTAGTTCTTAATTTGTCTCCTGTTTGACCTATGTGATATTCATGGCAGCCATTACACGTCATAACATAAATTACATTTTTCACATCACAGGACGTATTTTCATTCACGTAAAATATTTTCCCATTAAAGTTAAATGAATTACGGTAGATTCTTTTATTTGTTTACATAGGTTACAGTTAGGTCTATTGCACTTGTAAACCCTGTTGTTTCTTTGTATATTTAATTCAGAGAATTTTGCTCTAGTTAATAGTTTTTTCAACGCACATACACACACACAATAACACACACACACACACACACACACACACACACACACACACAACACAATAATATATATATATAATATATATATATATATATATATATATATATATATATATATATATATATAACCGTATACAAAATGTTAAATGTCATTACAACTCTACATGCAGCCAAAGGAAAACACTGCAGCAATTAGAAGGCAGAGACTTAAGCGCTCATGTAGGCTGTCTCAATGGTTGAAGACTCGGCGGAAGAAAGCTCCTCAGTCGGCTTTCTCACAGATGCACTGTCTGTTATGGAAGTTCTGATCAACAATAAAGCTCTGCAGCTAGCCAGGAGAATGCACAGCCTGAGTATAACCTGCAAAGTAGCCAGGAGAATGCACAGCCTGAGTATAACCTGCAAAGTAGCACGTCAGTGGATTCCATCCCATTGTGGACGTGCAGGCAATGAAGAGGCAGACAAACTGGCTACGCTAGAAGCTCAGTCAGAACAACCAACAAAACCTGTGAGTTACAAGGTGAAATTCACCATCATCAAGGCACTAACGAGACCAAGGACAGAGGAAGATGCTTTTCATCTCCTTGATCGGTCTGAACAAGTGATGCTGGTCAGGCTTCGCTCAGGGCACAACAAGCTCAATGCTCACATGTACAAGAAATACAGACTAGCACCATCGCCAACTTGTTCATGTGGCGAAGAAGATCAGACTGCATAGCATTTACTTCAGAGATGTAAAAGACATGACCATGAGTAGCTGCGACTTGGGCGATAGATACCTCAATGCACCAGAAACTATATGGAAGCATTGAGGATCTGCGGCAACCCACAAGTTTCATCGAGGCTACTGGTCTGACAGTGTAGTTGCGAACGAGAATAAGAAGATAAAAACAAATTCTTTTTGTCAAATGATAAATGGTAATTCTCAAATAATTAATCTTTATGATCCTTATCTCTTCAACTAATGAATGTAGCTTTTACTCATTTGAAAAAAAGTTCTGCCTTCCTAATTTAAAGCAATAACGCTGCAGATGTTACGGGGACATGGAACCGAAACATTTTGCTGTAAAATGTTTATTATATAATAGACTAAGATATGTAACAGAGACAAAGTTATGTGATGAAGGGCAATGATTATATAACTGATATATTCAGCTCTTTATTTCAATGAAAACATAGCAATGAGCATTTTGACATTTATTGTTTTAACAAAAAAAAACAACAACAAAAAATTTATCATTGACAATTACCGTTCGAAAGCTAACATTTAAAATTAGGTAGTTCGTAAATAGCATTTTTCATTTTGCATTAACATTTTTGCAGTTACCATTGCGCATTGGCCTTCCGTAGGCATATAGCATTTGGTATGTTACATTTTATGTAAAGTATTTGCCATTTTGCATTAAGTAATTGGCATTTAGCATTAAGTATTTGGCGTTTAGCATTGAGTTATTGTCATTTAGCATTAAATATTTGTCATTTGACATTTGGCTATATTCATGGCGCACCGGCCTTCAAGCCATATCTTTTCTGCTAAATGCCTATAATTATTGCCAAATGCCAAATGCTACTCGTCAAATGCTTTAACTTTGTGAGTTAATGATCTGTATCCCTTACTTACACTGATGACTGTTACTTTTAATCATTTGAAAACATATGAAGTTCTATCAGTCTGATTTGAAGCAATAAAATGTTCTAAAGGTTATGAGATGACATGATCGAAACTTTTCACTCTAAAATGTTTTAAAAGAAATATTTTAATAGAGACAAAGTTATGTTACAAAGGCCAATGAGAATTTACAGGATACATTTATACACTGATATATTCTGAATAAGTGCTTAGCAATACGCATTTGGCATTTATTGTTTCGTATTTGCAAATATTATAATAATAACAATTATCATTTATTGTTTGACAATAACCATTTCACAGGCAATATTTGACATTAAGCATATATCAAATAACATTTTGCATTTTAAATACGTCACTTTTAGATGAAATAGATACAATGTTACGGAATGATAATACTGAAAATTCTAAATTACTTATTAATCAAGCTACCGAAAATATATCTCGTCTTTTTCTAACCTCAGCGGATTGCACTTTTTCCAATGCGAAACATTTTAGTAAAAATAAATCTAACAAACCATGGTTTGGGCCGCACTGCAAACGCGCAAGGAATAAATATAACAGGGCGAGAAAAGATTATCAGTTAAATAGGTCGATGTTAAATAAACACAGACTAAATGCGACCAGCCGAGCGTATAAACAAACAATCAATACCTACCTGAGTAAGCATAATCATAGTCATGAGAAAAAGTTACGCGACATGAGCTCACATAGACCGCGAGATTACTGGCGTCTTCTTAATAGTATTAATAAAAAGAAAACAGAAACAATGCCTAACATCGAGTCTTTTTATGACTATTATAAAACGGTAAATGAAACCCGGCACGAAAATTTTAATGAACCTTATGATGACTCGTTTGTTCCAAACATACATAATTTAGATTCGCTAAATAGACCAATTACAGCGGACGAAATCAGAAAAATGATTTCAAAATGTAAGAGAAATAAAGCGACGTCGCCCTTTGACAAAATATCGAACGAATACTTAAAAAGTACGACCGAAATGATGCTTCCCATTTACTGTTTGTTATTTAACAAAATCCTTGACGCAGGTATCTTACCCGATATATGGCTAATCGGTTCTATTCAACCTATATTCAAAAACAAAGGTAGCCCACTATCACCCAGTAACTATAGGCCCATAACTATTTTAAGCTGTTTAGGTAAACTTTTTACTTCGATACTAGATGACAGAATTAAACTATTTTTGAATGATAACACTTTGTCACATGAAAATCAGGCTGGTTTTAGAGCTGATTACTCTACGATAGACCATATATTTACACTAAATTTTTTAATAGAGAAGTTAAGATCAAGTAAGAAAAAGTTATTTTGTTGTTTTATTGATTTTTCTTCCGCCTTTGATCTAGTTTGGAGATCAGGTTTATGGAGTAAAATTTTTAAAAGTGGGATACGTGGTAAAATATTCAATGTTATAACCAACATGTACCAAAATATTAAGTCTTGTGTCTCGGCAAATGGACAGAACTCTGATCTATTTGAAAGTCATTGCGGGGTTCGACAGGGCGAGAATTTGTCTCCAGTTATGTTTTCATTGTATTTAAATGATTTAGAAGACTTTTTATCCACGAAAAATGCAGGAATAAATTTAAATGCTGAAATTGACAACGCAGTCGTATTTCTACAACTACTGGTTTTACTTTACGCAGATGATACTATTGTTATTAGCGATAACGAAAAAGATTTCCAAAACAGCCTAAATGATTTTGCTTCGTATTGCCGCGCTTGGAAGCTCAATATAAATTTTACAAAGTCCAAAATTATTGTTTTCGGAACTAATAAGCCACAGAATTATAATTTTCTGTTAGGTGAACAAGTGGTTGATGTCGTAAAAACATATAAATATCTAGGAGTGCTGTTCGCATCATCGGGTAGTTTCTTACAATGCCAAAAGAATATTGTTTCACAAGCAAATAAGGCAATGTTTGCACTTTTTTCAAGAATAAATAATCTAGATCTTCCCGTGGATCTTCAGTTAAAGCTGTTTGATCACACCATCTTACCAATACTAACTTACGGATGCGAAGTGTGGGGCTATAGTAATCTAGACATGATAGAAAATGTCCATTGTACTTTTTTACGTAAAATAGGAAAATGTAGGAGCAGTACCCCTAGGTATATGCTGTATGCAGAATTTGGGCGATACCCAATTGAAATTATCATTAAAGCTAGAATGATAAAGTTTTGGAATAAAATAATCTTATCCAGGCATTCTAAAATTGTTTATATTTGTTATCAGAACATGATACAGTCTGTACACGCTTTTAAATGGTCATCTTGTATTAAGAGCATTCTAGACAATACTGGCTATTCCTGTTACTGGCTTAATCAGGCGACATTAAATTGTAAAGGTATTGATATTTTGGTTAAAAGGGTTCTAACAGACCAATTTAACCAGCAGTGGTCAACTTCCCTAACTGGATCATCAAAAGGTACAGGCTATAGCCTATTTAAAGATAACCTTCAGATGGAAAGCTATTTGTTGTCGTTGCCTTGCTCGCTCCGACTAAGTCTCCTGCATTTCAGAACAGGAAACCATCGACTTCCGGTTGAAACCGGGCGCTGGCGACAATCTCACGTTGCACATGAGGAGAGAAAGTGCCAACGGTGCCCACTTAACGATATTGGGGATGAAATGCATTACCTCTTAATTTGTCCTTTCTTTACAGCTCTTAGGAATAAATATATTCCTCATAGATTTTCCCATAGACCAAATATCCTGAAATACAAAGAACTGATGACGTGCAAAAATGAAACAATTATTCATAATTTATGCTTATTTGTTAAACATGTATTGCGAGAATTTAAGTAATTTCCTATCTGTATACACACCTTTCTTAAACAGTGTTTACTATGTACCAAATGATTTAATAAGATTTAACAAACCAGTGTAAGTCCATGCATTACGAATTCTTGTTCGTTTGTATTTCAGCCAAGAAAGAAAATAAAGTACCTTCGTGTAAGTCCACGCATTCCGAAATCTTAATCCATTTTGATATCAGCATAAGGAAAATGTACTTTCGGACTTATTTTGTTATTACAATTTAAGATAAACTCTCGATAGTAGCCTCCATTCATAAACTGTACACGTGGATTCCGTGATCTTCGCGCGCCCTGCGAACTCGTCCAATCAAAACAGAGTATATGCAAACCTAGCTACTTCTATATTACACAACAAAAATAACGTGCCATATAATTTGAAAGCAATGTTTGTTTTTTGTTGTTTTATTTTTCAACTTCTATTTTTGCTTTTGTCTCTTATTTCTACTTGTTATTTAAATCTGACATTATGTTATTGATATTTTTCATCGTATAGTATCAATTTTTTCTATTTAAAGTGTCTTCTTGATTTGATCACTTCCCCTTCAGAAATTACCACTCCCGTATGAACTTTATCAGTTATGTGTATTTATTTGTTCACATGTATTTACACCATGTAAACTGTGACTCTGAATAAAAGTATTGACTTGAAAAAAAAAAAATAAAAATAACTGTTTGTCATATAGCATTTGACATTTAGCATGGCACACCGTCTTTCCATAACCTTCCATAGTACTTAATAAATGTCATTTCGTTTTCAAAACATTTTGCATAAGGTGTTTGGCATTTAGCATTGATATCTGATATTTCGCAATTGACAAATAACATGGCGCACCAGGTTTCCATATAAACATGAACATTAGCATCACTTTGGTAGAACCGCTCTACACACACTGGAAGTTTTTTTTATTCTAGGGAAAGTTTACTCCCATTATTGTACCGCTGCATTATGGAGAGAAGTCCGGTAATATGATTAATTATCAAAGTGATAGAAGTATGAATTTTAAAATACTTGAATTCGTAACAGTAATAGTAACAAAAGCTGTCCATAAGGCAGCCAAGCTCGGCTATTCGAAATATTGTCCCAAAAGCAGGAAAATATTACCCAAAATGTTAAAATATCAAAAGAGTTTTAAGTTCAAAAGGGGACATAATTTGACCGAAATGCATACCAGAGTTATGGGACTAGTTGTATAACCAGAAGGCACATGTTAAGTTTCAATTCAATATCTGCATTAGTTTTGGAGATAGTAACTTGCATGTAAAACTTGAACCAGAACTTTCTAAGTCCAGAAGGGGGCATAATTTGCTCAAAATACATGTCAGAGTTATGGAATTTGACCCAGTGAGGTTGGTAATTGACCTAGAAAAAGAAAAAATAAGTTTGAAAAATATATGCCTTTAAATGATAGCTGTATGTACTTGCATGCAAAAACTTAACCAAGGTGTGACGCCGACGGCGACTGCGACGCCGACGCCAGAGTGAGTAGAATAGCTAGGTTATTCTTCAAATAGTCGAGCTAAAAATATCAACGAAAATGAGAACAATTTTATGCATGCATTATATGTTATTTTTAATCTTAACAATACCGACAGGTAACAATGTCACAACCCCTCCCCCCCCCCCCCCCCCCCCCTCCCACACCCTCCAAAAAAAACCCCATAATTTATTCACAATTTTTTCAACAATTACTTTAATAAACATTTTTTTTCATATTATATATGTTAAATATTCCAAGCCGAGATTCAACGAGTTATTCCTTAACTTCATTGTCTATGTGTATTGAAAAAGGAAGCGAATGAATAACGTATAAATTTGCATGTAATCCGCTGCATTAATATATGAAATGGTGTTAAACTGAAGTATCAAATTTTTTAGAATTTTAATTGCATGCGTATTATATAATATTTTCAAGCCAAAATTCAGCCATACTTGTATTTAAGTCCAGAAAACATTTTCTGATTAAAAAGGGCACCTTGTTGGCTCACAACTGAATGCACGTGCTAAATATTAAAATTGCACATGCTGACGACAATTAAGAAATTTATTAAGATATTTAAAATATAATCACTGCAAACAATAGGTATTCATAACTTAATAAAAATATGAAAAAATCAAGTTTCTAATGTCATTACTTTTTGAATTATGACAAAAGAAAGATTTTTAGTTTCCGCGATTACCAGCTTCCGAAGCCGTTTCCATGGTTACGGCACACCGCTAAATTTCTACGACCTCAGTTAAAACCTCCATTTGTTGCCGAACTGTATTTTATATAGGTGAAAAAGTTTTGTATGTTGGGTAAATTAAAATCCTTACGGAGAGCCCGTACACACGAAAGTTTCTTCAGTTATAACTAATATAGGTGACTTAGAAACTTGAGAACGTATTAAAACCATTCAGCGGGCAGAATCCGAATCTATTTCTTAAGGATTATGAATCCAAAGTCCAAAGCCAAACCGACTGTGCCCATTTTAAGGTTGCTCACAGGTTTCCAACAAAATGTTCTAAATTCTAAATTCGGTATGCTTTATTTAACGTCGCATATTATCAATAGGCAACGTCAGCTACAAAGACTAGGTATCCAGAAACAGATACAAACATGGGTTTATTTTACCTCCTGATACATCCATTTAAATACTGGGTGCTAACCAATGGAACTACCAGTACAATTTTCACGTCTTTGGTATGACACGGCCAGGGATCGGACACACCCGACCTTTCGCATCCAAAGTGGAACTGGGTACCCACTCAGCATGACAGTGGATGAAAATGTCATATTTTTGTCCCGTTTTTACCGCTGTTGTATAAGAGTCTTTTAGCTGTAAAGTTTCATATACTGCTACGCATGTGTTGTTTTTATCCTCCATTCCGTATATAATCATAACTGGAGATGATCTTGATGATTTAATAAAGTGATACCCATTGTAGGGGTTGGTAAGCCTAGCGAAATTTTCAAGTAATTTATCATTAATGTAAAATACAGCCGCATAAGTAGATTAAAATGTACTTTGGAAAGAAAGAAGGCAAACAAGAAACATCTTTAAAAATGATGGTCGGCGAATTGTAATAAGGAAAGAAGTGTATGAATTTTTCATCTAACATTCATCTTTCATCTAACATTTTTCAAATTGCAAAACTAAACACCGAACTTTAACAATTTAAATGGTTCTCTTTTAATTTTTCGCAAAGGTTTCGTAGGGTTGCAATTTTGTTTCGTTTATCCTTAGACGAATAATTACAGCAGTAGTTTGATGAAGATTCATGAAGCGGTTCATGAGAAGAGGTCATTAAACGTGTTTATATTTTTAGCTAAATTGGTCCCTATCCCCATTTGTAACAAAATAGCAGAGACCTTACGATATTGTTACACATCGAGTTTGATAAAAATCCATTACATTTTAGTGGTTAATGCGAAGAAAGGCATATCTACTTTTAGCTATAGTGGTCCCTAATAGGGCCCAAGTTCCTAAATAAAATTTGGAAGAGGACCTTATAATGATGCTCCAGACCAAGTATGACAAAGATCCACCAAGCTGTTCATGAGACGCTGTATAAAGGCATTTCTAGTTTTAGCTCTAGCAGCCCCTAAAAGGGGTCAAATGTCCCAGCTGAACAAAGTTGGTTGCGGGCCTAATAAAGATGCTACAAATCAAGTTTGATTAGAATACATGAGAAAAAATCAATTTAAGGATTTTTTTATTTATTATTTTTATTTATTTCTAAAATAGGCCGACTGATCCCGCTTTAAAAATTGCATATTCGCTATTCATGAATCTTTGGACAATGACGTCACACCTATAAAAAAGTGAAGATCAAGCAAAACATACAATTGTAATTATTTCAATATTTCTGTTTCATAAACAAAGTCTGACCGTAGTCTTATCACATAGATAAACTGTATGCAGCGTACCTTCAGTTCAGTGTAATGAGATTCAGTCATTATATAGCATATATATAATGAAACAGATTTTAACTAAGTTCAATATTTGCATACTAAAGAAAAATATTCATATACAATAAATCAGTTAAATAAACAAGTACTCATTTTAATATGCAATCTGAATAAGTCACAAAAGCAAGAAACCTTTTCATATACAGACGACAATTGTAACAAGGAAAATCTTTTAAAAAGCACTTCTCTACATAAAAGACTCTTATCACACCCTTATTCATGTGATACTCAGACCGTATTCAGCTCTTTCAGGTTTTTATCATATTTATTAAACTTACTTATCATTTTGAGATATATCAATATTCTTGCTAAATATACTGAGCCAAAGTTAGCTTTAAAACTGTGAACAGCGTCGTTTAGGATAAACGCTTTGTCTACATTTCACTCAGCGTAGCACAATCAACAGAGTGAAAGAAATTGACACTCTCGTCCAATCAGGCAGTGTTGCATAAATCTTCCATTTTGATAAATTATCTATAATGCGTTATCAAGTAGTTTGATTTGCAAACTGAAGTCACGTGGCATAGGTAACGAAAACGAATTTAGACGGCGTCGCCGAAAAAGCAAAATAATAGTAGATTCGATTTTTTAATGTATCTATTTATGAGACGTAATTAAAAATGTACAACACCCCTCCCTCATACCCACTAGCACAAGCTTAATTAAGACTCCATTAATCAATAACATTAGACGAACTCCATGGTCCCAAAAGGACCGACAACATGTGATTTATCGTATGATAGTGCAAAATATGTAAACTAAACTCATTATTTATCACTACATTACCGACAATAAATGTTTTGGATCTTTCTCAAATGAAATATATACAAAGTAAATTTCTAGCAATAAATCCTGTGGGAAAGTTTATCTGTTTCTATAAAGAAATTGTAACTGTCTCCTCTGATATCAATTAAGAAAACATGACAATTGATTAGACAAGGAACGTACTCTCCTGATGATGGACAGTTTGACTGGCTGGAGTGAAATCGTACTGTCCTGTATTTTATAATCAAACTTCGATTGCTGAGAAAAACTTGTCATGTTATACTTGTTCTGAAAAAAAAATGCAAATATGATGTAGTAAGTATAACATATCGCATTGATATGCAAATATAACATGCATAACATAATGGAAAAAAAAAATAAGACGGTGTCAGCGTATATGGAATTTTGCAGCGTAGTTCAGAACAAGGTCAGACTACTAGTATGTAGAACAACCTTCCTAAAATGTAAACTGATTCTCACATTTTAATTCAAGCCGTGAAATCTTGCATATTAACGTTTAATTTATAAAACTTAAACGAATTTCAACAAACGAGTCGGTTTAAGCTTGAAAACTGTGTTTTCCTCGTTCTTTTTGAAATGAGGAATATTCAAAGGTTTTATTAAGGTAACTGAAAGTACTATATTTATCCACATCAAAACTTCGGGATAATTGATATAAAAAGCAACTAAGGGGTGCAGCATTATGGTGCAGCATTATCTCAATCAAACCGAGTCTATTATTTTGCTTCTTTGCATTCTTTGATTTTAATCTTTGTATTTTCTTATAGATTTTCATTTTAATACATTTTTCAAGGGTTCTTCTTGATACGACATTAACAGTAGTATAAGTAAGAGTTGTAACTCCATTCTTTCATGTTCATGCTAACAAAGTCAGTGACTGCGACGTTTACCGTTATATAACTACGTATTTTTTGGGTTCCCAGGGTGACCCCTTAACACGTGATGCATGTCACGAATGACAGCTGTTAGAATTTATGCACGTATTTACGTTAGTTGTTCCGATCTGGAGTCGATGGATGACTACGGTAGTGAGGAGGCATGGAAGTACGCGATTAACAAGAGAAAGCACCGGTTTGAAAAAGGGCTGAAAAAATACGAATCCTCAGAAATAACGAAACCAACATTAATCAAACAGGAAGGAGCTGGAATAGCGTTACAGAAAGATGCCGAGCGACAGTTGCAGCGGGTCGAACAGTTAACTGCTGTAACTGTTAACTGCTGCTACTGCTGTACTGCCAACTTCTCGCCGATGAAATATACTTATGTATAAAATGCAAACAATGTTTCGTTTTCAATGCTAAGCTTTTCTCACGCTAATTCTAACGTTTCTGTGGTTTGAGGAGGGCCTGTTTCGCCAAATTGGTTAGCTCCTCTCGAAGAGGAGTTAAAGTGAGATCGCTTTATCAACAAGATGTATGGCAGAATTGATTATGTCACGCGTGGCTGATTCTGAACACTGGGTTCCTTATAAATTGTATGCGTTTCTGGGGTTCGAGGAGATTCTCCTCTATGCATCCTCCTACCTCCCTCGGCCTCCTCTTGCCCGAGATGATACTCATGGTGGCGCAGGAGTTGAATCATCAGTCCCCTGAAACGACACAACATGTACAAAAGAGTCGGTGGTAACGATGAAAAAGCTCGCGTTGTATTTAACACTTTGGTTTCATCTTAAGTGCCTATAAACGGCCTGTGACACGTTCAGAAGGACTCGCAGACTTTCAAGACGCGGTGCCAAGGGAGATTAACACCACCCAAGTAGTCCCTGATTCTTTTAAAATCATTTTTATATAAACCCTTTAACTTTTACGCGAAGTATAGTATGACCTATTTACATGTATATACATGTAAAAAAACTATAATGATATACAATAATCGATACGTAGAAAATATATTACATATGAAAGATCAAATACACATTTATAGGGATAATAGCAAAGTGAACAAAATCTCAACAACTAACGTAAATACATGCAGTTGTCATTCGTGACATGCATCACGTGTTAAGGGGTCACCTTGGGAACCCAAAAAACGTAGTTATATAAACACTAGGTCGTGGCGTGATCTGTCACGGACGTTCTATAATTAATATAAGAATGGAGGTGACCTACATGTACCTAAGTCGGTTAAGGTCATGGTAAATGTCACGGTCACTGACTTTGTTAGCATGAACATGAAATAATGGAGTTACAAATTCACTATATACTACTATTAACTATATATTGTACAAATATTCTTTATTTACCAACCACATTAATATGCGGGTGTGTAGAATAACATTATTCCTGTTAAATACGCACCTTAAGTTGGGCGTCACTGCACGTCAGTTTCCTTAAATGTACTGCTTTTCATACGACGTTTTATTTCTGGAACGTTGATGTATGCATCATCGAGCTAATATTTACGTCCTCAGTCTACACTGAATTTATCCTTCACTTAGCGTTAATCTTTATTTTTTATGTTCTGAATTCCATTTCTAGATTAAATAAATACCATGTGTTACTTCTGGAGTTTGTTTTTATTTCAAAATAAATGTATTTTGATGCTGTTTAAGACTAAAATGATACCCCCGAGAACAGACTAATCCCCATCACCTTCGCAGACATGTAGATTGCTGCGCATGAAAATAACAAAATATTACAAATTATTAAAGAACGACATGTTTTGAGTTTTTACCGTCTTGAACTATGGTTATGGGTGTCAGTAACCTAGTGGTAGTGCACCAGCGGTGCGTTCGCTCCCTGGCCGTGTCATACCAAAGACGTAAAAAAATGGTATTAGTAGCTTCCTTCCTCGTTCGGCGCTCAACTTTCAGAGTATTGTTCGAGGACTGGTCAGTCTGGTCTCAGAATAATGCGACTGGGTTGGATATCATGTAACTTGTCTATGGCGTGTTATTCCAGTGTCCAGTGAGGAAGTACTATAAAGTTGGGCATTGTGCTCGACACCGTCGTTTATATGACTGAAAACTTGTTGAACCCGAATGCACATACATATGGACATTTCATCAACATCTCCCCACACTCTTCAAGGTTTTCCAGTATAACGATCTAAAACACCACAGGTTCTGAAAGAATAGAAATTACTAAATTACCAAAACTTGAAATTAGTATGTATATGTTTCGAACTTCTAAGACTGTCGTGGATGCCATAAAAATGTAATTAAATGTAATTAAAATTAACTTATTTAGAGCATTAATTTATTTAAATAAAGCGTAGCAGTTCCAATCTAGCCCCGGGTTGAGCAGAACTCAACATTTACACATGCTACAAGTACAAAAATCAATTTAGAAACATAAATACTTGTAACAAAATCGAAATAGCAAAAAGCCATCTCATATTTCAGATAAAGAGAAGATTTCTCTGTCTTAATAAAGCCTGCACGTCTGTTTTGTACGTATTTTATTGGTGTCATTATTGCAATACGATACCCTTTTTTAGACATTTTAAGTAAGAAATAAATTATATTATTTACAAATGTTACAATGTGTGACTATGTCTGGTGTATTAAAAAAGACAAATGGAACTTGACCTGTCAAACAATGGTCTGCTGCGAATTAAGGGTGATATCTTTGAAAGATGTGTTTTGTTCTAAAGCAATATAACACATGGCATGTGTCTTAATTTTTAAAACAACTGTATAAATAGCATTTTTATGATGGTATGTTGAATGATGTTTCTATTTCCCAATACAAGTCACCTTTTCATCTCCTGGTCTATCAGAGGGTACAGTTTCCTTTGTGGCATGGCTCAACCCATTTCCTTTTACGGTTACAATTCTTTTAAGTAAATACATGTTTCTATTTTGAAAGAAATCATTTGATTATTTGTAATATATTACAAATATATAAATCACTTAGTCTACCGAGAAACTTTAGTATTTTGTGTAGTAATTCATTTTACGTTAGTTCGGAGTCGACGATTTACGTAAGACTTCACCAGGTTTTATAATAGATTTATCTTCAAGTGTTTGCCTGTATAGCATTTAATTGTAAGCATTACAATAATCCACCACTAAACAATTACACAAGTCATATTTGTCTCAAGTGTCGGTTTTAAATCATATTTTCATAGATCTTAGTGTTCATTTATATTGCTGTGACATGTGATTTATCAAATAAATTGCTACGTTATATTTTAATATATGTTTAACAATATTGAGTGAAACAATAAAATGTATGTATAATTTTACTAGATGAATGCAATGGACATGCTCTAGAAGCAACTATTTTTACCTTACGTCCGAAATAGACTGGGCTGATCTAAGATCTATAAGAAGCTACGGAATGATTCTCATACGTTTTTGTATGATTTTATTCAAGTTAGATATTAGTCTGACCGAGCCTGCTATATTTCGCTTAGAAGCTATACAATAAAGATAACGCATTTTAGATCGTTTTCGCTAGCAAGTAAAACAAATATCAAATCTAAAATATTTAGGATTGTTGTTGATTAACAAGTAATTAAACGAATATTACCTGAACAGCAATAACGTTCTTTGTATTTTAATTCATGCTATTATCACACATACACGACTTAATCCGACCCAAATTTGAGCCCGTAAAGAGAAGTTGCACGGCTGTACATCATATTTTCAAAACCACTGAGACACTTAGAACATAAATATTACATTGATTTTAATCATTTATATTGCTGAAGGTGACCTTTTAGAAGTTGTTTCATTTAAAATAAAACCAATTTTCTTATACTTTAAAAAAGGGGTTACTGAATAACGAAAATGTATATTAAACATACCCATTGTGAAAACTGCACTACATTTTTGTAAACATATTTGACAGACACTGAAGCGTTTTATTTTGCAATTATCTATTTATTTAGGTGTGTGTCTTTTATGCACAATTGCATATAAAACTTCATCATAAAATATAAAACACATATTGCACATAGCCATTCTTAAAATAGAGATTACACATACTTTAAAAGAAACAAAAGGAACTTTCTTTATATTACAGTACCCATATATATACAAGTAGGGGCCTCCGTAGCTGAGTGGTTAAGGTCGCTGACTTCAAATCACTTGCCCCTCACCGATGTGGGTTCGAGCATCACTCGGGACGTTGTATTCCTCATGTGAGGAAGCCATCCAGTTGGCTTACGGAAGGTTGATGGTTCTACCCAGGTGCCCGTCTGTGATAAAATAATGCACGGAGGGGCATCTGTATCAGAGCTGGAAAGTCGCCACGTGACCTAGAATTTTGTCGATGCGACACTTATAAATCCCCAATAAAACAAAACATATATACAAGTACCACTAAAATAAAGGTTAGGATTGTGTGTCTAACATATTAAATAAAACACAGAACAGGAAAGTATAGTTAAAGCAGAGAAAATGTAATATATATGTTAAATTGAAAACACTAAATATTACAGGAAGGATAAACAAAGTACAGTTTTATAAACAAGGGTATGTAAAGCCAGCGACGAATGCTCTACAACAGCAGTTCAATAGCAGTTTTCACGAAATATGAATGTTTGATTTTAATGTAGTTTTCCTGTATCGGTGAAAACAGTGGAAATTCCAGTCCGGTATGCAAGAAATTCAAAGGTTACACCTGTTTTTCGTTGACCTGATGATTATCGAGAATCCTACTTTTAATAGAAAAGGTCAGATGTACTAAACCTATAAATGTGTGAATGTCTTACAGTAAGATTACCGCTTGTTAATTCTGATGTAAAGTTTATACATACGCACACCGTGGGATATTCATTTTGACTGGAATGAATCCTTTGAGTACTCTTGTCAGAATCTTTCAATGTGGTAAAAATAACGTGATTTTTAATACTAACAAATTTCTGTTGCAATTATGAATATCCTTAAAAATATTAGATGAATGGCCTTATTACGTAACAGAATGCCATTGTTGTTTTAATCTATATGAATTTAAGTTTCATTGCGAAAAGGATTCTTGTTATAAAGGACCAAGAAGTGTATACTTTGAAGGTTTTTCAGGCAGCGTAGAATATTAGATAATTCTATGGAAAAGTTATCATCAAGAGCTATTGAAAGAAGAGATCTATTTTAGATGGTAACAAGAGTGTGAACCTATTAAAATATACGCCCGTCACAGCAGATTTCTTTTGAGTTTAAAACTATTCTACTTATTGATGAGGCTAGTCGTCAGTCTTGTTGGCACTGTCAAGCTTTTTGCAATTTTAAGTAATTCAAGGGTCAAACCTCAGGAATTATGACCACAAATTTAATGACAAAGTACGGTGAACATTGGGTAAGAACTACTAAAGTTAAAGTTGTATGGCTCTATGGCTGTGTTTGGGGTGCTCTGTGCTTCCGGGATATCTACCCTTACCTTTTATTTTTTTAAAGGGAGTGTTAATTTTCGCAACTTCAGCAACTCGAGAGCCACTGGGAAAAGCATCCCGACGGGAATTAAGCTGACCCGAAATGTTATGACAGAATCATTGTGATTAAGTTTTGTGAACCTTGGATAAAAAGTACTAAAGTCTAAAGCTAAAAACCAGACAATGTTAATAATTCAAAGGCTAAATCTTTAAATGCACTGAGACAATCTTAATAATTATCAAACTTGGCCGAGATTTTATACTAATAAACACTGTGATTTTAAGTTTGGTGAACAGTGAATTAGTCTATTTAGAGAGCGGAATCTGTAAATTATCGCATTTTCAAGGGTAATAAATCCAAAACCACAAAGACCATCCAGCTGGTTATCGAACATGGTCGATATATTATGCCTATAAACATTGTGACTAAGTTTGGTGATTACTAAAACTGCCTAAGACCGGATATTTTGAATTAACGCCGGTGATCACATAATACAAATTACGTTTCACGGGCGTATAAAAGTAAACTAACAAAGGTAAGATACGTATTCCTTATTAATCAATGGTCAATAAAACCTTGAAAGATCCTTTGGAAGCATAGAACGCAACCAAGCTACATCATAGTAGACTCGGTTTGACTGTGTCTGTTCATCAGAGGTAATGAAATGTGTAAAACCTCGCATGCCCCCTAGCACCGGCTTAAGTAGAATTCCACTGTAGTAAAACTGAGCCTTTATATTTATTTCGATTTACCAAACGAATTTTACTTATCCAAGGTTTTCGCTGAGACAATATGAATAATTGTAGACCAATATCAATATAAAGCTGCAACACTATAATAACTATTGAATCTCTATGTGACATGTATTTTACCTTTTTGCTGTGTGCTTTTTTCTAGAAAGCATCTCGCACCGGCATTTCGCACGAAGACATAAAATGGTGACGAGCCCTGCATCGAGTCGTAACTAATACATGTATATCATAGATAAAGTTTTTATCACCAACTTGTTAGACAGATTTCGTTTCTTTTCCTTTTCTAAATATCCTATATTTTATGTAGAATACTAAAATTTTCAATTAGAATACATAAATAACGTTTCAGAAATTTTTCACCGAAAGAAACCAAAGATTTAAAATGGAATTAAACATTGTAATTATCTACAAGTTATTTTTTCTTAAGCTGGATACAACAAGAACATGCCTGGCTATACTTAAAGTAGTTAGATTAACTTCTGCAATACAAACTAGAAATATGAAATTTTACAATATCATATTTTTTGCAGCAAAAATTGTAGGCGATGTGAATTCTCCTGTTCATTATACGACAGGCGTTCTTCAAATGTAATAGTAAAATTAATCTTTAACAGCAATATAACAAACCCAAGAAAATTAGAAATAACTGTATCAAAATTTATATTTTATAATCTGTAGGTTATAACGTGCATATCGACACAATTCATAGCCATATGTGCACATTTACCAGATATGATGTTGAAAGACGAAAGGAACTCAGATGTGCCCTCCATGCATTATTTCTTCAGTAGCCGCACCTGGGTAAACACACAGACCGTGTAAGCATGTGGATAAGCTTCATACTAAATTAGATTTTACAAAGCAGCAAGTGAGGCTCGAACCCACTAAAGATGAATGGCAAAGTGATTTGAAAGTCAGCGGACTTAAATTCATCGTGTAGCCACGGCACAATGTATAGTACCATTATGAAATACTGAAGGAGTTTCGTTTTATCACACGAAGCACCCGGCAACCGGCAATTGTTTGCCACTAAGATACAAACCCCATGCTACCATGCGTTTTAATGTTTAGCACGGAATGTATAGTTTATGAATACTGAAAAATAACGAGTACTCTATTAATACAATACTACATTTATCTTTATTTTAAAGATAGTTACAAACTCTATACAACACTATCTTTAATAGTACATCACCGATTCATCAAATTCTAAATCAAAACTCTGTGGATCTGCGATTAATCACGGATTTTCTTGAAAGGTGGTATTGGAGATCCCGAGAGGCACTAACAGAGTTATAATGTCACTGACTTTTCTGTGCACGGAGAATTAAATGCTGAATCATTGAACGTAATTCCGCCTCTACGACTATGTCTACATGTTGTTGTATTTATTTGTAATGAATGAAAACAAAGGATTGGATTATTTTCAACTGGAAAAGGGCAAACAAGTGATGGGTACCCAGTAGGTATTGACTTTCGGAGATACGGTTTCCCGAGCGGTATAAGGCTTGGATGAAAGTACTAATGGCAGACAAGGAGGAAAATAACAAATCCTCCAAACCTTGGGAGACAAAAAGAAAGCGAGTAGAAAAAAACGAAATTACGCAATACATATATTTGGCTGCAATTTGACATGCTAATTGTCTAAGATGTCAGCAATGTATCTTTTTAGGAAACTTAACATACACTAATCATTGGATCGCTCTTTTTTGTAATCATTGAAAAAGATTGATTCTCATGGTCTGGAATGATTATGTTTAATACAGTCAGACTGCATGTCTGATATATTTGGTTTATATTAGTGTCTTGGCATTTTACAATAAACTTTGTAACGCAAATTTTCAATCTTAATATCAATGACTACTATTTCCTTTATACATATTTTACTTGTTTTTATTTTAAGGAGAACCCCTACCATTGTCTATCTGTTAGACTTGTAATTATAGGAGGTTTGATATCTGCATAGTGTCGGCTATATTCGATGGTACCTGGTTTAGAAAGACTGTCCCTGCACCGGCGAAGCGTCCTTTCATTTAAAAGTAAATATTAAGTTAAGACCACAGAATGCTTATTTGCCGCACATTCATCCCTTGAATCGTTTGCATGGTTACAGTTATCCACAAGTCATAACATCACAGATCATAAGATTTCATTTATATATAGAATAAATATTCCAAAACTGTCTTAGAAATAAACAAGAAATATCTTTAAAAATGAGGGTCGGCGAATTGTAATAAGGAAAGAAGTTTATGAATTTTTCATCTAACATTCATCTTTCATCTAACATTTTTCAAATTGCAAACCTAAACACCGCACTTTAACAATTTAAATGGTTCTCTTTTAATTTTTCGCAAAGGTTTCGTAGGGTTGCAATTTTGTTTTTGTTGAATAATTACAGCAGTAGTTTGATGAAGATTCATGAAGCGGTTCATGAGAAGAGGTCATTAAACGTGTTTATATTTTTAGCTAAATTGGTCCCTATCCCCATTTGTAACAAAATAGCAGAGACCTTACGATATTGTTACACATCGAGTTTGATATAAAATCCATTACATTTTAGTGGTTTAGCTATAGTGGTCCCTAATAGGGCCCAAGTTCCTATATAAATAAAATTGGAAGAGGATCTTATAATGATGCTCCAGACCAAGTATGACAAAGATCCACCAAGCTGTTCATGAGTAGCTGTATAAAGGCATTTCTAGTTTTAGCTCTAGCAGCCCCTTAAAGGGGTTAATAAATGTCCCAGCTGAACAAAGTTGGCTGCGGGCCTAATAAAGATGCTACAAATCAAGTTTGATTAGAATACATGAGAAAAAAATCAATTAAAGGATTTTTTTATTTATTATTTTTATTTATTTCTAAAATAGGCCAACTGATCCCGCTGTAACAAATGCATATTCACTATTCATGAATCTTTGGACAATGACGTCACACCTATAAAAAAGTGAAAGTCAAGCAAAACATACAATTGTAATTATTTCAATATTTCTGTTTCTTAAGCAAAGTTTGACCATAGTCACATCACATAGATAAACTGTATGCAGCGTACATGTACCTTCATTTTAGTGTAATGAGATTCAGTCATTATATAGCATATATATAATAAAACAGATTTCAACTGAGTTCAATATTTGCATACCATACTAAAGAAAAATATTCATATATAATAAATCAGTTGAATAATTTATAACAAATATATCAAAGCAAACAAGTACTCATTTTAATATGCAATCTGAATAAGTCACAAAAGCAAGAAACCTTTTCATATACAGACGACAATTGTAACAAGGAAAATCTTTTAAAAAGCACTTCTCTACATAAAATACTCTTATCACGCCCTTATTCATGTGATACGCATACCGTATTCAGCTCTTTCTTTAATTTGATATATGTTGGTATTTGAACAGGTTTTTATCATATTTATTAAACTTACTTATCATTTTGAGATATATCAATAGTCTTGCTAAATATACTGAGCCAAAATTAGCTTTAAAGCTGTGAACAGCGTCGTTTAGGATAAACTCTTTGTCTACATTTCACTCAGCGTAGCACAATCAACAGAGTGAAAGAAATTGACACTCCCGTCCAATCAGGCAGTGTTGCATAAATCTTCCATTTTGATAAATTATCTATAATGCGTTATCAAGTAGTTTGATTTGCAAACTGAAGTCACGTTGCATAGGTAACGAAAACGAATTTAGACGGCGTCGCCGAAAAAGGTTATTTGCTGATGAACCGATGAGTATAGCTGCAAGGAAATACCTAGATGAAATACTTCAATTAATGTTATAAAAGAATTATAAGAGTCTACGAAAAGAACAGTTTATTGCTCAATTATGATAACTTGCATGTGTCTAGCAGTTTTTATGATCTTTTTATTACTTGACTAGTTTCATTTAAAGTCTTCTTAAGTTATAGTTTATGACGTGCAAAGTATTACAATATTGCCTCCTGTTGTAGTTACCAATTCCGTAACAGGTGTTTTTATAATTAGACAGGAAACAGACATAAGGTACACTTCATTCTAAACCTCTTTAGACGGGATAAATTGTTTACTTATTGGAAGGCTTTCTTGTCAATATCAATGCTTTTGTTGAAGGTGCGAAGGACCAAAGACCAATAGTTTGGTCGAAAATCAAAACTACTGCTCGAGGCACGAAGGACGTTGGGCCAACAGTTTCAACTGTAGACTGGAAGTGTCTTGTTACATGAAACGGGAAATTAACTTGTGATAGTTTTATTTTCAGTTTTTTTTTATCAGTTAGCACATTTTTAAATGTAGCCTTTCATACAGCAAAAACTAACTGTAGACCAGCGAATCATATACAGAGTTATGTAATACAATCACATATTTGACGTCGCGTGAGTGAAATAAAGCCATTACATAAAAATGATAATATACTTGTGTAAAAAAGC
Organism: Mercenaria mercenaria; assembly: GCF_021730395.1. Classification (NCBI taxonomy): domain Eukaryota; kingdom Metazoa; phylum Mollusca; class Bivalvia; order Venerida; family Veneridae; genus Mercenaria; species Mercenaria mercenaria. The sequence goes on from NC_069363.1 coordinate 23,090,131, forward strand.
TTTGACGTCGACGTCGTTAATAGTATAGGAGACGTTGGTCAAATTTACTAGTTTATAATAGTAAAGAAAGTAGAATTGTTGATGTTTCGGCAGGAAAAGCTAACATGTGATAAAAAGAATATTACATTTGTGACTTTCCACATTGAATTTACTAAACTCATTTAATAAATTCAATATGAAAAGACAGAAAGGTCACAAGGTTTTTCTATTCTTAGATCTACTGACCTAGTTTTTGAGGGCACATGACCCAGTTTCGAACTTGACCTAGATATTATCAAGATAAACATTCAGACCAACTTTCATACAGATCCCATGAAAAATATGGCCTTTAGAGAGGTAACAAGGTTTTTCTATTATTTGACCTACTGACCTAGTTTTTTTACGGCACGTGACCCAGTTTCGAACTTGACCTAGATATCATCAAGGTAAACGTTCTGACCAATTTTCATGAAGATCTTATGAAATATGTGGCCTCTTGAAAGGTCACAAGGTTTTTCTATTTTTAGATCTACTGACCTAGTTTTTGAGGGCACATGACCCAGTTTCAAACTTGACCTAGATATTATCAAGATATACATTCAGACCAACTTTCATACAGATCCCATAAAAAATATGGCCTTTAGAGAGGTCACAAGGTTTTTCTATTATTTGACCTACTGACCTAGTTTTTAAAGGCACGTGACCCAGTTTCAAACTTGACTTAGATATCATCAAGATGAACGTTCTGACCAACTTTTATGAAGATTTTGTGAAATATATGGCCTCTAGAGAGGTCACAAGGTTTTTCTATTTTTTGACCTAACTGACCTAGTTTTTGACTGCACGTGACCCAGTTTCGAACCTGTCCTAGATGTCATCAAGATAAACACTCTGACTAATTTTCATGAAGATCCATTGAAAATTATGGCCTCTAGAGAGGTCACAAGGTTTTTCTCTTTTCAGACCTACTGACCTAGTTTTTGAAGGCACGTGACCCAGTTTCGAACTTGACCTAGATATCAACAAGGTGACATTCTGACCAACTTTCATAAAGATCCCATGAAAAATGTGACCTCTAGAGTGGTCACAAGCAAAAGTTTATGGACGCACGGACGGACGGACGACGGACACCGCGCGATCACAAAAGCTCACCTTGTCACTTTGTGACAGGTGAGCTAAAAACACTCCTTGTTTTTCAAAATGAAATTTTATTACATGTATGATATGTTGATATTGTGCTAAATAGTTTTAAAAAATCTGGGACTCGATTTAGTTCTCGAAATGGCTAAAATTCATATTTGAAAATATCCAAACACGGTAAGTTTTGATGTTAAGTGAAAAGTACTCGACCTACTGAATATACTATTATGAAATCCTTACTTAGGACTATTAACATTTAGTATTTTCATATATAATTCATAATAAATTAGAAGTTGAAGTTTTAGTTTGAAAATAATTATTACAGAAAGTAATATACATAATATTACACATAGAATGAAACAAATCATGAGACCTGTAAGGTGTCCTTATCAAACATTTTAAGCCACACTGAAAAGTGCCTTCATATATATACAAGAGAACCGTTGTTTTCCTAATCTCAATTTTTTGTTGTTGAGTGTTATAATGTTTTACCTGGTCTATGTAGTTTTGTGCAAATCATTACACATTCACGCATATACTGACATAGAATTTCATTTTAAGGAGTCTCCATTCCTGGAACGTTCCTTTTCCTATCGTTTATTTGTCCATATTTGTCTGGAGAATAAATGGGTTGAATTGATAATGTATTAAAAAATGAAATGTCAGTCTGTAGAAGAAATGATATGAATCATACATAGCATGATCGCCATAGTTTATCTTTTCTTTTTTGCCCCCTTTAATCCATATTTATAACAAGTAAAAGGTGAGTTTAAATCCCTTGGAAATATTGGACACAGCAAACACAGTCCTAGCAACACATCGCAGTGTAGGCCAACCACAAATAAAATATGTAGTGGGAATATATAGCAGACGGGCTGCTTGAAATACCTATCAACAAGTACATTTTAATTATATAGAAAGATACTAAAATGAGAATGGGATGAAAAAGGGAGTGTTAAAGTAGTGGTGGCCATAAAAATTTAGAAGTGAATGGTAGTAACACCACCAACATACAAGACAATAATACATAACATCTAAAGCAAATTATATTGGATAAGTCAGTAACCAATATAAAATTAAATGTACTGGGTGCTTAAATGCGTTTTGGGCATGCAACCTTACAAGAGTTTTAATTTTAATTACTTAGACACACAAATGTAACTAAAATAATTCCTTGCTGAGATAGGACAAAATACCACAACTGTCACATTTTTACAAAAACGAAAGTAAAATGAAATATTTAGTGCCAACTTCACCTTTGAAACTAAATCAAAAACATTATCAAACATGGATGTCAAACTGTTTCGGCATTTGGTAAACGTTTTCTGTCTCATCTGTTTTCAATATCCAGCCACACTTCACTAAAAAACAAGTGAAGATGAATGTTAATGTAGATGACTGAAGAAGTAGATAAAACCGAGCCATTCATGCGTGTGGAATGACTATAACTTAGCTGATGATGACCTGCAAATGACGCAAACAGATTTTAAATGTCAAACTAGTCCTGGGATTTCAATATATACTTAACAAAACAGCTAACTCGCCACTTGTTTCTTTGATATTATCTTTGTATTTACTGAAAGTGTTTCTTTTATATTTAGCTTAATTTCAGAGCAATTCTTCAAAATTTTAACAATGTCAAGCTCTGCCGTCATATTCATTCACTCACTTTACGACCTCAGTGCATTTCGAGAAAGTCACATATATACATGAACTTAAAAACTTGCAAAAAATGTTATGAGAGAATGAAATGACAATAAAAAATTAAAATAATGTTTTTTTTTTGTGATGCTCTACCTAAAAATACTTTATTAAATCTGAAAGGTTTTCTTTTTAATACACTTATCTGAAAATTCACGTAACATGAAAAATGCAACCGTTAACTTTAATAAAACATTTCAGTTGTCATTATTTGAAATTTATTTTTTTGTGTTGGGTTTAAACATCACACGACACAATTATAGGTTATATGGCGACTTCCCAGCTTTGATGGTGGAGGATGACCCCAGGTGTCCCTTCTTTACGAGCAGGCATTTGGGTAGAACCATTGACATTCCGTAAGCCAGCTGGATGACTTCCTCACATGATGAATTCAACGCCCCGAGTGAGGCTTGAACCCTCATCGGTGAGGGGCAAGTGATTTGAAGTCAGCGACCATAACCACTCGGCCAAAGAAGCCCCCTTGAAATTTTATGATGTATAATAATCAAAAAATTGATTGAGTCACTTTTCTGGTATAAAAAGTATATAAACAATTATATTCTGACGTTTCAGATCCGTAAACATTTAATCCCATACTGTGCTTATTTACAATTTTTGCATCTGCTTAGACAGCACAAACTGAGTAAGGGAATACTGTTTGCTATGGACATCAGACAACTCCACTAGATGCCGAGTTTATCCTTGTGAAATCTAACATCTGAGAGTTTGATGAAAATGTTATAAATCACCTCTAGTGTTACTGTTACTTATGTGTACGTTTTTTATGTACTGAAAATGGTACAAAAAAATAAACCATATCTCATTTTGTCTTGCTAAAGTGCTGAAGTAGCACTGTTATTTTGATTAAAGAATATTAAGTGTTGCTCCGGTAACTATATATTTGTCTACGCGTTATAAATAAATTTTACGTTATGTATTGCAGGTCAGCAAGAAACAAAACTGATTTAGCCGGCTGAATCAATATTATTGCAGTATTTGAACAGGGTAATGATATTTGTACACCACAGATTAAGGGATTGCAATTTGGCGGCAGTTTTATTGTTGTATATTTGGAAAAATCGGATTTCCCTACCAAATTATCATTTTTCCTTCTGAAGTATAACTTATTTTCACAAGTCGGCAGATATAAATGATAGTGAGGAGTGCATCATTATAGAAAACTTTAAAGGGTAGAGTAGATTTTACATCACGAAGGAAATATATCTGTCTTTTTTGTATCACATTTTGTAGAAAGGTATTTATAATCATCTGCACCAAGACTAATTCTAGATGGCATTAAAATAATACAAAATTGAAATCTAAGCCATCAGTATTAGTGGCAGTGCATCTGAATACAGGATAAACTTTTAAGTGGCACAGTCCTACAATACCTAACTCATGCATAATAAATACGGTTCAAGTCTGTGTGTATTACTAAATATGGCTCTTTACATAATGATTATATCCTAATAAAAGCTAATATTGGTACTTCATAAACACTCATCATCTCATCATGGAGGTCAAAGTAATTATGTACATAATATGTAATTAAAGTATCATAAATAAAGTGTCGAATTAATAAGACAACGGACGAAACGTTTTTGGCACAAGTGCTGAAGAAACATAAATGATTTTCAACTAAACTATAAACCATACGATATATGATAAGAGACCTACTAGACGAAAAGTAGAAACAATTCTGATATCATTTGATTTCATAATATTCCTATTAGTAGATGAGTTCACAAGTAGTGTCATTGGTCTTAGAAGGGTAGATATCAATTCTTTGCATTTAGAAATTTCGACATGGATTTAAAAAAATTACACGGTGTCATCGTTTTCTACATGCGAGTCGTATGGAAAAGAACTTTTGATGACCGAGGATGAACCACCGTTACCACCCCAGGCATTACTTCATCGTGGAGAACAATTGGCGTTCCGAAAGCCAGCTGGAAGGCTTCGTCACACGAAAGAACTTTTTACTCGAAGCAAAGATTAGGGGCAAGAGATTCGAAGTCTGCGACCTTAGCTGCTCGGCCACGGGGGTCCCATTGTCAGACTTTTTGCTGAGATCACGTCAGTTCTGGTGTAGAACCCACAAACTGGTTAGGTTGACTCACCACAGTGGTGTATATTTTGTTTTAATTTGATTTAAACAGTATTTATTGACATAATTATAATTGTTACAGTAAATTGTTAAATGTACAAACATAGAAGATTGAGTAGAAAGCTATAAGCTTTTTTAGAAACCCTCTCCCTTTTATTTGTAATACGATTGTGCTATTTTATAGGTTTTGACATCATAGGTTTAACTACTTTGAAACTGCATTGTACATATGCACTTCTGAAGGCATAACCCCTAAACAAAATTGTATCAAAAATAATTATGTGCTTGAAAGATTTAAATTACAACTATCAATCTGAAAATTGTTTCTTTCAGGACAAAACACTGTATATAAATAATTCCTTGTGACTTTGACACCATGTTTGGCACATCTCTAATCTACTGGCTCGATCAGGATATAACGAGTACGATTCGAATAGATGCAAAATCTGCTTTTGAAAAGGGATAGTGTCAGAGAGCTGTTTATCGTACAAACGAGTGTCACTTGTCGTAGCGTATCAGACACTAACAAGCCGCTAACTAAATTCCGCGAAGTTGCACATATATTTCTACAATGCAGGTAAACATAACGCAGTTGTTTGATTTCGTATTTGTTTAAAATTTGAAAAATGAATTCAAGCTTTACACATTAAAATTTAATATTATTTACTACCATTTTAACGTTTTCAAGCAAGGTTTTTAGTAGGGTTATGAATCACCTTTACTTATAGGTCTCGTTAACTTTATTTTTGTTTAGTGTAATGAATATAGTTTGATAAAAATTGTACTACTCAATGCATTATTAGATTTAAACAAGAAATATCTTTAAAAATGATGGTCGGCGAATTGTAATAAGGAAAGAAGTGTATGAATTTTTCATCGAACATTCATCTTTCATCTAACATGTTTCAAATTGCAAAACTAAACACCGCACTTTAACAATTTAAATGGTTCTCTTTTAATTTTTCGCAAAGGTTTCGTAGGGTTGCAATTTTGTTTCGTTTATCCTAAGACGAATAATTACAGCAGTAGTTTGATGAAGATTCATGAAGCGGTTCATGAGAAGAGGTCATTAAACGTGTTTATATTTTTAGCTAAATTGGTCCCTATCTCCATTTGTAACAAAAGAGGAGACCTTACAATATTGTTACACATCGAGTTTGATAAAAATCCATTACATTTTAGTGGTTAATGCGAAGAAAGGCATATCTACGTTTAGCTAAAGTGGTCCCTAATAGGGCCCAAGTTCCTATATAAATAAATTTGGAAGAGGACCTTATAATGATGCTCCAGACCAAGTATGACAAAGATCCACCAAGCTGTTCATGAGACGCTGTATAAAGGCATTTCTAGTTTTAGCTCTAGCAGCCCCTAAAAGGGGTTAAATGTCCCAGCTGAACAAAGTTGGCTGCGGGCCTAATAAAGATGCTACAAATCAAGTTTGATTAGAATACATGAGAAAAAATCAATTAAAGGATTTTTTTATTTATTTCTAACATAGGCTAACTGATCCCGCTTTAACAAATGCATATTCGCTATTCATGAATCTTTGGACAATGAGGCCACACCTATAAAAAAGTGAAGGTCAAGCAAAACATACACTTGTAATTATTTCAATATTTCTGTTTATAAGCAAAGTTTGACCGTAGTCATATCACATAGATAAACTGTATGCAGCGTACCTTCATTTCAGAGTAATGAGATTCAGTCATTATATAGCATATATATAATAAAACAGATTTCAACTGAGTTCAATATTTGCATTCCATACTAAAGATTAATATTCATATATAATAAATCAGTTAAATAATTTATAACAAATATAGCAAAGCAAACAAGTACTCATTTTAATATGCAATCTGAATAAGTCACAAAAGCAAGAAACCTTTTCATACGCAGACGACAACTGTAACAAGGAATATCTTTTAAAAAGCACTTCTCTACATAAAAGACTCTTATCACACCCTTATTCATGTGATACGCAGACCGTATTCAGCTCTTTCTTTAATTTGATATATGTTGGTATTTGAACAGGTTTTTATCAAATTTATTAAACTTACTTATCATTTTGAGATATATCAATATTCTTGCTAAATATACTGAGCCAAAGTTAGCTTTAAAACTGTGAACAGCGTCGTTTAGGATAAACGCTTTGTCTACATTTCACTCAGCGTAGCACAATCAACAGAGTGAAAGAAATTGACACTCTCGTCCAATCAGGCATAAATCTTCCATTTTGATAAATTATCTATAATGTGTTATCAAGTTGTTTGATTTGCAAACTGAAGTCACGTGGCATAGGTAACGAAAACGAATTTAGACGGCGTCGCCGAAAAAATATTTCATACTAATCATTATTAGTTAGACAGTATCAAAATTGAAACATTGTTTTAACTGTATAAAAACCAATAAAAACAACATAACTCTCAGAGGATGTTGATCCTTAAACACTTTATCCCATACTGTGCATCTTTATATTTTTCCATCTGCTTAGACGAAAAAACCTGATAAGGATTAACGGAGTATTGTTTGCCATGGAATTCACCTCATATCATCAGACAACTCCATGGGATACTTCCATTTTCCTTGTGAAATCTGACATCTCCGATTATTAGGAGAAATGATTAAGACAAAAAATGATCTCTTGTGTTACTGTTACTTTTTCATACATTTTTGCGGCGGGCCACACGTAGGGTGACCCTGCTGCTTCTGTGCCATACACAGAATATTTGCTGCTGCAAGGAAATGCTTGGTAATCTATCAAATAAAACCCAAGCATATGAATAGGCGTTGGTTAAGGTAAGAGTAGCATATACCTTAGACATATGATATGTTATCAATATAAAGTTATTTTAGACACATTTACAAACATATTTTAAGTTGTAGAGACGTGTCTGTTTGACTACGCGTACTCTTTACAGCCTAAACGAATGACAAAAAAAACCAACAACAACAAGAAAATGAGTCTAAGAATCTACCTTTATAAGAGTTAAATATCTTTGACGAAGTCAATACATAATTATTTTTTATCGTAATGGCAAAATTGATAATCAGCTGCATGACCAATTCAGATAAATAGGACTCTAAGTAGAATATGACCTATATCTGTAACATACGGTAAAATACGTTGTCGTAGCAATATTACGAATTAAATGAAAACTGTAATGATATATTTTTACATTTATTATTGGCCCTGTCCCTGTTCTCTAATATGAATAGCAATGCTTAAATGATCACAACGATATTATGTTGACACCACGTCGACGTGATATTTAGCTCTATGTATGCATCTAGAAGTAGCGCTTTCAAATTTGATTAAATAGTTCACTTAATAGCATATTCATAACGAACACCTGTCTTGATTGATTTACAGATATACTGAGGTGACTATTCTTTTTGCGGAAGAATTCGCCATCAGTTTCGTCCGCAAGACGTATTACCATTTCCGGTTCTGGCGTGTATAAACAAAGGAGCGTGATGAGCTACCATTTGGCGCCATGCATGCGCGAAGAAAAGTTCTATTGTATTTGAAGTAAATTTTACAATTAAAGACATACGATCAAAATAGGATCAAAATGGTTTATAGTAAAGCCGTGTTTGAACACTATTTATACACTCGGGCGGATATACGTCGTTTGGAGTAATTTACTCCGTCCGACGTATAAATAATACGTAAACATGGTTTTGCTATAAGTTATTTCTTGATTAGAAAGAGTAATTTGATAGTAAATTCAGTTTATTTATTCTTCATATATAGTTACTGAAATTGATAGAAGCAAACTTCCTGTGCATTTTCTTTCTGTTCTGGTGCCAGTGGCTTAAGCGTCCTATTTTAGGGTAAATAAAGAATGCTGTAATTTTGTTTGGTTTTTAACACTTTCAAATTATTAGAATCCCATCACCTCACCGTTAAAATAAATGGCAACTATTAAAAAAGCACATACCGTCGGGAATATGAAAATGATTGTGTGATTTACCCTGTACGTACTATAGCTGTTAGTCTGAGTTTTATTTTTTGATCGCCTCGGTAGCCTAGTGGTAGAGTGTCCGCTTCGAGTGCGGGAGGTCGTGGGTTCGATCCCCGGCCGCGTCATACCAAAGACGTAAAAAATGATACTAGTAGCTTCCTCGCTTGGCGCTCAGCATTAAGAGGGTAGTGCTAGGACTGGTCAGCCCGGTGTCAGTATAATGTGACTGGGTGGGGTATCGTGTCTACGGCGTGGTATTCCAATGAGGCAGCACTATAAAGTTGGGCATTGTGCTCACTACTACAAGTAGACACCGTCGTTTATATAACTGAAAAATTGTTGAAAAAGATGTTGAACCCGAACACACACACACATAGTCTGAGTTTTGAACATTTCCTTTACCAATTTCAATATAACTATGTCCAAATAAACCCCGCCCTTAAGACTCTTGAAGCTTGAAATTATTTTTCGTGTCTTTCTTTACAATGTAGACAATAAATAGGATACAGTTATACTTTATGCTTTATGGAGAATTCAGGAAAACAAGTATTAATGGCTTTCAAATTTGAGCCAATATTTCCGCAATATGCAAGCCGAACATTTGCGACTATAAAATAGGAATTATACTTACCTAACAGCAAACCATATTGCGTATTGGAGTGCGTTGTATTGCCGATTTTGCATTACATAAAAATGACAAAAGAGCATTATTATCTCAAGCATAAAATGTTTTCAAGGCTATCCTGTACGAATGATTTTCGTGGGATCATCAGTTTCAGAGATCAGGTAAATCACACTATACATACAACACAAAATCTTCAGCTTAACCTCCTATAGACTGGAACTACAACATATTACTTGTCGTTTCGATTAAATTCCTTTCCGTGGAAGCTTATGAATCATATGACGGTTGTGGAAATGCAGGCTATCGTCCACGACCTTAAGCCACAGGTTGAGCAGAAATCAACATTAATAGTTTTACTGGTACAACATAGTATTTATAGACATCCGTAGATACAAAAGTTAAAAAAGAAACAACCTTGATTACCCTAAGCATTTCCTATATTTCAAGATAGCAATAGCTCCTTCTTCTTTCGGTCTTTAAGACATTTATGTGTCGTGGCTTGATCAGAAGTCCACTACGATTTCAGATGTCAAGTGATCACTCATATCTAGCAATGCCGTTTACTTTTTGAAGAACAAACCACGGCATGACTACAATGCGTGTCTATTTAAGTGTACATGCCAGTTAGAATGTTTTGGAAAACGGTACATCAGAAGATGCTCTAACTCCAGAATTGTTTGCTCGTTATTTAACAAGCAAGATGAAATATCCATTTTACATAATTTTCATCTAGAAAAAACTAGAAAAACAAGCAAATTCGATGAATTGGAATCCCCCGCCGAAAGGGTCAGAGTTGAGGAACGGCAAAAAATATATCCAGCAAAAAGTTAAGAATGTTACCAAGAAGCAAATAATTTCATTAGTCAAAATCAAATTAAAAGAAAATGAATGGTTTGTTTGGGTGGGGGTGGGGTGAGGATACAACAGTTTACATGTTGATTATAAATATTGATAGAAAACGAAAAATGAAAAAAAAAAAAAAAAAAAATTGGGGTGGGGTGTGAGGGGGGTGACCAAGGTAAGGTGGTGACCAGGTGTACACAACATCACATGTTTATAATAAATATTCATGGATAAGAATGAAAGAAGTTTAATGAAATTCTTCCAATTGGTTGGTTTGTTATGTACAGATCTGTGGATTTTTAAACAATTAAAGGGCAATAACTATATGGAAAATTGACCAATCGAAAAAAAAAAAACTTGAAGGGCATCGTCGCAGTATCTTGGTTCATGTCTATTTCAAGTTTGATGAAATTCTACCTGCTAGTTACTGAGAAATGGCTGCAGACGGACATTTTTCATTAAATCAAGGGCAATAACTCTGAGGGAAATTGACCTATCAAAGAAAAAACTTGACGGGCATCAGCGCAGTATCTTGGTTCATGTCTATTTCAAATTTGATGAAATTCTACCTGCTAGTTACTGAGAAATGGCTGCAGACAGACATTTTTTATTAAATCAAGGGCAATAACTCTGAGGGAAATTGACCAATCAAAAAAAAAACTTGACGGGCATCATCGCAGTATGTTGGTTCATGTTTATTTCAAGTTTCATGAAATTCTACCAAGTAGTTACTGAGAAATGACTGCGGACGGACGGACTGACGGACTAACGCCATTTCAATACCCCCCTCCCGATTTCATCGGCGGGGGATAAAAATGTTCAAGGCTTCCCCGACTTGAAATATAGACTAACAAGTCACTAAAATGAATTTATCAAATAATGCAGTCTCAGTCTATTAAAAGATAGTTTCTTTGAATGTTTATTTAATTTCACACCTTTATATATCAGTACATTTTATCAATATCTTTCCACACAAGTCGTGATCAAAGTTCAGGCTTATCAGACTTAAGCAGGTACTATGTATAAGGTTGGATAACAGTTTGTTTGTAAAGTTGGATTATGGTGTTTATTATTGTGTATAATGAAGAGTATAGTTTATCGATATAAGGTAAATAATAAACACTGAAGTGCTGAAATAATAATAAACACTGAAGTGCTGAAATGTTTGCATTGAAGTCACGTTTGTGAAGATGGCTGCTATTTAATCTGAACTGTTATAACGATGTATAGTTTTAAAATCTTTAACTGATAATTGTTGTAATCTTAAACTAGATGTAAACGAAAACGTTATATCACAGGGGATGTTTTTGAATAAACGTTTATTCAACCTATAAATATTCCGTGGCTTTCTTGACCGAATTGTTTATGTGGTTAACTTGCTATTTACTCTTCTCGTTTCGAAAACCAGCTTGAGTTGAAAATATTCTTGCATGTAAGAATGCTATCCACCTGACTAACGGAATGTCGATGGTTCTACCCTGGCAGCCGCCAATGTATGACATAATGTTCGGACGGACATGTCGGTCTTCATTCGTCGTCAACAGCTGGAAAGTTGTCATATGATCTACCATAGTTTTAGTTTGACGTCCAGCAAAGCAAATAAAGCAAAAAGACTAAGTTTTGCCTTTGTGATTCTAATCATTTTATACTAATGCAAACCATTTGAAAGGACATGAAATATGTAAATATTTTAGTTGGTATCAGAAATACAAATGAGAGCCCTCTTGATCAGGCGTTTTTTTTTCATGACATTCTTAAATCTTATGAACGGGATTATAATTGTTTATTTTCGTACATGTATAACTTATACACATTTTGATCTAAATTCAATATAAAAGCAGTTAATTCTTTTATTACTGCAAATGTTGCACTCTTTAAACCGATAACGTTAAAATTCTTCTTCTAAACATAAAGTCATAATACAAAAGCCATAATAACTTAGTTAGTATATCCTAGAGTCTTCACATAACCATAGTTTACCAGTCCATTAAACACAATGACACAAATACAATTTTGCCTTTGTAAGAATAACACAATATCTACATTGTCCTGGCTACTGTTCTGACCTCACATCCTGTTTTGGCTGATCAGCATTTGTCGTATTATATAGTTAAACAAGATAGAAGTAAAATTGAGTTAGTATATGCATATGCTAAATAGAAAAGGTATTTTTACGCAAATTCATTTGAAGAGCGCATGGGACGGATTACGGTTTGTGAGCAAAAGAAGTTGAATAAATTTTCAATGTTTTACGTTGGTTTAATATGTAGCAATATACCGGTAATTAAATTTTCTGACCCAAAACGTTTCAAAACGTCATGGTTGTACAAAAATGCTCTTCGTAATCTTGTGATTAAAAGACTCCCGGGACTTCTCCAAACTCTTTAATATTTTATCATTATAGTTTGTGATTGCCATTTAATAAATATTTAGTAAGGTTTCAATGTTCCTCTTGTAATTTCACATACAGTCACATCTATTCCAATCATCGCTCTCATTCACTCCAAACTTTATTTTTTCTATTTAATACTTGCTGCTCTATCCATATTTAGTAATTTCCAAGTGTTTTTGTGACTGGTGGGTGTCTTTGTTTCTCTGTTATTTCTCAATTTGTAAACTTTTTATTCCAGCATTACCGTGACACAAACTCGGTTTAATGTCATTGAAATTCAATTTTATCTTTCAGCTGTTTATGTGGCTTTTGATTGTTTTTTGGGGTGGGTGGGGAGGAGTGGGTAATATAAAATGTCAAATAACATAAAAACCAAAAATACGATTAAACTAAAAGTTGTTGTTTTGAATTGAATGTAAAATGCCCTCGTGATTATAAATGTTAGGAAACAAAAGGAGATAAATCTAACTTGAATATCTGAACTGTGTTTTAAATTATCATTGTTTCAACTTTTAATTTTCGGGCTTTGTTACAATAACAATGTGTTCCTTCAGAAAATGAAAACAAATCTTATTATTCTAATTATTCAGTCATTTTTTGAACATGAAGTAGCCCATTCTGGTTTTATCTAATTAAAATCAATTTCATAATTTCGAACTTCTAAAGTCGTGACCATAGTTAACGCTTAAGTGGCAGGGGCCAGTTTCGTATTTGGCCCGGGTACGCTTTTTAAATAAAATAAGTAAATGTACTTTGAAGGCATTTATATTCAACAGATAAATTATTGGATTTTATAGAAATAAGGATTCCTGCGTACGAGTAGTTATTGTGTAAAATGAATATATGCTTAGTTCCGTGTTGACGGCCGGATCTAAAATCTTACTTGAGGTAACGTAAGTCAGACGAAATGGAAACGGTCATACATCCGTCCAGATTCAGCTCAAATTTGCGGCAAAAATAAACGGTTATGAGACAATTTTCTTCCCACCATTATTTTCGTCTGGTTGCATGCTTTTAGAATATACATATGTTTAAGGTCAGCCATTTGCAGATAATACGGTACAGGTGGCGCAAAGCTTGCATTCTGGGCCATTTTTGCCTCAAAATTAAGTGTCCTGAAACTGGAGCTTTACTCGTTTTTATCATAGAAACAACGGAATCGGCAGACTGAAAATGTCACATGATAATGTGCTAAGTATATGCAATACATCCGCTCAAAACTTACCTGGAATTTCTCCAAACTGGAATTTTTTTATGATTTTTTTGCCCTGGTATCAGCGCAGGTTTGTGGAATTTTCAAATTTACTTTCCCTTGCCCCCATAATCTAATTCTGTAGGAACTACGTCTTAGATTGTATGCCAGATGTGATGTTTGAAGAAAGCTTGTGTTTAATCTGAAGCATGGAAAATGTTGATCTGTTTGTTAGGATAGCACTTGTGAAACCAGTTGTTTTATGCTGTAAATGATTTTATCTTCATCTAGAATTTAATAGAATATAAATACGGTATGAAAACTTAGATGGTATATTCTATGTACATTTCTAATAATAAATGTCAGCTCTTTTATAAAACGCAATTCCCCTGGCATTTCTGAGAATAAACAATACTGCTTACCATCACACAACATGATTCCCAAGATGGTAACAAATTGTATAAAGATTTCTCCTGCCAATTCTATTATCATGTTAACACAAAACTGTATGGCATTATACTTTCGTAGGTAAGTAAACTCCAACTCCAACTCAAACATTTTATTACTATATGGCCACCGTCCTGGTACAGATAATATATACTGAACAAACAATCAGACGATACAATAAACAGTACAGTACAGTAAACAGTTTAGCAGCAGTTATTAAAGAACAACTTACGTCAAACATTTACGTTTCTCAAACGCATAATATATATACATTGCCACATTCCTAACCAACTTTTAATCTTTACTAGTAATAATTGTTACAACTGTAGTAACTGCCGACCAAAATTATTTATTTTACTGTCACAAGACTCGCTATTTCTAATAAACTAACTGCTATCAAAAATGTCACTACAATTACTTAAAACAGGAATGCGTTCGTTAACATGTACTGTATCGCTACATCTACCGACTCTCGCATTCAAACCTCCTGAAACTAGGATAATATTATCGGATGAAAATATATCATACTCTGTTAAAAATGGTTCAACTATTTCTATGCCAGGTCAGTAATATGAAAAACTAGCTTCAGCATTGCCAGCGTTGGGTCATTTTCTCTAAATTAATTAACTTGAATTAAGGTCTTGAAACAAGCAAAGGAGCGTGGTTAACATGATGCATTTACAAAGCTATATTTCAGTGTTTAATGACAAAGTAGAAAGTGTATTATGGCTTTGATTATGCGAAAGGCGTACTTAAAGAATGAAATTGTTTTGTCCTTTTTTGTGTCTCGTGTCATTATTTGCTTCTCCCTAGCTCTAATTTGTACACAGTTATTTGTCTTCTTTTAAGGTTCTCAATAACACTTTTGAATGCTAAAGTTAAAATAATGCCTGATATTCGTCAGTTAGTGTTGCTTTTTGTAAATGTCTTAGGTATGTCATCTAGTCACCCTAGGTGATTAATTCATTAACAATAAAAACCTCACATATTCGATATACTTACACCACAACTACAAAAATAAAGCATAACACACCACATAAGTAAGCTTGGAATAAAATTAATCGTTGATACTTAGACGCATTTTACGGAGGATGTTGTTTGACAAAAGAAAAATCAACAATAAATAGCTAACTGTCAAGTCAATTACAGACATTGCGGTCAGTTCTAGAAATAAGTAAATTTTATAAAAAGTCGAGGTATCCATATTTATTTTATTTCTGCAAATATAGATATGAAATTGTATTTGAGAAATTTCTCTGACAGGCTGGTGATAACTTTCGTTAAGATAAAGATAATAACCTGTTTTTGAGACATCTTTAATTTTAGTTTCATTCTATTGGTCAAATTGCTTTACTTGAAAATTTACAAAAAAATGTAATGAAAACATGTTAAATGTTCATGCCCAAACTGTGTCAAATATATACTCCAGATTGTACCATTTTAGGTATACTGGTATTTTTTCCAAACGGGCATTTTCCGGATCCCCTAAAATAAAATCTCCGCGCGTGGTACACAAAATCCTTGATTCGCCACTGAATATTAGATCCTTTATGGATCAAATATGAAAACTTTAACATGTAACATGCTTAATTAAATTCAATTTCTTTTAGGTGTGCATTAAGTACATTAATTTTCATATTTATCTGTTAACGTTCAAGTGTTCTTCCGCTTTGGACGGAAGTAAGATATCTTACTAACACTTGCTACAATAACATTAAATTCATTAATAGTATTCTTCACTTCTGTGAAAAAAAGTGAAATATCTAAGACCGGCGCTAATCTCGAAAACACACACGCAGATTTAGATTAGAATATTTTCAAAGTGTTCCCTAGAGCAATACAGCGAAGCTGATCCAACCCTTGACAGATCAGAATGGCTTTTATAACTGCAGTAGAGTGTTACCCATATAATGAATTCCGACATGTTGTTAAAGAGAAGATTGCGCTTGAAGACATTCTATTTTCAACTCCGGCGGCCAATTTTGACAATCGGAACAAATTTAGCAATCTTGGCGGAAGGGCAACCAAATGAGCATTGGTGTGAAATCGGACCAGCAGTTCTGACAAAATTTGTAATTCTTCTGTATACATATAAGAAACCAACTTCATCTTGTAGCCATGTTTTATGACGAATTGAAATAATTTGAATACTCTTATTAGCGGCCCACTCAAAGAATATTTGTGTGGTGTTATTCTGGAATCTACGGAAGAGCATTAGTGCCAGGTGCATGTTATTTATTAACTCGAAATTTCGAGTTAATATCTCAAAATTTTGAGAGACGTATCTCGAAATTTCGAGTTACTAACTACAATAGTTTACGTTGATGTAAAGGTCCTGGCCAAGATTAGTGTATCCATTGGGTAGCCCTACAGGGTCATATGATTAAGATGACCGGGCAGCGTTTGCTCATAACAATATCACTATTTAAATCATATTTAAGTCTGGAAGGTTTTTTATGGCAAGGAAATATAGACATACCCTACATGAACGTGTAGTAATGAGTCTGACCAAGATTGGGTATCTGGATAGATCTAGATTTTGGGGAGAGTTCGTGGAAGGTGACCGGGAAGTTTTCAAACTTAGAATATTTCACTTTTTTGACAATATCTGGAAGGTTTTCGACCTAGTCCGAGCCCCTACCACATGAACATACTATACATGTAAATGAAGGTATATATCTTGGATACTGTTTGAAATCTGGAGTGGCTCTAGAGGTTATGGGATAGGTCATACATTGATGTATGGTAGTATATGTTAAAAAAAAAACAAAGAAAAATATCAAACAGGGAATGCCACGCACCAAAAACGTAGCCTCCTCAAAACGAAACCCCCAGCACGCAGACGCTCAAGTCGCTACATGTTGGGTACAATATATATATGTGTAGATAGATGATTCCACTTCGAAGTGTTAAAAGTCGTCCATTATATTTTTGGCCTTTGACAGACGGACAGACGTTCAAATTTTGCAGATTAAAGGGCAAAATACGAAGTCGAAATTTCGAGTTATTTAATTTGAAATTTCGACTTATTAACTCAACATTTCGAGTTACTTACACGGAATGTCGATTTAGTATCTCGAAATTTCGAGTTAGTAACCCGAAATTTTGAGTTAGTATCCCGAAATTTCGAGTTAATAGATAAAACGCACCTGGCACTAATGCTCTTACGTAGGAATCGGGCAAGCAGTGTCAACTATTTTTAAGTTCCCAGTACATACATTTAGGGGAAAATGATTACGGCATTTCACGCATACGTTAAAAATAATAAGAGTTGAAAATATTGCTGTAAATAATGAAATCTTGGAAATGGAAAGATTTTTTCTTTGGCATGAAAATGCTTCTAATAATTTGATCAAAGACATTTACATCAGTAAATTAAATCCGTGTATTTAATTAAAGTCGTGATCATAGCCTAAGCTTATCAAACCGTAGCAGGTACCACGTCTTTGATTACATAACAGTGTTTCCACAGACAGATGTGGTGTTTGTTCTTCTGTGAAATGAAGAGTATAATATTTTAATTTGTGGTTAATCATAGACTTAAATGTAATCAAATGTTTGCCTGGAAGTCACGCACGTGAAAATATTTGTTCTTTGATCTGAACAATTATAATTTAATGTGTATCTTTAGTATCTTTATTGCCATACTTAATAGCTCAGATCTATATGATATTAATTATATATTATAGTATTTAACAGGATATACATAGTGCATGACATTTCACGTGGTATACTATATTACATGTGCATTCTAAAACATTAGTGGCAGCTCTATTTACCAAGCGTATTTTTCACAGGCAATTCCCATCAGAAACAATATTATTTTCCCTAACAATACCATAGACTGAATAATAATAATAATAATATTAACAATATTTTCAGAAGGTAACATGTACAGACATGCAAATAAATATTTACAACATTTTAGCTCAAACATGGCCTTCTATAACATAATGTACAAATGCTAAATTACTCGACAATCACTCAGAAAACATAATCTATAATCGCATTCACACTTAAACATTATGCATAAAACAGAGTAAGTTTTATAGTCAAAGACTTCATATAATCTCGAACCTTAGTTGGTACATTCATGTAACAAATAAGATTTCAGTGACTTTTTAAATGAGTTTAGAGATGTTAGGGAACGAATATTTGCAGGATTGGTATTACAGTAATATGCAGAAATATATGAAAAAGAAGCTTTCATGTAATTAGTTCGTTGTTTAGTTGCTACTAAATTGTTATTTGAAATCGATCTAAGGCTATCTACGTTATTACTGGAAAAGTTGAGCAATTCTTTTATATAATTGGGTGATATGTTTTTTGAGCTTTATACACAAAGACCGCTGCGTGATAATGACACCTGTTTCTAAACGATAACCATTTCAGTTCATTAAATAATACAGAGTTCGGTTTGTCTGATTCATTGCTTTTTTATTAATTTTGTCATTCTTGTCTGAAGCTTATATATTGAGTTAATGCACTTAGTTCCTGTCCCCGACACGGTACAACTAACCTAGTGTCGATAATATGTATGAATTATAGTACATTCTTCTTGAAAGGCGCTATTTTATTATTCTGATACATACTTTGCTTAATTGTAGCTTTCACGATAATGTATTGTCGACGTAAACACCAAGAATCTTTTGTGAAGTTACATTATCAATTTCAGTGTCGGCTATATTTAACTTTAGATACAAATCTTTTTGACTTTTTAATTTGTGACTCGTAGCTAATATCATACATTTGGTTTTTTGTGGGGTTTAAAGACATATTGTTTACTTGGCACCATTTATTGATAGCATTCAAGTTAGTTTGATGTTTATTCTATAATACTAGAATATCAGAGTCAGATTCATATAGTATAGAGTCGTCCGCGTAAAGATAAATATTTCCAGAAGTAGTTTCCAAGGCAATATCATTGATATAAAGGAGAAAAAGGAGAGACCCTGGACAGAACCCTGGGGAACCCCTGAAGTTATATTAAGTTTCTTTGATGTTGTATTTTATGTTTAATAACCTGGGTTCTATTTGAAAGATACGATTTGAATATATTAATTGTATTGTTAGAAAAATGATACAGTTCCAGTTTATACAGGAGAATTTGATGGTTAACTAAATCAAAAGCTTTTCTAAGGTCAAGAAAAACTGACCCAACATATTTCCCAGAACCTATATCTCTTAACCAAGCAGTGTGGCACGAATGATGTTGATGAAAACCTGACTGTGTGGAATGGATGATTTTAGTCGACTTAAAATTGGGCTTATGATTCTGAATATGGTATCATGTATATATGTTTTTCGATAATGTATTTTTTTTTTCAGTGCCATTTCTGTTAGCATGTTTATATAATATTGTATTACTTTTTCACAGCTATGAGACAGATTATCACGAATATCATACCTACATATGTATGTGTGAGATAAACTTATCTTACATAGCTTGTCTCACTGAATGTTTCGTTCATTGTCTTTATAATTTAACTATTGACGCTAACGTTCATTAACTCTATCTATCATACACTGTGAAGATAGCCGTAGTACAAACATTTGATGACGTCATTGTTATACGACATAATACGTGCACGATGCCACTTTACGATTACAAAAATGAGTATCCGTTAAATAAAAAATAATCGAAGCAGAATAAATAGAAATAAATCAACCATGACAATTAAGCTTTGGAAAGAAAGAAATCACATCTTTGGTTTGAGATATGTGTTAACAATCACTAGAACAACGGTTTGGGATCGGCTGGAATTTCCCTTTCCACATTTCAAGTGCGTAATAGTTATTAGATATATCTGTCTATTTCCAGACATCAAATACAATGCAGATATATGTAGACTAACATTTATAGTAAGGCAATGAATAATCGATGAGAAATGAACTATATATTCAGTCAGTTTCGTAAAACAGATCTTAATAACCGAGCAAGTTAATTAACAAGGTAAACAAGAAGATATCATTTCCTTCGTATGATCTATCGATCTACATAGTACATTTCTGACTTTCCTTCTAATAACAAACTGATTTACTTTAGTGGCAGTATTACAACAGTTGTATGACATGGCGTGCAACATCATTCTGCATTTCTCTTATTTATCAGTTACTGTATTATTCTTTGTCTTTCCATAATTGGTTTATGCAGTTCTTGCAGAACCAGTTCTCGTTTTGAGCAAGCAACCTTTCATTTTGAAGGAAAGGTCACGGCTGAGATATTATTTCATTACTTAAATACACAAATGGTATTAAAATTTATTTATATATCTTTATTTACGTCTCATTTTAGCATACAGTTCATACATTTACAATATAATGAAACATACAATCATATGCAAAACCATTCTATTAAAGAATTATGGGAGACTGAAACAGCTACTATACATATCACAGTATTCTATTAAATATTAAGATATATTAAAAAAAATGATGTGTAAAAACCGAGGAGCTGACATTAATCTGGGCTTTTTAATGCTTAAAAACTGCCATAAAGAGAAATTATTTCCTTAAAAAACTGAAAAGCCAAAACAACACTAATGTGTACATGGTAAAAATTGTTTAAAACATCAAGTATTATAACAGATCAGATCTGTTATCAACTGATTAATACCAGCCTCTCGATTAAACATAAACATGATATTCTTTATTACAGTCTATTCCATGTTTTACATATAAATAATAAATTATTACCATGCATAAGACACAACAGTTCTTAAGAATGCATGGCCACTTTCCTAAGTTACAAGCAAGAGACTGTGTAATGTAAACTGTATAAATAAAGCTACTACATTTCTAGTTATTTAAAACAAGTATATAATCATGTTAAAAATACTACCACATTTCTAAAAATATATCCAGGTTATTTACATAAGTTTAAAATTTATAGGTTGTATTACATATTTGCATTTTTAGAATATAATGTATGACTTCTAACTTTAATGATGTTACAGCAGGTTTTTGCTAAGATTCTACTCATATCAGGGTGTGTAAATAGAAACTGAATTTTTTCTGTATTGCTCATAATATAGTAATTGCTGTTAACAGCAGCAGCCTTGCTAGTAAGAACAGATCTATCATACTCATAAATTAGACACTCCAAGAACACATGCGATTCATTTTCTACCCCAGTATTGCATAACGGACATATTCTTTCATGCTCTGTTATGTTTTCATAGCGGCCCGTTTTTAACCTTCATGGAGCGACACCACATCTTAATTTGGCCAGCGCTGATCTATGCGGGTAAGACACGTATAGCTTACAATATTGTTCTACCTGGTATGTGTCCTTAAATAACCTATAAGATCTAAGCTTGTTTCTACTTCTACCTGACAGTCCTGATACTCTGGAAATATCATTATGCCATTGTGTGGTTTGTGCATTCATTATAATACCTGAATATCATTTTGTAAATGTTTTGGGGAAAATGGAACTTGTAAGTATGCAAACCGCTAGCAGTTAACTTTTAACTTTTCTTTTACACTATATGCCCAGTTTTTACAATTACGACCAGCTTTACTTAAACACCAATTAAAAATCTTCTTATTAATTCTATAGTCTTGGTAGTACAAACAACAACTCCAATGGTTACATACAGTTTTCCATTGTTCTAATACAATAGGTTTCCAGCCCATATCGCCTTGTACCGCAACATTTGGTGTGTACTTCCTCGTGCCCAGGTAAAATCTCATCGCCCTGTGGTGCACTGCATTAGTGCAAGAAAATGATCTTACACCCCAAATTGCTGCTACATAATTAATTATGGGTGCAACATTTGTGTAATACAATTTAGTATATGCATCATACGGTACACCACCAAAACTTTTGTATTTGGCGATGGGAAGCCCCAGGGCACGTCCAGCACTTTGTGCGACCATTTTAGCCGTAATGGTATAATCAAGGTATTCTAAAAAAGCAACACCAAGGTAAACATATTAATTAGAAGACTCTATCAGTTTCACCACATTTAAAGGAGAAGTTAGATCTTAGTACAGAGTTTAGTCTAAAGTGAACAATGCTACTTTTATTTGCATTAACAAACATTTTGTTTAATAAACACCAGTTGTTTAACAATGATAACATTTCTTTTAGACCTGCTTCGTTTTCTGCTAACAAAACAATATCATCAGCGTATAACAATATACATACACGTTCATCACCAATGCTAATTCCTTTGTTTAAATTTTTCAACACAATAGCCAGATCATTTACATAGCTGTTAAACAGTACTGTTGACAAAGAACAACCTTGTCTTAAACCATATGTAACATTAAA
The DNA here is from genome assembly GCF_021730395.1 of Mercenaria mercenaria. Taxonomy (NCBI): domain Eukaryota; kingdom Metazoa; phylum Mollusca; class Bivalvia; order Venerida; family Veneridae; genus Mercenaria; species Mercenaria mercenaria. The sequence continues at coordinate 23,112,800 of NC_069363.1, forward strand.
CCATTCAGGACAATAGCCATTTACACATACACAGCATGCGACATCATGATACAAAGATCTTACAGCCGAGAACATCTTTGTCGACATTCCAGCATTTATCAACTTCGACCAAAGCATTTCTATCAACAGAATCGAATGCCTTACGGAAGTCCACAAATGCACAGAATGTAGATTTCTTATGCTTCTTTCTGGTATCTATGATACTTGTTAGACTGGATAAATGGTCTACAGTACTACGATTTCGCCGAAAGCCATTTTGTTCCTCAACAATAAGATCTTTCAAATCAGCCTACTTTATAGTTCGCTCGTTGAGAATAATTGTGTATATTTTGTACATGGTAGAAGCTAACGAAATGATCCTGTATGACATAGGATTTCTTGGATCATTTGTAGATGACTTAGGTATTGGATTGATTATGCTTTTCGACCACAGTGCTGGAACTCGTCCAGTTTGAAAACAGACATTAAACAAACTATGTAAAATAAAACGCGAAGTATCATTCTTTAAAATTTCTGCTGGAATAAGGTCCACACCCGATGTTTTACCAAGTTTTGCCTTAGCTAATGCTTTACTAACTTCTAAAATACATTTATCAGCATCCAAAATATGATCTTTTACATTTTCAGAAATGTTATTATCAAAATTATTAACAGTATTATTGGTATTGTACAAGTTATTGAAATCCATTTTCCATTTATGTAATACCACTTTAAGGTCATCAGAGATTTCACCATTATTCAACACAACCTTTGGTATAGACCTAGTGCTCTCATTTGCTATACCTGTTTTACCAATGATCTTCCAAATCTGTACTTTGTTAGACTCTAAGTCTGACAAAATATCGTTTTGAGTTTTATACCAGTAAAATCTCCTACAACGTTGTACTTCCCTGTCAAACTGCTTTCTAGTACTAACATAAATGTGTTTGAGCTCAGCTTTCTGAGATCTGTTTGAACATTTCAACCAATTACGCTCAGCAGTATATACAGATTTCCACCTTTCAGGCAGTGTTCGATTCCACCAAGGCTTAGATGCTCTACAACTTTTTTTGCAGAATTGTTGGGATATATAGTTTTATAAGACATTTTTTTCATACATTTCTGATCTTACAATACTACACCTTTCATTGTATGCTATATCTATATCTGATTGCAATCTCAGACCCTGTTCAAGTCTTGCTATTAGAGCATTTTGTTGCGTTACTGTACTTTCATCAGACAGTTTCTGAAATACTATAGTCAAATTTTGTCAAAACTTTGTTTTGGTACATTCTCAGACAGTGTTAGATCTTGCAATCCTACAGACACATCAATCTTCCAAAGAACAACAGAATGATCAGGAATATTTCTAGATATAACCGTATCAATATTCAAACTGTTTAAAATATCTGATACATGTTTAACGCTAAAATCTATAAAAAGGTCAATATTTTCATGGTTGACCAGACAATAGTCAACTACAGAGCAACCTCTTGTTGACACTGACGTGTAATCACTGTTGATATAGTTACGATCATTTAGTATACACATATTTGTATCAACAAGAAACTGAATTGAATGATCGCCATATGCGTTTGTAACAGAAATAACAACATTACGCAGTTTAATATCAACTACACCAGATATAAATTCCTCAATGTTTCCACATCGACTATTTCAATCTCCACAAATTTAAATTTTCTTTTCATTTTGGTACTCATATATATACTTTGTAAAAGGTTCTTATAAAAAGTAACTACATCAGAATTTTCTGGAGGTAAATAGCAAACACAAGGAAACTACATAAATCATCAAACCTATGTTGTAGTTTTAACCATAGTAAGGTAGAGACATTAAAATCAAGCAAAAGGCTATTTTTAACAAAAAATCATACTCCGCCTGAACCATTCCTAGCGTTTCTATGAACAACTTTTCTATCATTACCGAACTACGTACAATCTTCAATGTTTAAAATATGTGCTCATACGATATATCCACGATATACATGTGAAAACAATGTATCTGTTATTTTCTAATTTCAACAAAGTGAATGGCTATAATTAGTGTCAGCTGACTGAAACAATAGGAATTCTTACAGGACTTAGGTAGAAAAAGCAACAGTAAAATAGAAAAAGTGGAAACTCCACAGGTCGCTTAACACAACAAAAACGAAAATGTTGCAGGCTCCGTTTGATTGAGCCTGTCCTAGGACGGTAGTTAAAATGCATGCTACCGTCCACGCCCTCTAGCCCCGGGCTGAGCAGAACTCAACATTTACGCATGCTAAAAGTACAAAAAACAATTTAGAGACATCCGCAGATGTGTTCATACGGCGGTGCACATAGTAAGTTAACAGTCAGACCTTTTATTGTATTAATTTATTGATTGGAAGCTACAATATAAAGGGCCACATCAAGAAAATTGAAATGGAATGTAGAAAGCAGAAATAACAGATTTTTTTTATTAAATCATGAGTCATTTTCCACGTCAAATTTTGTCGTCAGTTTTCACAATCTGTAAAAATTATTTTTGTCTCTATTCTTTATATGCGTTGTGTTTGTAAGTATGTTGGTAGGACATTAAGACACATAAGTGCTATTCGAATATACAGAGATTTGGTCGCCGGAGAAGATATCGAATTTACACTTTACTATTTATGACGTCACTGCTTTGGTACAACAGTGTCGATGCTCTCATTATGCGTTACGTACCAATATCTGATAGAAACTATTGAAAAGAAAGGTTTGAGTAAAAATGCGCAATTGAATTAGTACTTTTATCAGAAACCAACATTTTAACATATGGAATACAAAACACTTTATGGTGTGCTCCCACCCGTCAGTCAGTCTCAGAATTGGAGTCCTTCGATAACTTTAGTTTAAACAATATCTTTTTTTTTTAAGCAACATACACATAACATGTACAACAAATTTTTACATGTCAAATACATGGATTGGAAAACAAGCTGATAGCTTATGTAAATTCCTTTCCAAAATAATCGATAACTTTAAAAGTACAAGACATTACTTGAACTCGGTAAATTGGTAGATGGCAATATGGACAATATGCACTTCCTTTTAGTCTGCTGTTCTTACAAAAACATGCGGTTGCTATGGCAACAAGTGAACCAAAATAATGACACAATAAGTACAAGACATTTCTTGAATCTCGGTAAACGGATGGATGGCAATATGCACGTCGTGTTAATTAGTTGCTATGACAACCAATATTGTTGCTATAGCAACAAATAATCCAAAAATATGACATCAAAATCGGATTCTGTGATAACTTAGAAGTACAAAATATTTTATCACGAACTTTATAATGGATATATGGCAATAAGAAGAATATGCACTTCTGTTGTTGCTGTGGCAAAAATGTGGTTACTTTGGCAACAAATAGTCCAGAATTATGACAAAAAGGTGATTCTGCGATAACCAAATACGTAGCAGAGATTCTTTCTGAAATGCTAAAAAGAAGATAATGTGGAGGACATGCACATTAGTTTATATTTTCTGTTCTTTCGTCTGTTCATCGATCTGCCTGTCCTTCCGTTAGTCATAAATGGTGGAGTCCGTTACAACAGATTATTTTATATCATGTTGGTCATATAAAACAATATGTCTCTTTATCTATATGTTCATCTGTGTGTTTGTCCATTAATCACCAAAGACAGATCCTTTGTTTTAGGTACAAAAATATGTTTATGAAACCTGACTTATTGGCGGTAAGTTATTCGGAGAATATGCAGATTTTCCAATTAAGATTCAATTTTAATGGCAGTAATATATGACAAATGCCCCCTCCGGTAGAAGACTTTTATTGCTTTGTATCAGGCTTGTTTCAAAAATATCTTCCTCTTTTGTATTCCCTTGCCTGTATAAACTTATGTAAAATCGAGCACAATCGCGCACACCCGTTCACTGTGTTAAGGTAACAAATACCTGTTTTTGGACTTTTCGCAAGTCGGCCGGAGACCGTCTTTGTTTGATTCAGCAGAAATCAACTAAACACAGAGATTTGAAAGAAATAAAACATATAATTATCACGTATTGGTATGCTTTCTTAAAATCCATTAACAATATTTGTCATTTATAAGACTCTGTAGTCCATACGTAGCTAATAGTGAAACCTAGATGTGCGAAAATATGGACAAATTTTCCAAAACATTACCATATTTGGCCTGGTGACAAAAAGTTGGGAGAAAAGCTGGAGTCCAACAATGCACAGTGCCTTACACACAAACCTCTACCGTACCTATTATGCATAACAAAATTATCTGTCAACCGATAACTTTTTTTCAGTACTTCTTGCTGAATTAGGCCGCTGTTGATTTGACATTTGCATATACAACCAGCGATCGACATTTCGCATCTGACCGACTTCAAGACACTAATTCCGTTAAGGCCTAGAAGTTTTAAAAATGTCCGTTCCAGAGCATCAAAGCACAAAATCCAAAAATGAATATCATTTTGAAGGAAAATAAGGCCTTCAGTTTTGACTCTTACTTTTATTTCAAGATTTTGATCCCCGGCCAATTTGCATCTTAGGCTGAAACTACCAACTGCTACCTAAATCCTGTGTGTGCATACATTTACATTGAATCTTTTCAACTGCATTTCTCTATCTGAAACAACGTTATTGTAAATAACTAATGTGTTGACAAGATCAAAATATATAATGTTCAACAAATGAAAAGGGGTTTACATCTCTTTTATTCTGTAGTTTATAATTGATGTTCTATTGTGAATCACTAAATTGATGTGTTCGTTTAAAATATTTTTTACCTGTGCTGTTCAAACCAATTATGCCGTGAAAACAACCACATGAAATAAATCTAACAAGTAGCGGATTGCTGTGCACATATATAAATTAAACATCACTTAAGCAAATGAAACATAAACAAATTTTAATGGAAAACCCATTATCTGCGTCATTTGTAAAACTGACTAGAAATGTTGGAGAATAAACTCTTTGAAGATGTGGAGACAAAGACATCAAAGAGAAAGAAAAAACATTGTGAATATTGTAAATTCTGTATTTTGACATGAAATAGTAAGCTTCATTATCCATATACATTTTTTTCACTTCAAATGATACCAAAGTCACTGCCTCAGAGTACTAAAATAGTTACGGAATACAAGTGTAAAGATAGAAAATATGTAAAAAATATAAATTATGTTCAATCAAATATTTCATTTTTTTTTCATTAGAAAGTATGTAATAATTACTATGATTGTGTTTTAATGAGCTTGTTAGTATGAAAATAAACAGGGCCTTTTTTGTTGCTTATCGTTTGATCTACTACTGTTCGTCCTACAGATGTTTGGATATTTAACCACTCCTGCTAACGGCTTCATGAAAGTTTTTCTGCCAGTCTGAACTCGGAATCGTTGTAAGTCAGGCGAAAAATAGGGCGTAGACCTTGATCGTTTGAGAAATTAGAATAAGTGGAATCGAAAATGAAATTTTCAATGAAAGTTTAAAATTTGGTGTATGTTTTATTACAGAAATATCAATTAAAAGTCGATTTTTGATCATTAACAACTGTTAACTGTGTAAGCATAGTTAATTTTGATAATTTGATGTTTATATACAGTTGTACATTTCCATGTTTAATGTTTACATACATTTGTTCATTTTTTGCAGACATACTTAATACAAAAAAATGAAAATAAATGTAATATGGTGCACCACTTATGTACATCATTTGTAATATTTTACATATATCAAATAAGACTAAAAATTGTTGTTCACGAAAAACGTAGGTCTCCCACCACTTTACACGCAGAAATTGTAAAATCTCATATATTTAAGGCAAAAACGCCAGGGAAAATCACTGAACCATAACATTTTTATAACTAGACTTGGCAGCGGTAATTCCTATTAAGTATGGTGGATTCAAACCAGTGTATAGAAGAAGTAACACCGATATCAAACAATTGACATATTAAATTAAATTAAGCCAAATGGTATGCAGCAAGTAGTGAAAACACTGTACAATATGACAAATCAAGGGCCGTAACTTGCTGAAAGTTACTAAACAGGAAGATGCCGATAATATACATAACTAGGACTGGCACTGACAACTCCTGTAGGGTTTGGTGGAAATCTGCTCAACGGTGTAAGAGAAGTTGCCAAAATATCATAAAATTTTACAAATAAAGGAATCTATCTGCCCTGAAAATCATTTAAACAGAAAATGCCAACAATGTGCATAATTAGACTTGACAATGATCATTCCTGTAAGGTTTAGTTGAAATATATAAGATAAGTGGCCAAAACAACATAAACTTTGACGAATCGAGGGCTATAACTATGCTGACCAAACCGGATCATGCCGACGATGCGCACAACTTGGTATGGCAGTGATCGCTTTTGCGAAGTTTTGTGTAATTCCTCCTTGTGGTATTGAAGCAGCTATGTGGACAATGTAAAATATTTCAAATCAAGGGCCACAACTCCAGTGAATACCACCGAACCGGAACATACCCACTATATGCTCGATGAGGCTTTGCACTTACCACTTCTGTACGTTTTGGTGGAAATCCGCCTAATAATATAAGAGAAGTGGCCAAATATCATAAAATTTGACGAATAAAGGGTCATAACTACTCTAAATTTCACTAAACCGTAAACAGCCGACGATGATGCTTAGCAATGACCACTCATGAAAAGTTTGGTGTCAATCCGCCCGGTGGTGTCGGAAGAGTTGTGTGGATATACGTACAGACAGACATAGATGGACAGACAGACGGACAACACTAAATCAATTTGTCTCCCGAAGGACAAAGTAAATATCTGACGAAAAATCAGTGCCACATGTGTTTATCTAAGTAAAAAATACGCGTTATAATCGATTTTCATAGGCAGAACACTGGACGTCGGTTTTGACAAGTTCAAGATTAATGGCTAATTTGAGGAACCTTTCGCATTTTCGGAACATTGTGATATGTAGAACGTGTTTGAATTATATTTTCTTGTTGATAGGTGTCTATGAGAATGACAGTGGTTTTAATAATACTTTGAGTGGAGTTGAATTTGTTGCTTCAAAAATACCTTGGCATCCGCAGCTGCCATTTTGTTTACCTTTAGTTTTTATACAGTATATAGCCCATATAGAGCATCCAAATAGTATATTTCAAGCGCCTGTGAAAGGATCGAATGAAATACAACCTGTCCATTTTAGTATGCTTTTAAAGAATGGTTATATCAAAAGACTAAACAGAAAGTGCTGTGAGTGGCTGATATACTGAAACAATTAATTAAACATTATAGCAAGCGTGTTCTTGGATGTATACGTTGCATATAAAGGTCCCATGGAGTCACACGTTAATCACTTTATGCAAAAGAAGGAGTATAAATTGCACAGTGCTGGTAGTTATTATTTTTTTTTATTATTATACCACACTTATACAGCACTCTTTTCATACAAAATATGTACATTCAAAAGTGCTTTACAAAAACATAAAGAACACATACATACATACATACATACATACATATACATACATGTAAATATATTGGTAAAAGATTAAAAGGAATAGTAATTAAAACAAGATCATCCATAAATTATGTTCAACGTTAAATTACATTACGAGAGAAATCCCTTTCTCAACACGAAACAAATCTGTCATGGTTTGTTTTGGGTTTAACGCCATTTTCATCAGTATTTCAGATTTTGTTATTTTATATAACATGTGTCAAAGAGATGCGTTTTCAAAGATTTTTTAAATGCGGACAGTGAGCTTGAATCTCTGATGCTTGCTGGGAGGACATTCCAAAACTTTGGAGCTGCATGCTTGAAACTTCTGTCGCCATGCTTTACTGTTCGACTCCTCGGTACAACCAAAGACACCGGGCCATTTGCCGACCTTAAGTCTCTCCGAGGCTTGTACATGTCCAGCATATCGACAATGTACTTAGGAGATCCATTGTGCATGGCTTTGTACGTAAGTGTCAATATTTTGAACTCAATGCGGTGCTGAACCGGAAGCCAATGCAACTCCTTCAAGACCGGCGTGATGTGATCGTATCGTGGAGTCTTGGTTATGATGCGGGCCGCTGTGTTTTGTACTCATTGAAGTTTTTTACAGTGTGTCCTTGGAAATTCCATACAGCAGCGAGTTACAGTAGTCTACTTTCGAAGTAACCAGAGAGTTCACAAGAGACGTGATAGCATCAGTTGTGATGTACTGCCTAATGTTGCCTATTTGCCGAAGTTGTGCATAACTAGCTCTACAAAGAGAGTTAACATGCTGTGTCATGACCATGTTTGAATCCATCCTAGCACCGAGATTCTTCACACAAATTGATGTTTTAATCTGAGAGGGTCCTATTTTCACGCAGATATCTTCGGGTATTTTTGTGTGATTTATGTGAAACAAAATGACCTCAGTTTTGTCAGTATTGAGCTTCAGCATGTTCTGATGCATCCAAGAGACTATGTCGTTGAGACAGATTTCGATTCGAGACAGGGCTTCATGTTTGTAGGAAATATTTTTTGGCTTAAACGACAAGTATTGTTGTGAGTCATCGGCATAAAAGTGATGATTCAGTCCATGGCTTCAGCAGATTGAGCCAACAGGTTTTGTGTACATGATGTAGTTTTTCGGTCCTAGGACAGATCCTTGTGGTACACTGTAGTTCACAACATATTGTCATGTTATTGTATCAACCGTATAGCGATTTGGAGTATATCTTTAAAACGCAGAAATATTTGATAAAACAAACAACATGTTTACCAACAAGTTACCTGACCATAACATGTTCTGCTGTACTGTCCCGTACGATGGATACTTAATATATTCTCAAAAAGGTTCCCCACTTAAAAAATGAATACCATTTGTAAAGAAATAAAGTAAACAATTGCTGAAAACTGCTTTCAACCTAGTTATGTAAAATTTAAGCACTGGGACATTATTGCAAATGCATCGAAACGAAGATAATGTAAGAGTTCTTTGAAAATGGTGAGATTTTAAAGGCGCTGAACTGTCCGAAATGATGGCCCCTTTATGCAGCCTTTTGCCGAAATTCAATGTATGTATCAGTAAACTGACAATTGTTATGTAGAGTAATATATATGTTTTATATGCCGGTCAATTTTCATGTGAAACAACCTTTTCTTTCTAAGATTTGGTGCTGTTTGAATTTTTTATTCTCAAAATGTAAGGCTAAGTCTTAAAACAATATAGTAGCACTTTCAATGTTACGCCGATATCTAGATAAGTGTATAAATATTGCGTAATAGTTTTCTTGTAAGTTTGTATAGCTAATAAAAAATCATACTTTGCATTTATGTTCCAGGATTCAGACAAAATTACTTATTCTTATGCTCGTGCTTCATACCTATTTAAGCATTGTAAACACATCTATATTCGGTACAGTTAAGAGTACATTGTACCATTCAAAAGGAACTAAAACTAATTGTGTCACAATCCAATCATTTTAAACATGTTCTCTAACGTCCCTCAGAAGCTAATAATACGATCTGTATTTCCGGTGTTAAAAGTTAACTATTTGTTAATTGTTTTTTTCTTCTTAGAATGAGTATAAACAATTATCTTTATTAGTTTAGTTCGTACTCATTTATTTTATCTCGATTGTGAAGAAAGCTTCAGGCTTATTTGAATCACTCCCGAGTCCGCTTCCTGGAAAAACCAGTACTGGTGTCATATGAAAAGACGTTGTCATGACCCCAGTATCAGTGTTTCCAGAAGATTCGCGTGGCCTATTTTACATCGTGATAGAGATGCTTTCATCTCCACAAAAACGTTCTATTGCTTTAAGATATGAATGAGTCCCGTTTTAACAAGGGACAAACTTATACGGACATATTTCGTGTTCGTATTTCACTACATTTTACATTGAATTAAAAAGGAAGCATGACACGTTACCTCTAAGACTTAATATCTCGTACGTTATAAACATATTACAATTAAACACATTCAGCAGTGTTACCGCTGTCATTAGTAGACTACATAATTAAATAGTGTAACTAAAATATGTAGATTTAAAAGTAATGCTAACAATAACTTAAATAAAATTCTTTGCATCAGTTTTTCTATGTTTGCCGTAGCGAGGATTTTGTTGTAGAAACTACGTGCCATTAACGATTCGCCTGGTGGGATTAACTTTGCTTACACTGTCCTATGATTTTAGGTGGGGATAAAAGTAAGTGTTAGTAAACAAATACGTCCTGATGCAGCTGTACCACAAGATCGAAAGTGAACACCAGTTGCCACGGGTAAAACATAAAGTAAGATCTGAGGCTCATGGAGTGTGTGTGTTCGGGTTTAACGTCTTTTTCAATATTTTGATGTCAGACAAGCACATTTTTGTTATCTCATGTCTTTTCAATGATATGTGCTAAATGTACCCATTTCATATTTCCGTACCAGTCAGAAATATATTTGATACTTTTCTCTATTGAAAAACGATATATAATTTACTGTTATATTTCATATTTCAAAATTACACTGAAATAGATATAATCTTCAAGTTTACTGTTAGTCAAAATGGAATTTCAATTAAGAACAGTTAAGATTTGCCGAGATATTGCCATTTGAAACAATGTCCAACGCCTTGTATAAATTCATGAAGTTCGGTATACGTTTGTAGTTAAAACATCTTTTCAATTGTCCAATGTCTGTGAATAATTGAAGCGTGACTGTTCTTACAAAATATATAGAGGATATTCATTTTCACAAATACATACAGTATTTAGCCGTCGCTGCAAAGGGAGACAGACACTGTTTTCACGAATGCGTGACGTGAGTGAAAATGTGTATTTGTCTCCCTTTGCAGAGATGTTATAAAAATTAACGAATTTCTTTTCATTACAGTTGAAAATATGTGCTATTTAGTGTTCCAACAAAAGTTATGCGCGGTGATTCGGATTGTTTGATTTGGGTCTCGGTAATCAGAACGACTAATTCTTTTTTTAAATATGAAATACGTGTTTATGAAACGTGTTTTATCATTCAGTTATCCATAGTTTTGTGAGATTGTTACGTATGCATTTGCAATAATCACAAGTTATTTTTTAACGGAATCGCTATAAAGTAGGTATTTCGTATAAAACCATGAAAACATAACTTTTAAGTTAATCTTGTTATAGATTTTGAGATCATTTTATCAGTAATGTTGACAGAATTGAACATGCTAAAGATTTTGAGATCATTTTATTAGTATTGTTTGAAAGAGCTGAACATTAGTAAACCGTTACCGCTGAACATGGTGGGGAATAATAGTTAGTTTTGGTGAACAGTTAACCCACTAAAACTCCCAGTGGTTTTTCGCAACTGACCGTTCCAAGACGGTACCCAGTTGCATTCCTAAATTTGTTCGTTTCGCACTCGTTGTCTTTATGGTTTAGGTTGTTTATGATTTTTGTATATGTTAGTCATATTCATTCGTACATACACTGCTATAGGGTTGCGGTTTAAGGAACTGGAACCACAGCCGTAACCTTTTATAATCGTTTGTCGCCATACAACCTGTACCTTTTTAATGCGCCATAAAACCCAGATCAATTTTGTTGGTTGTTCGCGCTTGTTTTTCACTGCCCTGTTTATGACGCCTTACTTGTCGTGACATTCGTTGAGAGAAATTGCGTGTACAGTTCATGTCAATATTTGATATCAAAATCGTCATTTGCGCGTAGCATCTGTTTGCTGCAAGAATATTTGACAGCTTTTCGTGCCATATCGGAAGACCGGATTACGTGTATGCGTTTGGACATGAACCTTTTGAATTGTTGTTTATTTTATGGTTCACTCATAACCAGGTTTTACTTTGCTTATGTGACGCATTGTTTTTCTCATTAGTTTTCAACACTGTTGTTTGTTCATCATATAGAACAGATGAAACATTAGTATTAAATGTTGTTATGTACAAGGAGCCTTTAATTAAATTACATAGAGTTTTAGCGTGAACGGTACTTTTACCGCCTAGGTTTCGGCTCATGACGTAAAGGTTCTAGTCATAGCGAACTTAAACTGCAAGCGTTGTCTCTGAATGTTTACAAAATACACCCATTACGTATGAAATGCAAAAATGTTTCTTGAATCATGCTGAATTGCTAACAAAAACTGCGATTAAAACGTTATCTCATGAGTGCATTGTACATAACAGATTTTTGTTTTCAAGTAATTTAATGAAAGTAACAGACGTTTTTGTATTTTTCAGGAGCGGCTTTCTCGTTTAAGCTCATACATTTTGGAAAGTGTGATTATGTTTAAGCTTTAATGTTTAGCTGCTGACTTATATTTATACCTGCCTGCTTATGTTGTCTATTGCATTCACGTGCACTTTACTCTTATTCTATGAAATTGGTTTTTCGTTTAGTAAACGAGGAAATTGGCTGGAGGAAATTGGTATAAGGACTTAAGGACCATATAACATAAATTACAGAAGCTTCTTATTCAGCGTAGTCCTCGCCTGGAATGAATGAAACAGGCGTTACATTTACCTCCCCAGCATCCGATACAGGCGGATACTGATATATGATAATAGTAAATATGAAACGGTTTTTTTTCCATAAATTATTATTATAACAACATCATAAGGTCCTACAATTGTCTCTCATTTGCATTCGACAAATATACTGGGTAGTGACGACCTATATTAGGATGCTCTGACTACTTCCTCAAGCTTTAGACAAACTTAAAAGTAATTCCAATCAACCGTCAGACAGGCCAGACATCGAGTTGATGGTATAATTTAGAGAAATGACAAGGAAATTAGTTTCTTGACAAGGCTGGCTGTAAGCTTACATCATGGTAAAAAGGTATATCTGTTTTACAATGTTTGTTACTGAATAAATTTTGTCTTCGTACAGATGAACTCAAAGACTTATCAATTTCATGAAAAAATGAGTACACAAGCTGATAAAACATGTATTTCTGTTTTCTAATAAGAATTTTGGAATGTGGCGATATGCACTGTCTGAAAATGACAAACACGTTTGATAAGATTCCTCCAATAACCAGTTCATGTTAACCAGTTCACATGAACCAGCTGCCAATGCAATGTGAACGCTTATCATGTAGCACAGGCCATGTTTATAGATTCTTCATAATGTCAGCACATGAAAATATCATTCGGTACAGAATGACATTTATTGCCCAATTAAAACAGTATAGTTCAACCTGCGCTTGATGTTCTTGCTATGTAAATGATAATTTTTCAGTATCTAAATTTTGTTTAAGTGCAAAAAAACAACGTAAGATTACAACGTTTTACGTTAAAAATAAGACATTATGCTCACACGTTCGTTACCGTAGGTGAGACATATAGGTATGGTGAAATCTAGTTAATAAAGTCAAAGACCTGTAATAACATGATAAATCGAGTACACATTTGAGTTGCAAATATTGACAACTAGGGACGCCGAAAAATGCGCTTACGGTATACTAAAGCAAAATATAACTACTTGGCTACAACCTCTTCTGTTAGTGTAATGAAACCAAGACAGTAATATGTTGTAGAACATCCCTCTTATCACCTCATTCTTGTTTATCTCGAGGGCGATATAGAAAGCGGTAGTCTTGCCTATAAAAAAGTAAGAATGTCGGTATTGTGCCTAGATGTTTATTTAACCGCCAGAACGTTTCACTCCCTACAATTTTAAAATGAAAAAAATTGCAACTTGAAAAAGAAAAGTTATCTCTTTTATTTCATCTCTTATGAAAACTTAATGTGGACTTACTTTTATACGTTCGTTTGATTTAAGCGATAACTAATTCTAGCTAATTTACAGGAGTGGTTTCCTCTAATTTCGCATAGATTTTGAATAAATGGTTTTGTTACTTTATGTATCTATTTGATATATTCAACTAACAATAATTAGTGTTGTGCTAGGAGAATCGTGTTTTACTTTTGTAAGGAATTGTCTGAGGAGGTATAGGAATGAAAATAATATTTCTCATTTGTTCTCCCTATTCACAAGTTTTGCCAACCAAGAGGCGTTTATGTTCCTAATTAATTTTCCTTCAATAGTTTTCTGATACTAAACATTGATTCTTTTTTATTTGGCTCTAACTAATGGTAATTCATTACACAACATGATAGTACAACAACACGATTCGTATAATGTAACTCTTTCTTCAATCCTCAAATGTTTGATGGGAAACACTGAAATTTGAATATGACAGCATGCAATGAGAATTCATATCATCAACTGAATACAACCGTATATAAGCAGGAAAATATTTTCTAATGACAAAATATCCTTGACTTGAAACATTACCATATTTATCTTGACAATCATCTATGGTTTTACCGTTTGATTCATCACCGATATTGTATTTATTTGTTAATTGCAAAACAAAATTTTGAATTTCCAAAAAAAGTGAGTGAAATGTTATGGAGGTTGTACTGTTTTCACCAAAATATTACAAAAATGTATTTATAAGTACGTCTTGACGTTACTTTATTTTATACCGTGCATCTTTGCAATGTTTACATATGTGTAGACAGGAAAGCCTGATAACGATTATCGGTGTATTATTGTTTTCCATGAAATTCATTTTATTTCATTATACAAGGCTACAAGATACTTGATTATCAACGCGAGTCTACAGCCTAAAACAAATTTTAAGAAACATTTCAAAGTAATTATTTACTCTTTTTCACACTTCCAAAACAACATGTTTTTGGTGTAAAATATCATGATAATTAATAATTATCAATTAATAATAATTAATCAGATGAGCAGTACGTGAATGATTTAATGATACTTAACTGTCTTACCAGCAAACTTACTGAAGTTGTGTATCAAGCTATATTATATATAATTTATAGCAAAATAAATGCCTTTTTTGATAACTTTACCATTCGTTTGCAAAAATGTCATTGTTAGATTTAAGTGTACTGATTGTATTTAAAAACAGTGGAAACTTGGAACCATTTGCCTAAACATCTGTTGATTTTTTCCTATACATAATAATTTGTTGAATAAGCCTGTCATTTCCACTTTTATGATTTGTGAATTTATATTGCAATTTAAAGCAATAAAATAAAATGTTATTTTGGAAGTCAGATAAAAAGGACTTCTGCAGACGTAAATATACAACACAGAAGTGTTAAGTCACTTCTTGCATAAAATATCACAGAAATACTTTTGACTTCATAATTTCTGTACAATTTCAATTACCATACTGTGGTTCTTATAAATGGTAAACATGTTTTAATGTCATAGACTGGGGTGCACAAACCAACGAGACTACCAAAAGCAAGTATTTAATGTTTTTAAACGATAACTTTTATTTCTCTCTATTCAAAAATGACTTTCAGCATACGTTTGCATATGGTTAGAAACTTCGATAATAAGGAAAATAATTTCAAGCATTATACATACAATATTTCTAGTACTAACCAGTGGACCTGCTTTCAAACTTTATTTGCATTTTATTAGAAAATTAAATAAAAACATACTGTTTATTACTGCCCAGCATCGTTGAAATGATACTTTGAAATAAACAAAACCGACTCAATATAATTTACGCTTATCAATGAAAAACCAAAATGTCTTCACGTTCGAAAGTGAGTAATCCGGCGGAGTGCTTAGCTCCCGCGGCTCTATGTGGGGAGATGGCAGTGCGATAGGGATGATAGATAACGTACAAAAACACAGTGTCGATTGGATTGCATTTTTTTAAACTATAAAAAGAAACTTTTATGTAAAAACAATTGCACAGGAATAAATGTTTACCATGGCTTCGCATCTGAAAAAAAAATCCACAAAAAAACAAAAAAAAAAAACAACAACAACAACAACAATTAAAAGCACATGAAATGCTTCGTTTACATACGTTTTTATCTTCCGTGAATACATGCCGAAATTCTGTGAGAAAAGCAAGTTTAAACAAGAACAGAAAATTCTTTTCACAAACCTCAAACCATATCAGAAATTACACTTCGACAAAGGCGTAACCTGTTCTGATTTTATCAAATGAAGGGAGCCATTTCGCATTAAATTTTCTCTTAATATATTACCGCCTTTTTCGCATTAATGTCAAATCCATTTTAAGTGATTTCTACAAAAAAGTATACATTCAAATATTAGCATAAGATAAGTCAATCGTGAAAATCAGACAATATTTTTGCGGCATTTCACTCATTAATTATGAATTAAAAGATTTATAAATAAGTCTTTATCACATTATGAAATCCCGGTGAATAAGAAGGTCTTTTCTTTGAATAATGATTTAATCTTGGACCTAAGAATCTTTATAAAAGTCGTGAGCATAGTATAAGCTTATCAGACCTTTGCAGGTACCATGTCATAGTTTACATAACACTTTGTTTTTCAGATAGATGTGTTATTTATTCTTGTGTGAAATGAAGAGTATACTACGAGTTGTGGTAAACAATAACTTTTAGATAATATAAAAGCACAGTGTAATTAGAAAACGGCATATTACAGAGCTTTCTTAACAAGTATGTATGCATTCAACCAAAAAATTAAATCAAAATTAGACGACATGCAATCGTCTTGCAATCGTGAATGATTTGTCTTGGTCATTCTAATTAGTCATTCTCATTGGTAGGCTAAGGTAAAAGTAATATTCTGCATGTATGTCGATTTAACTAAATTATTCCCGAATGCCGAATGTTTCATCTACATAAAGCATAAAACACTGAATATAAGGATCTTACATGCCTGCCTGTGTAAGACCTGGTTTTCCCTACCCAAGGGACAGTGTGGAATGGAAAACCGAGTGTTAGCGATGTTTTTTTATCCAAGCTGTCCCGAGGGTTGGGAAAACAGCCGTCTTACATAAGCAGACATGTTAGATCATTTTTCTTGCCTGTCACATTCAAAATAGATCATGGAGACAAATAAATTTGGGTATTTCCTGACATTATTTATATGTTTATGACGACATAATAGTGCCAGTACTATGTGACGTCACCTAAGTGCACGCTATTTTAGACAAGGTTTTTCCTAGGGAAAGACAAGAATATCTATTTAAACCCGACATAAACTAAAACAAAAAACAAATCTACAGAGTTTTGTTTCTTTTCAACAAAACATTTGGTTAATTATAGCGCTCCTTGAACGAGGCTTTGCCTGCTGGATATTTATCCATGTGCTTTATATCTGAAACAGTAGCATTTACAGTATTAATCTTATTTTTTTAGACAGAATTATAATAAATATTTACTGTGCCTGTTTGAAACATTATTTAGAAAAATACTTTCTGACGTTTAAGATCCGAAAACACTTGATCTCATACTGTGCATCTTTACAATATTTGCATCTGTTAAGATAAGAAAGTATGATAAGGATTAACGCCATTAACTGCCACAACAAAAAACGTTTCTAAACACCAGACAACTTCACTGGATACTTCCATTACCCTTAAGATTCTTCAAGGGCTGGTTTTACTTTTTCGTATATTTTCATTTACTGAACGTAGTACAAAATAATATCACTGATATTTATTCAATTATTCTATTATATAATTAACTTTTATTTCTAAATCAAGGCGCCCTAATAACTTTTACGTATTACGAAAATATTTTTTTTTTGTATTTTTCGTCTTCACAAACTACACTACTGCAATTGATTTCAAAAAGGTTAAATCATTGCGCAATTTTAGTACAATGTTTATCTATATGACCCTCTAAAGGATTTTCATATTGAAAGAAGAAGGAAAATATGGTTTTTAACTCTTTTCCGCTTATTTCTACTATTATGTAGTTGATAATTTTATTAGTATGTGCATTAGCTTTCTAATATATGTTGAAAATATGTAAGTCGCGGGACTCATGTTTCCATGGTAACGCATTTTCTCTCGTTTACAAGTAACTATAAATAGTAACGACTTTCTTGTCCTGTACGAAAATAGCCCCTGTTTTACAGCTGTAAAAGACATGTAAGTGGAAAATGACCTGAAATTTAGTTGTTATTTACAGGTGATTTTATATCAGGTCTCAAAACTAAGCAATAAAAGTTTTACAGTTGAAAGTTACATCTTTAAAATTGCAGCTGTAAATATTTTTTGGAGGGAAACATGATATTATTGTCGGTTTATATCTTTAATGCATTTTGGCGGGATATAACTGAAATTCGGGGAGACACCAAATCTTCCTAAAGATTAGAATTTTAACTGTAATGGAGTAAGTGTAGTTGTTAAAACTTCTAATATAGCTGAACAAGGACGCGTATAAGCTTATACATTTATTATCTTATATATGCTTGAAGCTGATAATCACGACTGAAATTTTGAACATAAACACAGGTCTTTTACTGCTGTAAAGTTTCTTACAGGGACTGCTTTAGTGTCATTTTCTTTACAACAAAAATTGACTTTTTGTTTTTGTTGGGTTTAACGTCGCACCGACACAATTTAGGTCATACGTGGACTTTCCAGCTTTGATAGTAGAGAAAGACCCCAGATGTCCCTCTGTGCATTATTTCATCACGGTCGTGTCCCTGGGTAGAACCACCGACCTTCCGTAAGCCTGCTGGATGGCTTCCTCACATGAAGAATTCAACGCCCAGAGTGAGGCTCGAGCTCTCATCGGTGAGGGGCAAATCATTCAAGGTCAGTGACCTTAACCACTCATCCACGGAGGTCCCTACTTAAATGGAATATCTAGGTTAATTTATGAGCAGAATATCAAACATTAAAGAAGATACCTTTCGTATCTTAAAGTTGTAGTAAACATGACAACATGGATGTTTCAAATATCTTATAGCTTGCCTTTTTTTCGTAAATTCTAAATGAATAATAAAATAAGTTGATCTCTCTTGTTTCGTGTAAATAATATATTTGTTTTATATTTATTTATTTTATCAATTGTCAAGGCTTAAAACTGCTGACAGAAGTCCGACTTATATATGTGTGTTTGCAATTAATATTCACATGGATTATTTTGAAATACAGTTCAAAAAGCTGAAACATTTTTTATTTAAACCGTAAATAGGCAAATGTCAAAGCTTTTGAACTTTAAAGTTCAATATACAGGTTGCGTTTTCGTTTCCATGGTAACATTAATTTGTTCACAATATCACAAGTTTCTGCTGAATTCTGGACAATTTTTGCGTAGTATACAGGATATTTTTACCAAATTGTGAAAGACATGGGGCAAATAGATATAACAAATAAAGTTTATTTGAAAATGGCTGTGATATAGTATTTTTCTACCCGCTATCTTCCCAATGTAATCAGTCATCAACAGCCATTTTCTTACATTCAATCCAAGTACCTAAAACCAATTATTCAAAACGGAAGATTCATAAAACATATTTTGGCAAATTACACCCTTTTGAAGTTAGCTCAAATTACAAAAATAGTCAAAATTTTTGTACATTTAAGGTAAAAGCTATCGAAAGCCGACTTCCTCAAATTTAACACGAACTACAGGATCCATACACAATCCGACTCAGTGAGCTTAATTGTCACAGGTGTAGTTATGAGTAAGAGCGCACACATCGTGCCGCCCTTGTCCTTATATTGCTGACATAATGTATTGTGTAATGACATGATTTAAATTCAGGCTTGCAAACTAACT
Source organism: Mercenaria mercenaria (assembly GCF_021730395.1). Lineage (NCBI taxonomy): Eukaryota > Metazoa > Mollusca > Bivalvia > Venerida > Veneridae > Mercenaria > Mercenaria mercenaria. The sequence goes on from NC_069363.1 coordinate 23,132,306, forward strand.
GTTTTGGTATGTTGAGTTTAGAAAGCAGAATATTTTCTCATGAGGCTGGAGGAGTGCTGTTGTTGTCTCATATTTATCTTTCTTGATTTATGCATTCGGAAAATACATACTGTGATTAAAAATATTGTTTCATTTGCATAGGTCAGTCATCTACTTAAAATTCTTCGAAAAATTCTCGTAGATTGAATGGATCAATTTTCATTTGATAGATTCAGCGTTGAAATAGATATCAGTTTGTAGGATTTTTGGGTTAAAGGTGTGGTGGTTGATTCTTTCGCGTTCTATGTGACTTTTTGTCGAGGTATTAGTTTCGTTTTGTCACGTTGGCGTGCGTGCGATTTGTGTAGTGCAATAGTGGAGATATGAAATAGCAGTCACATGAAAAAAAATGTCAAAATAGGCATAACATGACTTTTGGATAGGGCCAGTTTGCCTGTTGGCCGTTCAGAGACTATCCTTCATACGCATGTAACTCGGTGCAAGATGGTGGAAAAAAGAGGATGTCAACCCCAGCTTTATTGTGGCTGGATTTTTTCTCTTGAATAGTTCTGTCTAGTGCAGATAATTTTCTAGGTTTCGAATGCAGGCAAAAGTGCAATATTGTACAGACTCAATATAGAACATAAACATAATAATCGTGGCATCAGACCGTTTTTGCGCGCACGCCAATGCGACAAAACGAAACTAATACCGCGACATAACGTCACATAGAATGCGACAGAACGATACATTTTATTTCGCGTTGGCGTGCGCGCCATTAACAAATATTTTGTTTTGGCGTGCTGCGCGCCAAACCGAAATGAATTGTTTCGTTTCTTAGCGTTTCCGGTTAATTGTCTCCAAAGACAATGAATGAAGCAGCAAGAAGTTATTACATTACAGGCTCTCAACAGTTACTTCTGCGCCATATACGGATTGCAAGTTTAAACCAACATGTCTTTTCATGTTTAAAGGTAACGCTTAGGTAATTTAGATAGGAGAACTACTGGTTCTGCTTATGCTACCCCAACACGTCTGGAACTGGAAACGATCGCGATCGACAATTCGTGATTAATGAGACAACACCACAAACGTGCTTCTAAATGATATTGTATGACAAGCAACCTCAGTTTTATGACAATGGCACACACGTTAATCAGGAAAGGTCAGAAACGTACAATGCAGATACATCGATCACACAAAAGAATTGATATATGTGTTCAGTTAGTAAAATTATAAGAATGTACTAAGAAGTGTTTTACGCAATGTCTTTCTACATTCAATAGTTCAGTAATGAAGAATTTGTTGGCGAACGTGATGATTTTTGTTCAAGCTAAACTTTTAGCTTAGATCAATTAAATTATGTCCAGTTAGTTTACGTAATGTTAAATGTAACAATAAAAGTATTATGTAACACATCTGTAAGCAAATCATTAAAATAATATAAAAATGGCAGTGATAACTAATATATTAAAGATCGGGTCTATGTCTATAACATCAAAATATTGAACCATATGCTCAGATTTATCAAAAAAATAAAAGGTAAGGGTTGTTTTCCCAGAAGCACAGAGCATCCGAAACACCTGAAGATCGGTATATTTTCCTTATCGGATGAGACGTTTTATCGGTTGAATGAATATTAGTAGGGAAAGTTCTGCGCTACTGCGTCTTCGTTTTTGAAAGCTTTAAATGAAAACAACACATAACATTCAAAGCTTTTAACGGAAAGACGACTTCTGTCTTGTGCCTGCTTCCATATGAATATGTCTGCATTTTCCATGTGTATAATTACCCTCAGTTATGACATAATATTTTTATTTCACATAAGAACAAATCCACATCCACCTGTGAAAATAAACTATCATGAATATGTAATCTAACACATGGTACCTGCTGAGATCCGATAAGCCTAAGATTTGTGAAAGATTCGAGACCAGTGACGTATAAGCATTTTCTTTGAGAGAAAAGATCTTTTCTTTCGCTATGATTTCATTATTTGATTAATAATTTCTAACATTTAACAATTTTATATTCTGGAGTAAGCACCTTAACTTGCCTGCCATCTAAATTTTCCAATTTTATATCAGTATAATTTATAATCATATAAGGTTTTAAGAACATATTTGAAACGTGAAAAAGTATGTTTCAACATTAATCTACCTTGTATTGACTCAATTCTTTGGATAAAATCAGACGGATTATGCCTTTGTCGAAATAAGACAATATTTTCGCAATAAACCGATTAAAAATCAAACCTAATATAAATTAGGAACTAAACTCCAAGTGATGTGAGTAGCATATAGTCCGTATGTTAAATTGGTAAAGAATTAAAGAAAGCACTTATGGCAGCTGTAACTGTCATATTTTCGGTTAACGTTGCGTGTCAGGGCCATGATATTTCGTGATGAGATAATGCGCGGAGGGGCTCCTGGGGTCTTCCTCCATTATCAAAGCTGGAAAGTTGACATATTACCTATACTTGTGTCTCTCAACAAAAAATGTAATGCATCACATGCTTTTATCTTTCAGGCAAGACGCGGAGCTCGCGAGATGACTGACAATCTCTCGGGCTTGACACAGACCTGTTGGAAGGTCTATGGAAGACACAGAACTTGCAAGAGGTTTGACACTCTCTCAGGCTTGACATAGACCTATTGGAAGGTCTATGGAAGACACAGAACTCGCAAGAGGTCTGAAACTCTCTCTCAGGCAAACTTGACACCCATATATCATGGTACTTATCTCTGTGTCATAATAAAGTGTTCTTCCATGCCGTAATGCAGACGTTGTATCTTGATGTTAATTATTTCTGCTGTCGGTACATTTAAATAACCCGACTTTATATCTGCAAAACTGGTACTAAACTCTTTGATAAGGCGGGAATCATACATTCCGATAAATGTCAAAGCTTGTCTTTACATCGTAGGATCTACTTATTTTACAGACTGTTGGAAGAGTATACTTCAACTAGCATATAGTTGTCACTTTTGTATTATTTTACTGATGAACATACACCGACCGATACGTTCCTTTCTGCTAACAAATCCTCATCCCAATGAATAAGAAATGTGCTTGTCCAAACAAAGAACTTAAATCTAAAAAAAGTATATTTAATTACACTTTGTACCTGCGGTATTTGTTCCTGGTTTGACAAGTCCTTTTTGTAATGTGCACTTGTGAAAAGTAGTCGAAAAGGATATTCTTGTATTTATTTTGGCTGTGATGAAAGTTATCACCTGCCTTGATGTGATTTTAGAGATAGAACGACTTCAAATAGAAAGAACGAAACTCTTCAGGGGTGTACTCATACTACATAGTTATGTCATGCAACAAATTCCCTAATAGGAAATAAAAAGTGTATTTCATTTTATGCTAACTAATGAAATACTGTATTCTATCAGTTAAATGTTTTCATATCTCATCGCTCACACTGTGAAAATATGAAATCTATATTTTCACACTGTGAGAGATATGAGCTCCGCCCCTCATACATTGTGTATGAATTTTAAATTATTTGCTTAAAACAGGATGAAAATTATAGTCGCACTTTGTAGGCATAGGAAATAGAGATCAATATAATTGCACCTTTACTAATCCTACCAGGTGTTCTGTATTACAAAAGTGGATCTATTGTGACATTTTGATACAAGCAAAACTGTATTATCTGCACTATTATTTACCTACTGGTACTTCGTTTATTATTGGCTTGTTAAAAGTTAATTTTTTACCATATGTAAGTTGACAGAATCATAGGAACCATGTCTTGAGGGGTAAATCAAACACAAATGAATAAATCCTTAATGATTTTGTTGTGCAAAAAAGTATGATATTGTGTCTTAAACAGTTTTCATTTTCCACTCAATTGTGTAATTGCAAGGGAAGTAAACTAATAGATCTCTACTTATAAGTACTAGCCCAAGGCAAGAGTTGTCATTCTTTGTGGATCACAACTTTAAATTAAAAATTAAAACTTCTGTTATTGATATTAACAAAACTATCATAAACTTCACATTTGTGAAATCATTTTTGGTTATTTCAAGGACTTGGAAATTAATTTCTAGACTTTATTTAATGTAATTCTATCATTGAAAATTTTAGGGCCTATCTCTACACTTTGTTCTTTATAATATATTTATCGATTCAAATTATTTTACTTAAAGAGAATTCCATACCCTTATGCAGCAAAATATAAAACAAAATGGAACTTTATGTTGCATGCGTCTTTATAACGTCACAGCACGTCTGACGTCATGTCTGTTTACGCGCGTCTGTTTCCCGCGCAGAGATTAAAACAGTTGTAAAATGCATTTCTCAACGTAATTGAGCATAAAATAAAAAGAAAATTTGTTTGTTTTTCGTGAATATGGAATATATCTCACCTCGAAGTGAGAAAAAGCTATGCGCTCGTGAAAATATTTGAAATTTTCTCACTTCTCAGTGAGATATATACCATATTCACTCAAAACAAACAAATATCCTCTATATATTCTATTATACGGTTCGATATATAATGTGCCCGTATGAAAAGTAGAAAAGAGAAAGTTGGTATGATTGATATTTTTTCTCTCATGCGATAACCCCCTTTTTTCATTGTAAATAAGATATTTGAAAATTTGTCTAGACATTCAGCTATTTTCAGTTAAGAAGACATATTCTATCAGATACCTTTCAGAGCTTACTGGAACCACTATCGAGTCCGCTTCCTGGAAAAACCAGTACTTGTATCATATGAGAAGTCATGGTCGTGACCCCGGTGGGGCTTGAACCCACGACCCCTTGATTGAGCGGCTGACACCTTATCCACTAGACCACCGCTCCCCTTAACCTTAAGCGATTTTCATCTGTTTGTTGCTTAGTAGTTGTCATATAAGACAGTTTCTTATATTCGGCCACCTGTGTAGTTACTCTACAGAGATCTTGGTGACAAAATGGCAATACAAATCCAACATAATTACTACGTTCGCATGCGACCAACGAAATGATAAAGTATGACACACTAAAAAAAGACTCAAACATGGCTGGCTGTTTAACAATATACTGCCCTAAACAAACAATCAAATAAATTTGAACAGGGGAAAATTTAGCGATGAGGTTAACTAAAATAAGCTACCACGGACTTCCTTGTCTATGGAAAAATTGTACATGATCAATAGATTATTCTGTACGCAAAAATACACGACCCGGGTAAATACTAAAATCTAGTGAAAACATTACAATGTTATTTCAGCTTGTGCCCATTATCAAGACAACAAGAATCATCCCAGTTGTCGGTATATTTCCTCAAACTATAATTAAGGAGAAAGAAGTCACCTAGGAGTAATTATACTGAAGGCGATGCTCAGAGACTATATTGAATATATAGATTACAGGATTTACCCAGTGAAAATTTCTGACTTTACTTTAGTAGTTGAGAGAAACGGCTGTAATTAATTACTATCAATGATTGATGCCGAGAGTGCTACGTGGAATGTGTCTGGAAATCGAAGGGATGTTTCCGGATGATATTGCATGTCAAGACACCACGCTTTCACGAATGACACTAACGTTGATTTTGATATTAGAGAGAAGATCTGAAATGTACAAAGTACAAAATCGGAAGGATTTCACGTTTATTGTTTAGTTGTAAATTCTTACTTATTAGGATTTTGTTGGCGAACATCAGTATTATTTTGAAAGTAAATTCTTTTTCATTTTATTACTTGAATTGGTTGTCTTGAGGGGATTTTCTACTGTCCCTAGTAAGTTTAACACAGTTAGAAAATCATAATGCTGATCACATGATTTTGTGCTCGTAATCTTTCGAAATGCAATAGAAAAATATGTCTGATAAAAAGAGGACATTTACGTTTCGAACTGCACATAACAAATACCATTTAGCCACTAGTATCAATTAAATGTTGTAGTAAAGTTGACACACATGATAATTTGGATAACTAAGACACTTGTTTTAAATGGTAATTGAAACACTAAAGTATATCAGATGTGCAGAACACAACCAAGGAAATGTATGTTTGATTGAGTATGTTCATGAGAAGTAATTGAATATACAGCAACAACCACTACATGTAGCACTTAAGTAGCACTGAAAAGTAATTAAAACAAGTTGAATTGCTTGTCTGATCCCAAATAAAAAGTAATGAAATAACAAGAAATTGTTTTGATAGGCCATTTACGGTTTTCATCGGATTTAGATTACTTTAAGGCATTAAAGTAAAGCAATAATAATAAAACTGAAAGAAAACCTTTCTCACATATTTGACATGCAGACATATATAACAGCATTTTCAATGTTTATGAATACCCACAAAGCTTAAATATTATACTTCAAAATTCACATAAGAATAACCCAACATCCATCTGTGAAAACAAACTGTTATGCTATCTAAGACATGGTACCTGCTGAGGTCTGATAAGCCTATCACGACTTTGATGAAATACAATGATAAAATTGACTGACGTAAATGTCCGAGATAAAAGAATTAAAACGAGTTTCCTGTCACAGAAAAAAACAACACATTTCATCTCTTAGAAATTATTATTTGATTAGCTGATGTATAATTTTCTTAGTTTATACTTTATGAGATCTAGAAAAATCACACATTGTCTGGTTTCCTTTTGAGTAACTTATATACATTTAATACTTGAATGGATTTTATAAATCATTTAGAACGAAAATTGATCCCAAAAAATCAGTGGAAACTTATTGACAGAAATTTGATTTGAAACTGCTCCATTCATTAGACAAAACAAGAAAGGGGTACGCGTTTTAAAACATGGCTAGAAAATAGATAAATTATGCACACAGCTTTTACCAAAATTTGAATAGCACTTACAAGCATTTGCAACAGGTATTTCTGTTTTGATACGTTGGGTTGATGTGTGCTTCTGAAAATGAATAGACTAAAACGTTTGATAAAAACGTCAAATATCCAGCACACACTATCATTATAGGCGATACAGATTGCGATACTCCTGCTGACAAAAAATAAGAATGTCGGCATTGTGTGTAGATGTTTATTCCCAACCACTGCGTTTTTACTCCATATAATTTTAAAGCGTAAAAAACGTCCACTTGATGCCAGATGACATGTTAAAACAACTCACTGAAAACACGTTATCTCTTTTATTTCATCTCATAAGAAAAGTTTTATTTGGATTTAGTTTTATACGTTCGTTTGATGAAAGCTTTAACTATTTGGAGCTATTTTCCAGAAGTGGTTTTCTTGTAATTTCTCATAGATTCTGGGAAAGTTTCAGCATTTAATGTGTTTTCGTACAATTTATAATATCCACTTTTGCGTTGAAATCACAATATTGTTTTACTTGATGTTCGTCTTAGAAGTTTTAAGTATATAATTTATATTTCTTATTTGTATTCTTGCCTGAGCCATTTTGTTCTATTACCAGCCATGGTAGTTTATAACGGATTATTTTATAAGCTGCGTCACCAGTGTTCTACAACCGCGGTATTCTTTGACGCACGTCTTTCTATACTTTGACAGCTATTGCATATTATTTGTAGAGATAACGATGTTACATATATGCTACAAGAAGAACATGAAGACTTTTTCATTATATCATTTTTCAGAATAGCCATGTTCGGAGCTGAGGGCTACCAGAAATTATGTTGAGTTGAGAAATGTTTCGAGAGCATAAGCTACCTTAATTCAATGTCCAGTAGTCATGAAATCAACAATCTAGTCCTCAGTGAAAGCCAAATTCACTTCAGCGAATTTTAATTACAGTACAACTATACCATCCATGTGCACAATCGGCTCAAAATTAACTGTACTATCTGTAGTAGTCGTGCCCTTTCGCAAAGTCTAAGACTAACCAAAGAAGACTAGAATTAATACATACATTAAATAATTAATTGTACTTTAACCGGTTCTTTTCCGCACTCTCTCTCTCTCTCTCTCTCAAAGTATACAGTCGTTTTTGGTCACAGTACAATGAGGATAAATACATTAAACACATTACCTCAATCAGTTTAGGGCGCACAATTATTTAACATATTTAAGCAAAGATAGGCAACTCGTATCCGTACTTCAGTGTACTGACCCGATGTTTTGGACATATTTATACACATTGTCGGAGAAAATGTAACCTTTTTTCTATCGGATTATATCTTTTTCTAAAACTACTGAATCTTAGAATGTACTAAACATTTAACTAAAAATCACGAACAAGGCATCTTAACGGTAAGGTCCATATTTTGAAAACAAATTCAAACAACACCAGATCATAGAAAGAAAGAGTTGTTTTGCATGAAAACTGAGCAGCATATTAAACACGTACATTACAAAACAATAGTAAATTACTGATTGAATTCCAGTAAAGGGCTGCATGAAGGGGTCACACTTTTTTTACAGTTCTGCGCCTGTAGAATATCACCATTTTCAAAGAACTTTTACATATTTTCGTTTTGGTGCAATTGTAATGATATCCCAGTGCTAAGGTTTTACATTACTTGGTTTAACGTAGTTTTCAGCAATTGTGTACTTTTAATCCTTTACAAATGGCAGCTAACATGTTTTCCTAATGACACAAATTCCCAATTTTACTAGATTACTCAGGTAAACTAATATCTGAAGAAGAAACATTAGTGATAATTCTAATATGCTTTTCTCTGTTAAAACACTCTTATGCTAGAATGACGTCACGTTAACGTGCGATGACGTCAATGTTTTTGTTGCGACCAAGAAAGAACGCTACTGCATTTTATCTACTGTTTTAGAATAAGGGCATAGAATAGAAATAATTTATAGCAAAACCTGTTTTAACACTATTTATACACTCGGGCGGTAATACGTCGTACAAATAATTTCACTCGGGCTGCGACCTCGTGCAATTATTGAGCCCGACGTATAACCGCCCATCGTGCATAAATAGTGTTGAAACATTCTTTTGTTATAAATTATTTCTTAATTAATGCTACCTTATTCAATACCCTGCCATTAGATTCGCTAAATAACACGTTGCAAGGTAATGAAAATATAAATTATCAAATACAGGTCACTTGAATAGATCTTTGAAGCCATAAGTATGAAAATCTCAGAATATAAAACATATTCTGGTTAAGAATTACTATAATTTGATTCGAATATTGTAGACAACAAAATATATTTGAGCTTTGCAAGATTTTGCATAACTACTAGAACGAAATTCCCATCATCAGCACAATTTGAATCAAATAACTGAACTGTCAACATATATCGACAACGTTATTTCTCAGAACCAGAACCACGCAATATGGCGTGTCCTCTAAAAAAGAGGGCCTGTGAAACATTAGAATTTCATAACAAATCCTTAAAGCATCGCAGTCTAAACATACTAGCGCATTGGGAACATCGTAATTGTAGAAATCTGAGAAATCTGAAGTACCATTTTACTAATGAAAACGACACATTATTCATTCATTCATTTATTCTTTCTTAAATTGGTATAAAATTTGACAAAACAGATAGATAAATTGTAAGCAAAAGAAACAAATCCTCGATTAATAATTATTCTTTTTTTCCAAATATAATCAGATTGTCTCAGATGTAGCCAATGGTTATAAAAATTAAGTGAGCTCTTGCACAAACAGATAAAAGATACAACGATCAGCATCCTTTTGTCAGGTGTGATCTTTTTTTAAAGCGCTACTCTACTGTGTTCCTCCTTTATGTCTGTATAGGTTTGAATACATAGCAGCCGTTGGGTTTCGGTTTAAGGTGAGCAACAGAGAAAACTACGATCCAATAACGCAGTCTCCCTACACCGCATACCACAGTAGCGCAAATACGCACGCACGCATCACACAAATTAAACAAACAGACAAGCTCGAAAAAACAACACATTGGGGCACCGCCCAGTGGCCAAAAATATACTGGTCACCCAACATCACTCATAGTAACAGGAGAGGGGGCATAAATGCAAGGAGGTGATGAGGGAGTGGAAGAAGAAAGAAACACCAACAACAAAAAAAATTTGTTTTCTTTTCAGTTTCATTCTGCTACAGGATAGTATGAATGAAGCTTTCCATATCACATATGCAAACAAAAATCTTTGTTTTCTATAAATACAGCCTTCAGTCTTTATTCAGATAAAATTTCACTTGTGTGCGTTATGTTTTTGTATTTTTCGTCTAAGGGTCCGGAACCACCTTAAATGTATGTTTGTTTAAAGAGGTATGTAAAAGGTACCCAACCTATATTATTTAGGTGCATTTTCAAAAAAGAATCTATAAACTGCACGTGTCAGCTAAATGTTGACATGAAACTGTCAAAACTATTGGTGTACATGTTTTGAACATAAAATACGGTGTATGTATTGAGACAAACTAATATAAATTGGTCCAAACTGTTACCTTTCACAACGATTACATGTCATATGCGATGTTGTTTTTATTTGCTGTTTATTTTATTTATTTACAGACGGATCAGAAAAAAGTCTTCACAGAAAACTAATATAACTTCATCTCCTAATGAAACGTTCACTTGTGATGACAGTGTGTTCAAATGTAGAAGTTAGCGTTTCCTGTACGATTTATTTTTATGGCAAGATAAAACTCTGTATTTGCAAAAGAAAAGGGGAAAATGAAAAAAGTTCCAGCCGATAGCAAGTCCACCCAACCACAACTACGCCGCAAAGCGTTTAGTGGCAATGATATGTAAGAATACGACGGTGTTTTCATCTTAACTTAAGTCTTCGAAGCTATATAAGAGACTTTGGTAATAGATGGCCAAGAGGTTTCGGCGATGTATGTCGTACTTTTAACAGACCAATAGGTAGTGACTTTCGATTTCAATTTTATCACATGCGCTTGAGAAAAAGTTGACGATAGAAATGAAAAGGTCGAAGTTTTAAATAACTACCGCCAAGAGTAAAATATGGCCATTTCTTCTTCCGCTTTTATAATACGTAGGGCCTGAAGTTATACATGTACTGTTCTTTGTCTTCTCTTGAACATACATAGTGATGTACATGACCTACGTTGCATTCCAATCGCGTATTGTTGAAGGGAGAAAGGAGACTTGGTATAAATGGCTCGAGCATGTATTTGCGGAGAGTTAAGTTTCTTAGTTGAAACCGGTTTCATATGTATTAGGCATATTCTACAACTAGGATTTGAATGTTGCAATTCGAAATTTTGAGATTTCCTTAAATGCTTCTCATTCAAACAAATTGAATGTAATAGCATTTACATATTTTTTATTTATAGACCTAGCGATGACTTGACAATGATTCTATGAATATAATTCGTTCTCAGTCTCTTTACTTTTTGTCATAGAATATAATAGTTACGTTAACGAATATTTTATTTTCAAAACCGGTATGACATGGTAAATGCACGGTAAATGGAAGCAGAAAAACACCCTAAAACTTATACATTCTTATTCTTATGAAAAAGAAATACATGTACATGTACTTTTTCCAAAATGTCTAAAATCTAATTAAGTCAATTTAAGTATACTTCGATCATGTTACATTAGTCCCTGGCCAGAAATGTCTTTGGTCCTTCCAAGTTTTTATAGCATCATTATATTATGCCCATGAGGAAAGATCCCGATTACGCACTCTTAATTAACGTAAACTCTACCATTTCGAGAGATTTTTTCCAGAAGATTTTCAGAAGATTTTCTGAAATGATTTCAAAAATGTCATGTTATCTAAAAGGTTCATCTGGGCTGGATTTCTATAATATAGATTGGAAAACAAGACTTCGGGGTGATACATCGAGTGATTATGTATGTGACAGATAACTTCTATCGTTGACTATTATGTTGTCTGGCGACATGCTCGGCAACATGTATCTCAGAATCAACGGGTAATTGTATTGAATATTTTGACAGTTAATCAATATTATATGAAATATATAACATAAGCTATTGTCTCTCAATACAACTTTGAATGGCATTTTAATGTTGAAATAGTATTAATAAAAATAGTTTCAGCCTACCTTGAAGCTGTTCTAACAATATTTGTGAGCCAGGCTATCAACACTAACAAGTGATACATATATCAGTATTTAGTATCACCCTTTAGGAAAATAGTCCAAGTTCAAATATAGTCAGGGATCTAAGAACTTTCTCAAGTAAAGTATTTTTTTATTCTCTAGTAAGATAAATGGTCTTCTAAAGAGACGGCCACTTCCCCATTACACCTAATTGTCCTTTTGTAACAAATGAACAAATGAACAAATATAGGGGAGCGGTTGCCTAGTCGATAAGGTGTCGGCCGATCAATCCAGGGGTCGTGGGTTCGAGCCCCACTGGGGTCACGACCATCACTTCTCATATGACACCAGTACTTGTTTTTCCAGGAAGCGGACTCGAGAGTGGTTCCAATAAGTTTGAAGCTTTTATCACAATCGAGCTAAAACAAATTTGTATAAACTAAATTAACAAATGAAACTATTGGCCTCTATAATTATGACAAACATAAGATTACATTCTCTTTGAAAAATAAAAAGAGCGGTGGGCTTTTGATAAAAGTCTATACACAGGTATCACACCAGCACTTGTGCCCTTTATTACGGAAATTGACTGCGTTCTTTGTGAACGGTGATATGTGGTAAAATGTTTGATGCCGGTGAGAAAAATGCTGATATATAATGAAAGCAAAGCAAAACTTATTACTACCGCTCAATTGCAACCACGTAACGATTGATAGATTACCACGACAACTGTAAATTATTCTATCTAGAACTAGTTTATAACACTTATGATAGGAATATATTCTAAGCATACTATGCACCATAAAACTTACAGTCATGTCATTGCGTCGCAAAATATATGTCGATGGTTGCAGATAGTTAGAGGGTGTTCAAAAAGTAATACAACTGGGTCATTATTTTTTAGTCTGTGCTTATTTTGTTATTTGTTTATTTTTATTAAATGTTTTTGTCTCCAATACATCAGATAAAATGGGGCTCTTTTAAGCCCTATTTCAGGTATATCTAAAGGTAACTAGACATACAAGAAAGGACCAAAATGTTTTAGTCAAATTTCTAAGGTGCAGCTCTTGTAATTGTTCAATCAAATTCTTATTGAAACACATTTCTTCTTTTTAAAATGTTGGTGTGTTGAACGCCAACGTCAACGTGACAAAAGCGCAAATGATGAGCATATATGATTTAAAATATTGTGCATATAGACAGGGGCAGTATTAATACGGCGGGTAATTATAGCCAAAAATACGTAGTAATAAAATATTTCCTACATTTATTTGTATTTTTCATATTTCAATACTACCAGTTTACACGTTTACAACTTAGTGTTCACTTCTTACAAATTTAGTCTTCATGAAAGTTTTTTTTCAAATCGTATAATTATCTCTGTCTTGTGAATCAAAAAGATTTTTTCATACAAAAACTCTTTGTTTGGGCATTCATATTTTCTGCACTACATGCCTTTAGGATGAATGTCAACTTTGAGTGGACTGTTGCTACATGAATGTATTAAGTATTCCATCTATAGAATCACAAATACTTAATTTCACTTTTGATTGTTGATTTATAGAGCTCAGCCACATTTTGTTTAGACAAAGCATCTATGCCGTCAAGTCAAATTACATTTTATTCCTAGTGGATACGATAGTACCCTAATAAAACTTATGTAGCAAAGTTACTGGTTATCTGATTCTGGTGGAATTTTTACTGAACAAATCTAAAAAGTCAGTCATTAATTTTAATCCTTTTCTTGACTGTAAGATCAGTAAATTGGAAGATTGGTTCTTCGTTTCGAATATCCCCATACACGTAATGAAGAAATATGCACAGCTCCTTTTCAAAATAATACATACCGGTGAGAGAATGCATGAGAAAATAGCGGAAACATGTTGCAAGTTTTACATGTTTGCACCCTGAACAGGCATTACATTCCTTACAGATTAAAATATGTAACAAACATGTTCCTAAAAATAAAACAAAAATCCAAATAATATACAAAAGTTCACATTGCAGAAAAGACAAACCTGTACTTATCAAGAATGATAAGCGGCTATGAACAATCATACACGGATATAAACATACATACAGACATACATACATACGTGCACGCGCCATTCTACCAAGGTTACATATTTCAACAGTTTAATTATTGCTTTTTGCTATCTGATTTTGAAACTAGTGATAATTACTTCTATTTTAAACAATTTAATTCAACTATACTGGCTAGCGACCACCAAATCCGGACGACCACCAAACCGGACAGTCCCGTAAACGCTTTATTTCTGTCTGCAGCCTTGCTTATCTATTTACCATCAAATGAACGTTTTATATTCAACAACACAGCGAAGTGCAACAATGGTTAAATTTAAGTATTTTACAAGAAATGCTACATTTCATTTCATCTGCACTCACGAAGCATGTTTACATGTTGGGGGAAGTCGGAAGTGTCGCGTTGCGCATGCGCAGTTTTCCGTAGGGTTCCGCCATTAAAATCAAAGGCCCCATGCAAACTTGAGGTAAGCAGACGAGACGTTTAGTAAACACTGAAACCGAGGAAATACAGCTTTGATTATTAAGTGCATGATTTTAATACACCCTAAAACACATTGTCCGATTGTAGGACGTTAGCCAGTAAACGTTGCTTAAGCTTTTTGCGTGTAGCGTCTATGTTTATAGATGTCTTTGAAATTATAATTAAACTGCTTTCAACTTTCAACATATTTTTGTCGGATTTAACGTCACACCTACAAATTTATAGGTCATGTGGCGACTTTTCTGTTTTTTAATGGTGGAGGAAGACCTCAATTGCCCTTCCGTATATAATAACATCACGGAAATTCAAGATAATGTTTCATACATTGATTGTACGTTACATTACAAAGTTATACAAGCCTTATTTAACATTATACATGTATCTTATGTGCCTATCACTTTTTCAATCATTTATTTGTAATTTATTATTTAGTAACAAGTCCAGTATTTGTGTGACGTATTTCTCTAATGTTTCCTACATCATCAGATTGCATTACTTAGGTCACGTTTCAGACGACCAAAGAAAGATATAGAGTCTGACGGAAAGCTGAACCTTTGTTTCATTCGAAAACATATTGTTTAAATATGTACTATAAACCAATTTGACTCCTACATCTGTAAAGCAAATCATTGCCTTAGAATGTACATGTGTTAATTATCTCATTGCACCTAGGGGCTATTGCACTTTCTAACAGAGTCAAGTTGGAGACGCTATTTTGGGATATACGTTCCTCTGGTTAACATTTTCTTGGCAAACATTTCATTACAATAAATATTTATTTGTGTATAAACAGCAGCCTTTCAAGTGTTTTATCAAATTCATCAATAAAATGGATTTATCTGTCAAGATAAATATGACAAACATGCATACATAACAGATATTTTTATATACAAACAAGAATAAATAGCAGTCTCTGTTGGAATTGCACATATTCTATATCTGTGTAAGTAGGTAATGTTTCATTATTATGATTAATTGTTAAATTATGAAGTTAACCATCATCAGCTGACTACAGCAATCACTAAATGCGATTGATAACCCCACAAAACGACTTTGTCAAAAGAAATAAAGACCTGCAACTCTGCGATGCTTTGACCAACTCTAAAATTATGGCAAGCTCATCTGTCCTTAATGTTTAATTGGGATCCTTTAAATATAGATTCAGCGTTGTTATATTTTTAGGTGTACATTTATTTTATTTACTATGATAGAATTCCGCTTAAGCAGCTGGGGCGTGAGCGTATTGCGTATTTCTTACCTCTCATGAACAGACTCAAACCGAGTCTGCTATGTTGCATTCTATGCTTCCAAAGGATAGTCTTACTGATTTTATTTGCAAGGGAACTCATGACCATGCAACGGACCGCATGTGCACGCAGTGGTCTACATGGGCACGCAATGAACCGCATCGGCACACAATGGTTCGAATGGAGACGCAATGGTCCGCATGGACACGCGATGGACCGCATGGGCACACAGTGGACCGCATGGTCATTAAACGGACCGCAACCGCATGAATTCATACAATGGACTGTATGACGACGCGGCGGACCGCACGGTTGACAGTAGTGTGACCTTTTATATATACACTTAAAACTTTGTTTGCGGATAAAAACATAAAACAGATAGACCATATGATATAAGAATGTATTCCATTTCTACAAAGCTTGTCCGATTCATTTGCTCCAATTTCCCTCAAATGAAAAAAACTTCTTCTATATTTAGTTGTTATATAAGGTACAAAAAATTATACACGAAGTTACATTATACAAAGAAATCTAAAACAGAAGAAAATGTAACAGAGAAAAATCATTGCTCCAATACATATATCTTCCGAACATTTAAACAATCTTTTTTCAAAATATGACAACTACGTTTTTATCTTTGATTGCGTAGTTTCACGTGATACCAATTTAGTACCAGTTACGCGAGATTTGATCTTTCCAGCAAAATATCTGCAAATATTGTTGAAAACAAGTATGCGATCCCCGCATTGTCTCTAGATGATTAGCAGCAACATTTTTGTAACCTGTTATCTTTAAAATACAATTGCTACATTTTTATACCTGCTGAAAAAAGAAAACAGTATTTCGTCAAGTGCGTTTTGTATAATAATAACTTTAGATGAGAACGATAAATGATTCCAGCTATTTTGCTGGAGGGATTTTTCATATTTCCACAGCTATTTTGGTATAGTTTTTGTAATTGTTGAGCTTTAAGTCCAAGAGAAAAGACTATGCTGCTTTAACAGATTTTATTTAATTGTTTAGCTATACAAACGCAGTATTATATTTTCGAGAATGAAAATGAATGTCGTAACATTTGAACCTCTGCTTATAAAACCGACAATGCTTTAGTCATTATAATTCATTTGAATACTATTCTTGTCTAGTTACAACAAATGTGAGCATCTCAGCCATTCATCCTGCGTTATCAATTCAAACCAAACGTTATCTTTTTGAAGCACACAGCTGTGTTTGTGTAAGAAGACATTGGTTTTAGCAATATTTATCGTGGTTGGAAATCAGGGTATATGTTGGCGTTGTCGGGAAAAACTGAG
This sequence comes from Mercenaria mercenaria, assembly GCF_021730395.1. NCBI lineage: Eukaryota > Metazoa > Mollusca > Bivalvia > Venerida > Veneridae > Mercenaria > Mercenaria mercenaria. The sequence goes on from NC_069363.1 coordinate 23,149,313, forward strand.
AAGTGTCAAATATCAAATACGACTTGTTGGGTGGGTATTATGTCCTTGATCCCGTGTCAAATCTAAAAACTTTAACACTTATAAGGGGTACCGGAAGTAAACTGCAGTGATTATATAGTTCATATTTAACGCCCGTTAAGTACGTATTCCTCCATGGTGTATTGGCCAATAACCCAGGAAAAATGTTATTGCCGTGCGTACTCGGACAAGTCTATTTTTCTTTTGTTTTGCTTTGGTATTTTTAAGATAGATTGGAAACAAAATCTCATTTTCTGATATTCATAAAATGACAAAAATTCGATTTAAAAAAAAAAGATCTTTTTTAGCCAAAATTTTGAGGTGTCTTCAAGATAAATGAAAATAAAACGAATAGATTACTTACTTTATATTCCTTTTAGGTCATTAAGGAAATGCCAATGAAGCTGAAAAAATCCCGTTATGATAATAAGTTGCTTAAAACTGAGAGAACTAGCGTTTCCATGGAAACACGAGTCCCACAATTACCTTTTGAGCTTGTATTAGAAAGCTATTGCATAGAATAATAAAATGATACAATTATCAAACAAACAGACGTGTTAAATATCCACATTAAGGAGGTAGGTTACCTTCATATTTGTATGTGCGCATGTCCAACCGGAAGCTAACGTGACGATTTACGACGACGTTTACGACAATTAAATGTGTTTGTATATTCATTCTCCTGAAAACAAATCAGTACCTGCCTCCGATCTGATATTATGGTTTAATAATGCAGAAATAATGAATCAATTGCCGCAGAAACGCTTCAAAACAATGTTGCCTTAAAATGACGTCATTGACGTCATGACGTTACATGTCATTACCGCGCAAAAGTAATAGCTTTTATCTTGAAAGTACGTAATTCTGTGCATTTTCTTTATTTTAACTATTTCAAATAACAATATTTGCTGAAATATTGTTATGAATCTTCTGCTCTGAATAATCATCAATATTTGCTCTTTTATGTAGTTATATTGAAACGTTATGCGGATTGTAAGAAAATGGATGATGGTAACCAATGTTATTTGGATAAGTTGGATGAAAGGTTACTTGTAACGGCCATTTTCAAATAAAAAATCTAGCAGTTTGATTTGTAATACCTATTTTTCAGGTTCCGTTGATAATTTGTTACTTATATACTAAACTAGATCTAAAATTGTTCAAATTTCAGTAAAAAAAATGTGGTTTCTTGAATTTATTGATGTTACCATGGAAACGAAGCCCGTGACCTATGTATCTAAATGTAAATTCAAAAGCGTTGACACTGGTCTATTAAGAAACACAGCTTCGGCTTTTTATTTTCATTTCAACAATATCCATGAGAATAATAGCACATGCTGAACGATTTTTCCATGAAAATGCCAGACGAGGGTACTGCCGTATGTATTCTAAGCTGTGAAATTTGTTTGAATCATTCAAATAACAAAAATATAACTTACGTTAAAATAATATGTTTTAAAGCTACATTAACTAGAAAGATAATCTTATTCAATTTTTTCATAAGAAATTACGACAAAAAGCAAGATATAAGCTATTTTAAACATCTTGTTGCCATGGTTACTGTAAACTTTTAAGAAAATAGGGTACCATGTAAAGTGCTTGGTATTTTGCTTATAATATTTCCAAATATTCCATGTTGTCATTAACAGAATGCCACTTAAGCCGTCGAAAACCCTATTTTTATACATAGTTGTTTAAAAATGAGAAAAATGCGTTACATGGAAACACGAGCCCGCGACATATACATTAAAGTTATATTAGAAAGCTAACGTGCATACTGGTAAAATTATCAATTATGCAGACTTCTACGGATATCAATGAAACTAAAATACACTGAAAAGTGTTAAATATCCGTATTTTCCTTCTTCTTTCAATATGAAATACCTTTAGAGGGTCATGTTCTTCAAACCTGGATAAAAATTGAATTCGAAGGGACAGAGACAAACGAAATTGAGATTGTAGCAGGTAAAACTTCATATTACACGAAATATAAACAAATGCTGTGGTTAAACTAACTTGAATTTACCCTTGTAACAAGGTCACCTACCTCCTTAACCTTCTCCCTTCAATGTAGAATACCTTTAAGAGGTCATGTACCTCAAAGCTGGATAAAAGATTATACTTGAGACAAACAAACATAAGTATTAAGCAGCTAAAACATTTAATTACATTAATTACACGAATTACAATGAAATGTTACAGTTCAATTAATTTGAGCCTTCCTTGGTGACAAGGTATACTACATCCTTAAAGTGTCATTCATAAACAGAACTGATTTTTACAAACGGGCCACAAATTCTTGAATAATTAATTATGCAAATGGACTACTGCAAAGAAAATACGCCAGAGTTTTTTAACAGAAAAGATGTTTTAAAAAAGATCACAAAAAGACATTCATTCTTAATTCAAGCATGCACTTGGCTTAATGCTTTTTATTTCAAGAGTTTCCAATTTTAAACCAAATTTACACAAAAGAACAGTACGTCTTTAGTGGAAATGTTAAAATCTTAATAAAAGGAAAACATATATAACTAATCAACAAAACTGATAATAGATCTTTATGACTAAAGCCATACCTTACAATGTAAGCAAGGCATTTATAACACTGATTATATATCAAGATAAATGGATTGCTCCCTAAATTCATTAAATATTAAAACGTTCGTCTCCCTTATCTGTCGAGTTTCAAGTAAGATTTAGCTCCTAGGATTGTGCATAGATTCTAAACTCTTTAGTTCAAATGAGCATCATTTCTTTCAAACCTGTACTATCATTCTTACGTACTTTAAATTAATGACTAGGTCATTTTACTAAATTTTTGTTTATTTGATATTTTATAGAGGCTGAGTTTATAGATTCTATATGCGTCCACATGTTGAAAATCAACTGTATTTACAGTTGCAGAAAGTCAACTGAAAACGTTTGTAAAACCAAATGTTTGGAAAGTCACAAGTATGCATTAAAAGTCAAGAATTCACATACTAACTACAAATAACAAATATCATGTAATTGTCTATCAAATGTTGTAGTAAAGTTGACACACATGAGAATTCAAAATGAGGATAACTAAGACACTTGTTTTAAATGGTAACTGATTGAAAGACAACAATATATCAGATGTCCAACCAAGAAAATGTATATTTGATCGAATATGTTTATGAGAAGTAATAGAATGTACAGCAACACCCACTACATTTAGCACTAAGAAACACAGAAAGTTATTTAAAGAAACATTGAATTGATTTTCTGATCCAAAAAGGAGAAGTTAACCAGCACCATATAGGAAAGAATGCTCTTCTTTAGATAATTTTAAAGCATAAAAGTAAAGCAATTATTATCAATCAACTCAAAGAAAAAACAAGAGCTGTCTCCATAGGATGACACATGCCCCCGATGGCACTTTGAATGAATAGTTATGGCCGATGATAGAGTTTAGGACCTTTGACCTACGGAGCTGGGTCTTGCGCGCGACACGTTGCCTTACTGTGTCACACATTCATGCATAGTTATTTTAAAATCCATGCATGAATGACAAAGATATGGACCGGACATGCCCATCAATGCACTATCATGAAAAATGGCCTTTAACGTCTAAGTGTGACCTTGACCTTTGAGCTACGAACCTGGGTCTTGCGTGTGACACGTCGTCTTACTGTTGTACACATTCATGCCAAGTTATTTGAAAATCCATCCATCGATGACAAAGATATGGACCGGACACGCCCATCAATGCACTATCCTTTAACGTCTAAGTGTGACCTTGACCTTTGAGCTACGGACCTGGGTCTTGCGCGCGACACGTCGTCTTACTGTGGTACACATTCATGCCAAGTTATTTGAAAATCCATCCATCGATGACAAAGATATGGACCGGAGACGAAAATTGCGGACAGACCGACAGACTGATAGACAGACAGACCGACAGACAGACAGACGGTTCAAAAACTATATGCCTCCCTTCGGGGGCATAAAAAACTACCTAAATGCGTGACAAACTTAACAGCGTTTTCCATGCGTACGATTACCCACAAACATACTATTATACATTTTAGTGACGTAAGCATAACACGACATATATTTATGAAAAACGTGCTATCTAAGACATGGTACCTGCTGAGGTCTGATAAGCATATGCCGTGACCACGACTTTGAATAAATACTCTGATAAAAATTACTGACGTAAATGTCCGAGATTGCAGAAAAAAAAACAAATTTCCAGTCAAAGAAAAGAATAATTTCATTTCTTAGAAATTATTATTTGATAAGTTGATGTCTAAATGCTGTTGGTTTATAAATCATGAGTAAAATTCCAGAAAAAATCACACATTGTATGGTTTCCTTTCGAGTAACTTATATACTGTTAATACCTGGATGCATTTTTATGAAATCATTTAGAACGAACATTTATGCAAAGAAAAGAAGAAAATAAAACAAAACCACATTGGAAACTTATTGAAAGGAATTTCATTTGAAACTGCCACCTTCAATAGACAACATAGAAAGGGGTACGCGTTTTAAAACATGGCTAGAAAATAGATAAATTGTGTACACAGCTTATTATTTGCAAGCATTTGAAACATGTATGTTTGTTTTAGAACGTTGAGTTGGAGTGTGTTGTCTGAAAATGACTAGACTAAAACGTTTGATAAAAGCGTCAAATATGCAGCACATATTATCAGATCAGTTTTTGTTTCTCTCGCGGGCGATTCAGATTGCGATACTCCTGCTGACAAAAAGTAAGAATGTCGTCATTGTGTCTAGATGTTTATTCCTAACTACTGCGTTTTCACTCCCTATAGTTTTGAAGCGAAAAAAAACACGACCACTTGATGCCAGCTGACATGTAAAAACAACTCACTATAAACACGTTATCTCTTTCGTTCCATCTCATATGAAAAGTTTTATTTCGACTAAGTTTTATACGTTCGTTTGATAAAAGCTACAACTATTTGGAGCTATTTTTCCGAAGTGGTTTTCCTTGTAATTTCTCATAGATTCTGTGAAAGTTTCAGCGTTTAATGTATTTCATACAATCTACAATAGCCACTTAATACTTTGCCCTGAAGTCATTATGTTGTTTTACTTAATGTTCATCTCAGAAGTTTTAGGTATATAATTTCTTATTTGCCTGGACCAGTTCGTTCTATTACCAGCCATGATATTTTATAAAGGATTATTTTATCAGCTTCGTCCCCATTGCCCTACAACCGCGGTATTCTTTGACGCACGTCTTTCTTTACTTTGACAGCTTAAAAAACAATTACAGATGAATTACAGAGATAACGTTTGCGTGATGTTACCTTTATGCTACAAGAAGAACATTAAAACTTTTTCATATATTATATTTCAGAAGTGCGATGTCTTGAGATGAGGGGTTACCAGAAATTATGTTGAGCTGAGCATGCCTGACGGGCAGACGGGCTACCCTTATTCAATGTCCAGTAGTCCTGAAATCAACAATCTGGTCCTCAGTGAAAGCCGAATTCACTTCAGAGAACCTGTCAATCATTCTTTGTCTACAACGTTTTTATTATAGCACAACTTATCACCCATGGACACAACTGGCTCAAAAGTGTCGATAGTAGCCGTGCCTTTCGGCAGATTTATATTTAAAAAAGCATGCGGGTGCGAGATTTTAGACTGATGAAATAGAATTAAAATCAATACTTCGGCTATTGATAATACAACTTTAACTTGTTCCTTTTGGCACACTGTGTCAAAGTATACTGTAGTTTTCGCTCACAATTCAGTGAAGATAAATACGTCGAAGAAAGGGCAAATGCTCGGCGCATTTTGTTATTTAAAATACGGAAACGGTTGGCGAAAACAATGAATCTTGTTTATTGACACGGTGTGAACAAACGAAGGTAGAACGTTATAAATATCATCCTGTTAATTAGTTAAGAAGTTAAATACTAAAAGATAAGCAAAGATCGGCAACTCTTATCCCTACTTCAGGGACCAGATATTTCGGGCAGACACATTTTCAGATACTAGTACATGGATACACATTGTTGGAGAAAATGAAGCTTTTCCTCTATCTGGTCATATCTTTTTCTAAAACAACTGAATCCTAGAATGCACAACACATTCAACTAAAAACCACGAACAAGACGTCTTAATGGATAGATACATATCTCGAAAGAAATTCAAACAATACCAAATCATAGAAAGAAAGGGTTGTTTTGCATAGCATATAAAACACGTACATTACTCTACAAAACGATTGTCAAGTTTTACTGATTGAATGCCAGAAAAGGGCTGCATAAATGGGCAACACTTTTGGACAGTTCAACGCCTTTAAAAGCTCACCACTTTCAAAGAGCTCACCACTCACGTTCAAAGAGCTCACCACTTTCAAAAAACTGTTACATATCTTCGTATTGATACCTTAGCAATAATATCCCAGTGTGTACTTTTATTCTTTTAAATAGCATTCATTTTAAAGGGGGACAAATGTTTCAGAATATTTAAGTATCCGGTTTTATGGGAGAGTACAGTAAACATATACTTGGTAGATAGATTGTTGATAAAGATGTTGTTTGTTTACCAAAAATTTCTGTGGTTTAGTGATATAGTGTAAAACCTTAAATGATTTTAAAACAATTTAAGGGACAGATTGACATGCTTTCCTAATCCTAAATCCCGTGAATGTCACATCCGGGCATTCGATGCACACAATGAGAGGGTCGCAATGGGGTTTGTTATCACATACTGACCATGCATTTGAAGGTACCGACGTATGTTAACCTTTGTGACAAATAAGATGTTTGGCATGTTTGAGCAACGCTACTTTTTCATCCTCGGGTTTAGTAATATGTTATCCGCGTAGCGCGTTCAACCAGAGAGTCGCCTCAATTAGGAAAGAATAATTTTAACGTCTCAAGAGAAGGAACAATTACATAAGATATATTCAACAACTGGGACTTCTCGTACGTTACCATTCGTTTTGAGATTTCCTTAAATGCTTCTCATATCAACTTCTACCAAGTTGAATGGAATAGTATTTTTACATTTGTTTTCTTATAGACTATGTGGTGAGTGCACTTGACACTGTTTCTGTGAATATAGTCCTGATATATATGTTCGTTCTCAGCTGGTTTACGTTATGTCATAGAATGTAATATTTATATTAATGAAAAATATATTTTCAAAACAAGTATGAAATAGTAAAATGTACGACGCATACACCGGGAGCAGAAAAAACACCCTAAATATTTATACATCCTTATTCTAATGAAAAAGAAATGTACTTGTTTCAAAATGTCTAAAATCTAATTACATCAACTATACCTCGATCATGTTACATTAGTCCCTGGCCAGAAATGTCTTTGGTCGTTCCAAGTGTTTAAAGCATACTTATATTATGCCCTTGAGAAAAGTCCTCGATTACTTACTCTTAATTAACGTAAACTCAACCATTCCAAGAGATTTTTTCAGAGATTTTCTGAAATTATTTCAACACTGTCATGTCATTTAAACTGTTCATATGGACTGGATTTCTATAATACAAACTGGAAACAGGACTTCAGGGTGATACATCAAATGATTATTTGTAACCCTTACCGACGAAGTCTGTAATAGACCGGCGATGTCTGTGACAGATAACTACTATCGTGGATTATTCTATTACCTGGCAACATTCCCGGTAACATGTGTGTCATTTTGTCGAATATTTTAACAGTTCACCAATATTAAAAATAATTATGTAACATAAGCAATGACGATTCAAATAGTGCACTGCAGGCAGAAGTATATTTAACATTGAAACAAAAATTGGAAGTACAAAAGTGTTGCATGAGAAAGTTAATTTACTTTCAAAAAATGCTGTAAAAGGCTTTAATCACTGACAAAAGCTTACGTAAGTATTTAGTATTTCCCTTTAAGAGACTAGTCCAGGGTCAAATATAATCAGAGAACTAATAACTTTCTCGAGTAAAGTATTTTGTTTGATTTTTAGTAAGATAAATGGTCCTCAGACTGAGCAGATCTAAAACCTCAGACATCATTTCAAATCCTTTACCTGACTGTAAGATCAATAACTGGTAAGACTGTTTTTTCTTTTATTTTCGAATATCGTTGTAAACGTAACGAAGAAATGGCCACAGTTTGTAAAATAGTTTTTAATTGTGTAATGAAATCGTTCTTTCTGAAAATGATACACCTCAGTGGGAGAATGCATGAGAAAACAACCGAAATGCTAAATGTTTATTGCTGTGGCATACACTTGAACAGGCATTGTATTCCTTACAGATTAATTTTAAAATATGTAGCACGTTTTCCTAAAAATCAAAAATGCAAATAATATGAAAAAGCCAATACATGAATATAATTATCTCATTCTTTGTGATTTTACCTGATGCGTGATACAGTCTATATATTCACGAGTCATTCAACCAAGCGTACATATTTCAACAATTTAAGTATTGCTTTTAGTTATTTTGAAACTAGTAATCATTTCTTTTTTGTTAGCAACTGAATTCAAGTATAAACGTTACTTACGATTTTTATCGTCCTCAGCAAAATGCACAAATAGATGTCTTTTAAGTTATAATTAAACTGCTTTCAACATATCAAGGCTGTTATGTTTCATGTTGTTATTGTAATTTTGTTGGGTTTAACTTCACACCGACAAAATCATAGGACATGTGGCGATTTTCCATTTTTCCGGCGTGCCGTATTAAGCACGATTTTATGACCTCGCATGACCTTATGCCGCCTGAATAATGTACCAGTCAGATTGCTTGGTAAGGTATTCTCGGTATTTTCAGCCATAATGAGAGATTTTGTAAGAGTGGCGCTGATTGGAGGAAAGGCTGAAAATGCTTCACTCTAAGTCATGTGTGACACCGAGTGAAATGACAACGCTTCGTCATTTATAACCTCTGTAAGTACAGCACCATCGGGTTGTCTGGGTACCACTTGAACAGGTGTGCGTAACCAAATATTCATCCGCTCATCCGGACGTATTTCTGTTCTGTTAAGTTTTCTTGTTATGTTATTTCTATTTTGTTAAGTTTCCTTTCCTTAAGTTTTGTTTTTACAAAAAGGTTATTTGTTTTATACAGTCATTCACTCTTATCCTGCATTACAGCAACACTTTCTAACCAGTGCAAATCATTACTAACCTGCAACAACATGTGCGATACTATTAAACTTTAGACTCTAGATTTTAAATTAATCTTTCCGGTGAAATCAGTACTGTACATATTCTGAATGATAGACAAATTTGATAATAAGCTGAAGTAGGGTAAGGGTTCATGTTGCTTCCAACAATACCAGAAATAAAGTATAGAACATATTTTAATATTGTTTGCTTACTGGTACCATCTTTTAAGCACCAAAGGCTCAAAGTGAGCTTTTGTGATTGTCTGGTGTCCGTCGTGTGTCCCTCCACAATTTCTAAACAGTCTTCTTCAGAACTACTGTCCTCATTTATACAAAACTTCTCAGAGGCCCTTTTCAACATTGCCAAAAGATTTAAAATACAGGTTTCTGCCCATATATAACTTGTGCTCCAGTTACATCACGCCGACCATCTTTTTTTTAAAGATATTTCTTGTTTGATGTTGGAAAGGACGTAAGGTGCACTTCCGTGCATTATTTCATCACGGAGTCATACAAGCCTTATAAAACATTGTATCTTATATGTCGATCGCTTTTTCCATCATTTACTGGTAACGTATTTTTAAGTAATTAGTCCAGTATTTGTGTGACGTATTTCTCTGATGTTTCCTACATCATCAGATTGCAATACCTAGGTCACGTTTTAAACGACCAAAGAAAGATATAGAGTCTGACGGAAAGCAGAATCTTTGTGTTATTCGAAAACGCATAATAAACATATTGTTTACATATATTCTATAAAACAATTTGACTCCTACATCTATAAAGCAAACCATTTAACTGCTTCAGAATGTACATATGTTAATTATCTTATTGCACCCAGAGGCTATTGCGCTTTCTAACACAGTCAAGTTTGAGACGCTATTTTGGGATATACGTTCATGTGGTTAACATTTTCTTCTCAAGCATTTCATTACAATAAATACTTCTTATTTGTTTATAAACCACATCCTTGCGAGTGATTTATAAAATTCGTCAATAAAATACATTTGTCTGTCAAGATATTTTATTTACAAACAAGAATAAATAGCAGTCTCTGTTGGAATTGCACATGCTCTTTACCTGTGTAAGTAGGTAATGTTTCATTATTATGGTTAATTGTTGAATTATGAAGTTAAGCATCATCAGCTGACTACAGCAATCACTTAATGCGATTGATAACCCCACAATACGACTTTGTTAAAAAAAATAAAGACCAACAACACTGCAATCTCACTCCAGGAGAACTACGTTCCAACGTAAGTCAAGTCTCATCGATATCATGTGACATACCTCAACGATGAAGCTACGGTATCGCTTCGAATGACCTTGTTGATTCACTTATTATGTGTAATTAAGCATATGTTTTACGTTTTCATAACTGAAAAGATAAGTTTGATGTGTAGAAGATATATTAGCTTTTTGCAGCATTTTGCAAGATACAACGAACTAGTTACAAATACACTTATGTAAGCTACATAAATGTTGCAAGGCCGCAACGATAACATACATTATGTGACAACGTCTCACATACAGTGTTGCAAAGTCTCAGCATCATAATTACCATTTGAACTTGTAGAAAATTACACTTATTAGATAGTACGTACATGCGTACGCCGGTAATCAATACGGTATAGATAATTAGGATCGTAAAGCATTACTTCAAGAACTTTCCACATAAATTAGCTATTTCGTAACAAATGTTTTCGACACCATGTGCAGGAGTATTGCTCATTTTGTCCGCATATAATAATTATTATTACGTCGTGCAAATGTATAAGGAACCTGAGACGTCATAACTCGTAACCATAAACGGCGCAAATGCCCTCAGGACGGATATTTCTGTCGAGTTCGTAAACACATAACTGATTTATTTTCTTGCATATCGTATAAAAATTAGCGTTTCATTCTGAAAGATCATTTGTGTTGCATGCCGTATTTTACAAATAACAACAGAAATCTAAAAGCAATTAAAAACACTTCATTTGCAGTACTCATTCTTATGGCAGAGCATGCACCTACAGGGCGGGAAATGAACGTCCGTAAGCCGAAGTGACGTCATTACATTCAAGTGAAGCACAATTAATAACAAAGTTCCACTTTAGTTTTATCGTTTAAAGTGTAACGGTATGTTCTCTCCGTAAAATAACGTATTTCAGACCGACAAAAATACTACATGTATTAAAATAGGACGAAGAGAAGGTCTCAAGGTACATGATATTGTCTAAGTTCACAAATACAATACCATATAATATCAAAGCAGCACAAGTTGTCATAACCAGCACGAGAGCCATCGCATGGGGTGCCAGATGGGTTTTGCAGGCATTGGTAAAGTCGACGGAAAGGCCAGTCCGGTGTATTTTTCCTTATTACGTATCTAAAATTATTTCAATTGAGTTTCAATCGACTGCAATCGTGCAATATTTTTCCTTATTATATACGTTACTATAAATAGTAACAAAACGCCGTTTAAAACGGTCATTACGGCTTCTGTTTATGTATCCATAATGGCGCAGTGCGCCTCTGGCGCCATAACCATAACGGCCCCGGGTAACCAGAACGTCAGCGCGTTTTGATGTTGACGTCATGAAGCAACATTATTTATGGAAAGGTCGCTGAATCAGATCGATTGTCAAATATTGATGGCATTGTTGATAAAAAAAGTAAAACAAATAATTCTTTTAGGTGTTTGGAAAATATATAAAATGAAAATACCAAAATAAATATGAAGTGAACGTATATGATAAAAAAAAGTCAATAAACGGCTGGTTGTGCCTTCTAGCCGCAATGGCACACCTAGTTTCATAATGGTCCTCGGAATAAAGCCCTTGGGCGATTATAACACTAGACGTGCCATTATGGCAAGAAAGCACAACCCAGTCGTATATTAATTTCGTAGCAATTCTTCATGAAATGTTTTTCTTTTCAACCCTAAATTATGCTTTATGTAAGAAAGTACAACTATCAAGGCATTTGATTTTATACAACATGTAGCCCCTTATCCAAATGGTATAGAAACTGAAAAACCCCAGTAAATGCTTGAACAAATGAAAAATGCACTTTAAACTTTTCTTAAACGATTATAGGTACACGTGTAATAAACAGGTAAATAGATGGGAGAACGGTGTCTTTTAGTGATAATGGCCCTAAAAGAAAATAATAGCCCTCGGGCTATTATCACCTTGGCAGGGCCATTATTACTCAAAGGCACCACTCTCCCATATATTAAACTGTACATATTGCAGACAACGCTTTCATATCGGAGAGTAATGTTTTCTAAACGTTTAAATGGAAAGAATCGCGTGATGTCTATGACGTACGTCCATGCGCACGTTGCGACATCTATTTGACGTTTCAACTTGTGGAAAATATGAATACGCGGCAGCTTGATTTGTTTATTAGATTTTCGGAGAAATTCTTCTCGTATTTTTTCCTGTTTTTCGTACCAGAAAGAGAATTTAGACATAAAGTAATTACTTGATAGTAGGTATGTAATAAAAACATTATCAACTTTGTACGTAGATATGCACTCGTTCTTTCGCTCCTAAAGTCGCGCAATCTTACTGCTGCAGAACAAGTGCATTATATCCACATACAAAGTCAATAACCTATAAATATTGACGTTTTAGTTTTATTTCGGGTGCGTATCGTCAATTGTGGCGTCAGTTTCATGGATGTCGTAATGTTTTTAAGTTCTTTAACTAGGACATTTTCAGTTCCACTTGGGTTAAAGAATAATAATATCTGTCATGTGTTTGCGAATCGGATAGCAATATCCGTCCCGAGGGCACCTGCGCATTGGGCGGTAATGAGGCTTGCCGAATTACCGCCCATGCGCAGGTGGCCGAGGGACAGATATTTCCATCCGATTCGTAAACACATGACTGATATTTTTTCTTGCATATCGTATACATGTTAGCATTTTATTCTGGCAGACGTTTTTTCTTGCATACCGTAATTTACAAAAGGTAGAAATAGTTTCTTTTTAGCACTCTTTCTTATAGTGGAGGATGAACACAAAGCGCGGGAAATTAACGTCTGTAAGCAGAAGTGACGTCATGATGTTTTGCGTTACGCACAATAACAAAGTTCCACTTTAGTTTGTCGTTTGTAGCGTAACGTTATGTTTTTATGGTAAACTAACGTATTTTGAATCGAGAAATATACTATAAGGAACGGAGAGAAACTATGAAGGTACCTGCTTTTTTCGTATTTTACATAAACAATATATTATTAGTGTATGAACCTGTAGTTGTTATTAACAGCACAAGAGTCATCTGGCATGGGGGGTGCCAGATAGGTTTTGCCGGCATGGGTAAAATAACCGGAAACGCCAGTCCGATATGCAAGAACAACTTTTTTTATCATTGATATAAGGATCGAATAATACACACGTAGTAATTATAAAAAGATTTTTAGATTTGCATGGATAAATAAGAATTCATTCTTCATAAAGTCGCGCAATATGTCTCTATTTCCGCTGCAGAACGCGTGCATAGACCTAGATACAAATCTAATAACCTATGATTACATGCTAACTTCAGGTTTCTTAGTTGCGTCCTGTGCTTCAAAAGAATCTTTTTACAGACTTAATAATAATTAAGGTGTGCGCATGCAATAGTATAAGTCAACTCTGCGCTACCCCGTACATATTGCTAGTAAGATATCTTGGAAAAACCGTCAAATGATAATAAAAGAAACGGATAAAAAATATTAGTACATACTTTGGACAAAATCTGATTTTCAGTCACAGACTTGCTGGTACATTTCACTCGAATATAAGTAATGTTTAGCCGCAAGACTTCGATGAGTGTCAGTAACGCTTACCTATGTCGCGTTTAGAGTTAGTAACATCATCGGTTAGAGTGAGGAACATGATATTAAATAAATATTGCCTGTTTTTGATAAAGCAGTTGCAGTAATATATTTCTAAGATTATAACTGGCATTGCCTTTAATCGATCATTGACTGTCAGTAAGTATTGCTGTTGAAAAATGTAGTATATTTGTTTTATTCTGGAAAATAGCAAAATGCTTCTATTTTCTAAATAACAGAAAACTGTTTTTAAAATTTAAATGTTTTGATAAATTTATGCGATTACTTTTAGAATCTGAATACATGTTCAAGTCAAGACATAAGTAAATATTACAAAAGTAATTGCTATATATGAAAATAATATATGCCGTGTCATATTGAGCGATACGGTAACCAGAAGTCGTTGAGATATGTCACATCATATCGTTGAGACATGACTTACGTTGGAACGTAGTTCTCCCGGAGTGAATCTAAGATAATGGCAAGCTCATCTGTCATTCATATTTCATTGGAATCCTTTGAAAATAGACTCAGTGTTGTTATATTTTCTAGGAGTGCGTTCGATTTTACAGTGATAGAATTCCGCGTATGCCGGTGGGGGCGTATTTAATTACCTGTCATTAACAGACCCAGTCAAACCAAGTCTGCTATTATTTTGCTTGGTTGCATTCTATGCGTCTAAAGAGTATTCTTACAGAATTTATTTGCAACGGGACTCTTGACCATGCAACGGACCGCATGATCACACAACGGATTGCATGACCACACAATTGACCGTATAACGAAGCGACATTTTATATATCCACTAAGAACTTTGTTTGCGGATGAAAACATAAAACATATGATATAAGAATGAAAGCTTGTCCGATTCATTTTTCCTTTGACGACTACAAATGTCCCTCAAATAAGAAAAAACTTCTTGTTATACCATCGAATATCTATTTGGTTATTATAAAAGATAAAAAAGAATTTTGTACACAAAGTTGGATTAAATCTAAAACAGAAAAAAAATGATAAAGAAGATTCATTGCTCCAATACATATATCTTCTGAACATTTAAATAAACTTTACAAAATATCAACAACGACAAGGACAACAACGTTTTCATCTTTGTTTGCGTAGTTTCATGTGATACCATTTTAGTTCCTTTGATCTTTCCAGCAAATTATCTGCCAATTGCTAAAAACAAATATGCGATCCCCGCATTGTCTCTAGATGATCAGCACCAGTATTTTATAACCTGTTATATTTAATATACAATTACGATATTTTTAGCTTGACTATTCAAAGAATTGTAAAGCTATTGGACTCGCCCTTGCGTCCGCGTCGGCGTCCCGATTTGGTTAAGTTTTCGTATGTAAGCTGGTATCTCAGTAACCAATTGTGGGAATGGATTGAAACTTCACACACTTATTCACTGTGATAAACTGACTGATATTGCACAGGTTCCATAACCCTATTTTGCTTTTTTTTTTACAAAATTATGCCCCTTTTTCGACTAAGAAATTTTTGGTTAAGGTTTTGTATGTGAGCTGGTATCTCAGTACCTACTAAAGGGAAAGGATTGAAACTTTACACACTTGTTCACTGTCATGATGTGACATGCAGTACATAAGTTCAATAACTCTACTTGGCATTTTTTCAAAATTTTGCCCCTTTTTCAACTAAGCTGTTTTTGGTTAAGTTTTTATATGTAAGGTAGTATTTCAGTATCCATAAATGGGAATGGATTGAAACTTCACACACTTGTCCACCGTCATGAGCTGATAAGCACTGTGCAGGGTCCGTAACCCTGTTTTGCATTTGTACAAAATTATGCCCCCTTTTCGACTTTATGTAGTTGAATAGTCGAGCGTTGCTGTCCTCTGACACCAGCTGCTCTCGTTATACTTGCTGAAAAGAGAGAACAGTATTTCGTAAGATGCGTTTTGTATAATACTAACTTTAGATGAGAACGATAAATGGGTTTTTCATAGAACACATACATACACATGAATACATGAAAATATATTAGTAAAAGATTAAAATGAATAGTAATTAAAACAAGATCATAAGATTAAAATGAATACCGGTAGTAATTAAAACAAGATCATCAATAAATTATGTTCAACCGTAAATTACTTGACGAGACCAATCCCTTTCTAAACACGAAACAAACTTTCATGGTTTTTGGTTTAACGTCATGTTCAACAGTATTTCAGATTTTGTTATTTATTTATTACATATGTAAATGTGATTTGGTTTAACGCCATTTTCAACAGTATTTCAGTTTATTTATAACATATGTTAAAAAGATGCGTTTTCAAAGATTTTTTAAATGCGGACAGTGAGCTTGAATCTCTGATGCTTGCTGGGAGGGCATTCCAAAGCTTTGGAGCTGCATGCTTGAAAATTCTGTCACCATACTTTACTGTTCGGCTCCTCGGTAGAACCAAAGACACCGGGCCCTTTGCCGACCTTAAGTCTCTACGAGGCTTGTACATGTCCAGCGTATCGACAATGTACTTCATTATGCATGGCTTTGTATGTAAGTTTCAAGATTTTGAACTCAATGCGGTGCTTAACCGGAAGCCAATGCAACTCCTTAAGACCGGCGTGATGTGTTCGTATCTTGGAGTCATGGTTATGATGCGGGCCGCTGTGTTTTGTACACATTGACGTTTTTGCAGTGAGTCTTTGGAAATTCCATACAGCAGCGAGTTGCAGTAGTCTGCTTTCGATGTAACCAGAGAGTTCACAAGAGACTCGGTAGCATCAGCTGTGATGTACTGCCTGATGTGGCCAATTTGCCGAAGCTGTGCGTAACTAGCTCTACAGAGAGTGTTGACATGCTGTGTCGTGACCATGTTTGAATCCGTTCTAGCACCGAGATTCTTCACACAAATTGATGGTTTAATCTGAGAGGGTCCTACTTTCACGCAGATATCTTCGGGTATTTTTTGTGTGATTTGTGTGAAACAAAATGACCTCAGTTTTTTCAGTATTGAGCTTCAGCCTATTCTGGTGCATCCAAGAGACTATGTCGCTGAGACAGATTTCAATCCAAGATAGGGCTTCGTGTTGGTGGGAAATATGTATTGGCTTAAACGATAAGTATAGTTGTGAGTCATCGGCATAAAAGTGATGATTCAGTCCATGGCTTCTGTAGATTGAACCAACAGGTTTTGTGTACATGATGTAGTTTTTCGGTCCTAGGACAGATCCTTGTGGTACAGTGTATGTCATATGGACTGGAGTAGATAGTTCGCCATTTACTGAGACTGTTTGGTAGCTGTCATTCAGATAAGAAGTCATCCACTGTAGTGGTTTGCCAATGATCCCGAAGTCCTTTTCCAAGCGTTTAAGCAACGTTTCATGGTCGATAGTATCAAACGCAGCTGATAAGTCAAGCATTACCAAGATTATGATTTCGTTTTGATCCAAGGATTGAAGAATGTCATTTTGAACTTTGAGAAGTGCAGTTTCTGTCGAGTGATGCTTTCTGTATGCAGACTGATGCTGTTCATGTAGGTTCTTTGAAGTCAGCTGGTACTCAGTGCGTTTATCTACTACTTTTTCCAATACTTTTGAGACAAAGGGTAGGTTTGAAACAGGCCTGTAGTTCTGTAGTTCATTGGAATCAAGGTCTGTTTGTTTTCAAAAGAGGTCTAACGTGAGACTTTTTTAATTCTTTTGGAACATACGCGGTTTCCAGTGATGTGTTGATAATTTTTGTCAAAGCCGGAAGGAGCTCGTCAAGGCGTGTCTTTAAAAGCCAAGTTGGTATTGGGTCTGAATCACACGACTTACATGGAGATGCCTGAATAATATTCTTCACTTCTTCTAGTGTTGCTGGAGTAAAACAGTTTAGGCAGTCCTCCATTGATGGTTGTGTTTCAATGTCATCAGTAATGTCGGATACAAAACAGGATGCTATGTCTGTCCGTATTTTGTCTATTTTTCTTATGAAAAAGTCACTAAAGTCTAGAGCGAGTTGTTTGAAGGATGCAGCTTTTGGTAAAGTGATGTCATTTGTAGCATCTAACAGATGCTTTGTGATTTTGAAAAGACTCTTTGAATCTTTTTGGCAAGATTCTACCTTATCCGAGTCGAAATGTATTTTTGCCTGTTTTAGTAACCTATTTACTGTTGCACACTATTCTCTGTAAAGCTGGTGGTCTATTGTCAGTCTCGATTTGCGCCATTTCTATTCCAACTTGCGCCTTAAATGTTTAGCATCATGAAGTTCTTGTGTATACCAGGGACAGGTTGGTCTCTGAATAATGGATTTTGTGCGCAATGATGCATGCTTGTCAATAATTGATGTAAGTTCTTGTGTGTATATGTTCACTAACTCATCAACATCTGTCTTTTGCTTGATTGCTTTCAAGGACTCTGAGTTCAGAAGATCCCCTTTGAATGAGCCAACACCAATTGCCCTAAGTTTTTGAAAGGAAACAGTTTTTCTCACCGGTGGAGGTCTGGCAGCCTTTGCTTTAAAGGTCACAGAAAAATGATCGCGAGCGACCTTACTATTGTTGTCAGACAGACCTGGATTAGTGACTTCAATGTTTGACACGATGCCACCGTTATCTCTTGTAATGACAGCATCCAGGATATGTCCACCTACGTGAGTGGCTCCATTTACATGCTGTCTCATTCCGTGTGCATCCAAGGTACTTACAAGATTAGCTGTTTGTCTGTCAGTCGGAATGTCAAAATGAAAGTTTAAATCCCCAACAATGATAATTTATTTGTCAGTTGTTGCAAATCTAGATAGAAAATTGGGCCATTCATTCTCAAGAAAGTCTCCTATTTTAAGTCCATTTCTCCGGGATGGTGGCGGTCTATAAACGACAGCTAGACGCAAAATGAAATTTTTCATGATCAAATTGCAGTCCATGTATTCGAAAGTTAAGAAATCTTTGTCTCATGTTGATGCCAAAAGGCGGACATCTATAGAGGTTCAATGTATGATTGCTACACCTCCACCACGCCTGCCGTTACAGCGGGGGACGTGCTTGATTTTGTAGCCATCTGGAACAAGTTCACTTAAGGATGTTTTATCCACAGCACTGCCAAGCCAAGTTTCTGTAACAGCAACTACATCGAATGTATTTGAAATGATGTAATCACAAAAAAAGAGTGCTTTATTTTTAACTGATCTAGGGTTAATACTACATACTTTAATTGAGGTCTGACTTTTAACTGGAGAGGGAGGTTCACGTTGTACATGTACAATATTTCTAATTTTATTGGTTGAAGGCACAGCTGATACTATACTTGCACCTTGACGAGTCTCTGCAGGTATGGGAATTGTCTGAGATAACTCATGTCCGTTATTGAGATTGACTCCTTGATCTGAAACTGTTGAAAGTTTGCATGTATTTTGATGACTCTGTGAAACTAAGGAATTTCTTGCAGTAGTTCCCTTAGATTGTCTATGTTAACCCCATTATTTGTGTCCCAAACACGACTTAATTTAGGAATTCCCCAACGAGTACCCCTATACTGAGAGTAACCTGATTGTCCAAAGTTCAATAGACCTAAATGTTTTAATTTTGATAATAGTAGCTGATCAGGTTTTTCAATATTGGTTGATTGACGTATAAAGGAAAGATCACATCTATTGTACTGTATAATCTATTGTACTGTATAATCCCTTCATACTCTGCTAAGTGTTCACCAGCTGTCACGGACATAGCTGGAGGCATGTTTCTTGATTATAAAATCCAAAATATGACACTAAAATGATTTTAAAACTTCAATAAGTACACCAATCTATTCACAATTCCTTTATGTACGATCCTGCAAAATTCCTGAATTTTAAATGAAGTATTTCCACTTATACACATGAAAATATTGCGAGCACAGAAAAATGCAGCCGACACATTGGCGCATATATAACTGTATAACAATTGTTTAGGAAACAGTTTTCATTGCTTTTTGTGCTTTGATTGAGCAATATCGTATCAAACAAATGAATACAATAAGTATTGTACAGATATATTTCTTGTTTTATCGCGGATTGTCGAAGTGTATCAGTAATTTATCTTGTTCTTGTGATTTTCCCGACGCTCTCAGTTTTTACCCCATTCATGATTGAATAATTTTATCATTAGCAGCTTTAGCCAAGAAATGACGAGGCAAATTACAGTAATGTAATGGTGTGCTTTTAGTCCAAGTGAAAAGACTTTGTTGCTTTAACAGAATATTAATTAATTATTTACCTATACAAACGCAGTACATGAATTATGTTTTCGAGAATTAAAATGAAAGTCATAACATGTGAACAGCTGCATATATAAAACTGACAATGCTTTATTCATTATAATTTATTTGAATACTATTCTCGTCTAGTTACAACAAATTTTAGCATTTCAGTCATTCATCCTGAGTTATCATTTCCAGCCAAACGTTATCTTTCTGAAACACACACCTGTTTTCGTGTAAAAAGACATTGGTTTTAGTAATATTTATCAGGTTGGAAATCAGGATATATGTTGGCGTTGTCGGGAAAAACTGAGGTGTGTCAAATATCAAATACGACTACTAAAATGAGTATTGTTGGGCAGGTGCTGTGCCTTTGATCCCGTGTCAATTGCTATAAAATTAACACTTTTAAGATTTTTCTCAAGTGGTGTTAAGTGCGGACGGCGCATTGTATACGTGCTATTGAACGTGCATATGTTAACAGGCTAACAGTGCAGCCAGAAACACCGCTGAATACGACAAAAATAACAGGAGGGGGAAACCCTCTTCCAAAAGCGATTTGTAAGAGTGAGTTTAAGTCTGTTTGACATACTTTTTAATTCATTTTTATATTCTTATTCAAACGTTGCTACTTTGATATTTTTCTTTAGGATAGCTTAAGGAAGAAGACTTTAGTATACCACAAAATTTGAATATGCGCAATCAACCGGAACCAAACGTGAGCATTTACGACATGATTAACGATAAACTAAAAGCGTTTGTATATTCATTCTTCTGGACAACTAACCTGTCTTTGATTTGATGCTAAATAGTTTGATAATGCCAAAACAATGCATAACTTACTATGAAATAAAAATGTGGAAAACCACAGGTCGCCTAAAACGACATAAACGAAATTGTTGCAGGCTCGATTTGATTGAGTCTGTTAATGGACCGTAGTAGAAATGCAAGCTACCGTCCACACCCTCTAGCCCCGGGTTGAGCAGAACTCAACATTTACACATGTTATTAGTACCAAAATACAGTTTAAAGACATCCGCAGATGTATTCACACAGAGGTGGACATGGAACCAATGATGCAATTCCATGAAAAGCGGCGTATGGTCCCCAGATAAAATAATGATTTTGCCATAAACGAGTAAACAGTGGGCAGAACTAAACAAACTGGAATTTAGAGAGGGGATCTGTGGTTAAGGAGCCTGCATACCACAGAAACTACCAGAAGATAAAATTAAAAAGCAGGCGACATATCGAAGGGGTGATTAAACAACACGCGGGAGTATTGGAACCACCCAAGCCAAAATGTTTAAGCTGAATAATTAAACAGTACACTAACAGAACATAAATGTGGGGCTGAAACCTTATTGCGTTGACGTCATAACGTAACTTAATGTTTGACAAAGTATTTCTATGTAACTGACGTATGGGAAAATGATAAATATGTTGCAGCATTTATGTACCTAAATTGAAACGTCTTGCGGAATGCAAGGAAAAAGTTTGTTGGTGCAGAATCTATTGGCAAGATAGGCGGGTGCCAGTTTGATTATCTCGGCCATTTTCAAATAATTATGGCATATTGATTTCTGCTTCCTATTGTTTTTTTGTTTTGTTTTTCATTTTCATTTGTAGTTTAGCATTAATATACTAATAAGTATGCTTGAATTGTCGACATATTGATTGAAAATAGTGACAGCGTGAACAAAACTAAATAAATGTTACCACGCGGCCTCTACATCTAATTTTATACTTCAAAGGATTTACCACTGTCCTGGTTCAGAAACAGCTTTTTATCTGTTTTTCTAGTCCATACGAATAATAATAGCAAGCACACATGATTTTTCCATAAAAAGTCAGGCCAGGAGTACTGCTGTAAGTATTTAAAGCAATGATATTTGTTAAAATATATTAAAATAAAACAAATAGATTACTTATTTTAAAAATGAACTGTTTCGAAGTTACGTGAAACAGGAAAGACAACCTTATTTAATATCCTTAAGTGATCGATATTCTTCCCATAAATTAAGCCTTATATTCCTTTTAGGTCATAAAGAAAATGCAACTCAAGCCGACAAAAATCTTGTTATAATCTAAAGCTGCTTACAACTGGGAGAACTTACGAATATCTTTTAGGCTTATATTAGAAAGCTAGTGCAGATAAACTTGTTAACCACGTAGACTTCTTTGGATAAAAGTCAACCGCAATAGATTTCTTGAACACTGGATTGGCGTTTGCGGTGATTTTACCCATTCTGGCGCCCCACATGCCAGATGACTCTCGTACTGTTAATGACAGATAGCGATTCATGCATTAATCATATATTGTTTATGTAAAATACGAAAAAAAATCAGGTACCTTGATAGTTTCTCTCCGTTCCATACAGTTTAAATACGTTATGTTATAGTAACAATATACCGTATCGCTTCAAACGATACAGCTAAAGTAGATCTTTGTTATTGTGTACATACTCTACTAAGAAAGAAAGTATTTTTATTTGTCCTATTTATTCAATTATTAGTAAAATACGGAAACAAGAAAAATAATCTGTCAGAATAAAAAACTTATATGTATACGATATGCAAGAAAAAATATATCAGTGATATGTCTACGAATCGGACAGAAATATCACCTGCGCATGGGCGGTAACTCGGCATGTGCCCACGGGACGGATGTTTCTGTCTGATTATATATTATTAGTATATCCGCATTTTCTTTCTTCATTCAGTATAAAATACTTTCAGAAAGTCTGGTTCAAAACGAGTGAAAAATATATTAAATTTTAAGAAGAATTAAGCAGCCCAACATTTAACTACACAAACTGGTACATTAAATGCTACGGTTCAATTAATTTGAGTCTAGCCTGGTGACAAGCATCCAAAGTATGTTGATTCTTATAGTGTCATCCGTAAAAAGAACTGAGTTTTACAAACATGTTACAAATTATGAATAATTAATTACGCAAGTGGACTACATGCAAAGAAAATACGTCACGCATTAAATATTTTTCAAATAGAAAATAATGTTTTAAAAAGATCAAAAAAGACATTCATTCTTAATTCAAGCATGCTCTCGGCTTAAACTGTTTTGTCTTTTTTTACGTCTGAGTTTTAAATTTTACACCAAATTTACACAAAAGAACAGTGGAGATAAAAGAAAAAAAAATAATATTAATAATCAACACAACTGATTATAGGCCTTTATAACTAAAGCCGTACCTTACGATGTACACAGTGTATAGACTCTCTGTACGCCCAACCAGAAGTCGCCAAAACTAGGCGTTCAGAAATCAAAACACAATTTTTTGCTGTCGCGGATGGCTTGGATTTTCATTGTTTATTTCGTTAATATAGCACGAAGTAAGTGTATTTTTATTTTACGTATCGATATGGAATTACTGCTTACGTGGATACCAAATACGTCTGTTAAAACTCTTAATATACTTAATTTCAAGTCAAATCACGCGTGGGTATTTGTTCGATTTTGTAATGAATTTGTCAATTCTTTGAAATACATGTATCTCAAGCTTTTGCAAAGAATTGAAACCTTTGCTAATTCGTAGATAAATATCTTACGCGTCGATAAATACCAGCATGACTCTATGGTAACGAATACGCTTTTAGGAAAATGTGTTTTTCAGAGACATATGTGCCGATTACACTATCCCACTATTCGATATATTACTGGCCCACTAATCGCAATTTTTAAAATCCGGACTGAACGCTTAGTCGAAAATCTGTACGCCTATTCAAAACTTCTTTTCATTCTTATATTTCAATGTTTTGACTTTGTTTTATGATAACCAAAAGTTAAAATATAATAGTTATAACTTCTTTCGTTTGCGTAACAGTCATGGACCAGTTTAAATGCTATTACTGCAGTTTCGATTCCACTTTTCGTTAGTGTTTATTAGTAAGCATTTATCAAATTAAATTGGTCTAGCGCGGCGCAGCCGTGCGCCTAACTCAATTTGGTAAGTGCGTACTAATAAACTCTAACCTGCATAGTGTTTGAAATTGATTTTTACAATAATGACTAGATTCGTTACACATAAATCACTAGCGCATAATTCATGTAATCGTTACGTGGTACAACTCAGTGTTTGATCCATTTTCGGCATCTCAGAGACATGTTCGGACTTTACGACGGGAACTTTATAATCTCTCTCAAAAAAAAAAAAAAAAAAAAAAAAAAAAAAAAAAAAAAAACAGTTGCCGTCGGCGCGGTAACTGGTAATTTCAGTTTATTTTAATATCCGGCTCTAAAGCATCGCTGATATCATTCAAAATCAAGCAGATCGAAGCTAACACCCGGTTCTTTTTCGTTTTCATTCATAATTATTGAGTATTCGCTACAGAACAAACTGAAAATTTCCTAACTCCTAGTGATTACATCAGTTGTTCTACATGTATAAATAATATGAATAAAGCTACCACCGTCTTGAAAGATATATGAGCGGGGCTCATTTTCATTGCACACTTTGACTGTACACAGCAACCAGGCAGACAGTGCGTGTGTCTGTAGGCGGAGCTTAAATTCAAAAAGTAATTTCAAACACTAAGTGCAATACCTTGAGTGACATTGACCTTGGGTATAATGGACACAAGGACCCTGCAGAAAAAGGCTTTGTTTCCATGCTGCACAGTGTTTATGCGAAGATATAGTAAGGAATAAGCAAAAGTAAAAAAGATGTGACGAAAAAAAGGTTGCCTTAAGACTTTTAACCAAGAAAGCCAACGCCGAAGCCGGGGCGAGTAGAATTGCACCCCTATTCCCGAATAGTCGAGCTAAAAATACAAAGAAAAAAATAAAAATAATAAAGTGCCCTGTCACACTGAGCGAAATAAATATATATTTTTTCTCGTATGTGAGCGGAAACACGTATAAAGATTCACAGCGCCTGTGTCTGTATGCGTTGCTTAAAATCAAAAAAATAATGTCAAACACTAAGTGCAATACCTTGAGTGACATTGACCTTGGGTATAATGGACACAGGGACTCTGCATAAAAAGGCTTCGTTTGTATGCTGCACAATGTTTATGCGAAAATACAGTAAGGTTTAAGCAAAAGTAAAAAAGATGTGACAAAAAAGGTTGCCGAAAAAAATTTAACCAAGAAAGCCAGCGCGGAAGCCCAGGCGAGTAGAATTGCACCACTATTCCCGAATAGTCGAGCTAAAAAAAAACAAAGAAAAAAAGAAAAACAAACAAAGTGTCCGTCAAACTGAGAGAAATAAATATATATTTTCTCGAATGTTAGCGGAAACACGTATAAAGATTTTATTTCTTGTCCAAGACAAGGACATCGTTGGTGAAACAGACTAATAAATACCGTTTCACAGTCGCAAGTAAAATACAATACAAAATTTATATTTCTTAATTCAAGGAGTACAGTGTATAGAGCCTGCAAGTCCAAACACTTCGTCATTTCTTTATTGAATAGGCGTACAGTGTTTTGGCGAATAGTGGAACAGTTTTTATATAAAGTTTTGCGACTAGGCGACCGATGCATAATTCAGATGCATGTTGAATTAAACAATATTTCAACTATTCAGGATTGTAAATTCATATTTGTAGGTATAAACTCATGTGCATGGATTGATAATGTAACATTCAGAAGCGGTTCTGACCCGTATTTCCTTCGCAGTTCCTAAATAACGGGTATTTTTAGCCTGAATGCATCGTCTTTTGCTATGACCAGTTGTGTTTTTGGTGAAAATACGTTTTATTTTCATGTGTTAGTGTCTATTTAACGACAGTGTGTTGCAGAGACATTTATCATACATTGAAAAATATATACAAGAAGAATATTTATTTCAAATAGCCACAGAAAAACATAAAAATAATAACTACCGACAGCTTCCAACAATTTGAAAAACGAAAGTGAACGCCTAGTTATTGGCGACTTCCGTTTGGGCGTACAGAGAGTCTATA
This sequence comes from Mercenaria mercenaria, assembly GCF_021730395.1. Taxonomy (NCBI): domain Eukaryota; kingdom Metazoa; phylum Mollusca; class Bivalvia; order Venerida; family Veneridae; genus Mercenaria; species Mercenaria mercenaria. The sequence goes on from NC_069363.1 coordinate 23,175,371, forward strand.
CACTGTGATGTAGGTAAGACATCTACAACACTGAATATATATCAAGATTAATGAACTGCTCCTTAAATCCATTAGATAATAAAACGTACATCTCTCTTATCTCAGATTTAGCTCCCAATATGGATTTTTAAGATTCCTTAATTCAACTGAGTATCATTTTTTTAAACTTTATATTAACTTACTGACGTACTTTATATCTATGACTAGGTCATTTTATTAATTTTCTATTTATTTTATATTTCATGGTCCAATTTATGGATTCTGTATGCGTTCACATATGTTGAAAACCAACACTATTTACACACGGCCTGTAAACGCTGGCTCGTCCTCTTTGAGGAGATGAGTTGAAGAAAGAGCCAATGATACTTCCGAGGCGGCGCTAATGACCGGAACTTTATGCAGAATGTAAACAGAGAAGAAGGGTGGGTTGATTGTTTCCTTTATCAGATAAATGTAAGGCCCAATTTCAAAAAATAGCCAATGTAGTTCCACTCAGAAATGATTAAACTTTTTATATATGCAGGCCATTTTGCAAGGTAAATGCATTCCTTGACGTGAGAACTTTTGAAAGTTGGAAAATTGGGCAAGTTCGAACCAAATGCGGAGATTTACCCATATATTTCGCTCTAATTTACACAAATAAGAGTAAACATACATTGCACCGATTTTTCCCATGATGGTATGTTAAATCTGAATTATTTATGTGTTTTAACGGCGGGTTTTACCCCTCTATGCTCGATTTTGGCTAAGAGGAGGAGCCAAAGCCTTGGAGGAGGCGCAAAAGTCCGAGTCGAGCCACTGACCAATTCTTTTCCTGGGTGATTAACACTCATATGAAACGTTTTCGTTCTCGCAATGTAATATCTATTTCGTTTTAATGTTTGTAATTTGATGCTTGAAAATGCACATACTCTACCTAAAATAACAAGAGCTGTCCGTAAGAGAGCGCACTCGACTTTTCTCAGTGCTTGACTCTGAATTATAAAACTTTAACCAAAAAAATCTAAGTTAAAAAGGGGCATAACTCCATCAAAATTCAAATCAGAGTTATAGGGATTGTTTCTCCTTGTGTAGACTTTGATAGTAAATAACTTTTTTAAGTTTCAAGTCAATAGCTTTGATAGTAACAGAGATATTTGACTTTAAAAAAAATCAACGGCGACGCCGACGCCGGTGCGAGTGCAATAGCATACTTTTTCTTCAAACAATTCTGTATGATATTATTACTTTTGTTCGTTCCAGATGGGTCTGTTTAAAGGCAAACGTAGGAAAGGGTTATCATTGACAACGAAAAAGAACGACAAATGTAAAAAAGTGTAACACAGCAAAATACATCAAATTTAGACGAACAGTTTAGAAATGTAACCACGAGCACCCCAAATAAAAAGAAGCGCAAGAGAACGGTTGTCACCAGCAATAAAGTGAACATATTTAGATCTCCTGTGCACAAAAAATGTAAAGTATTATCACCGATTGTTCGACCAGGACCGGAAATGGTAATACTTCTTGCGGAAATGATGGCGATTTATTCTGCAAGGCCATTAATCAACTTAGTATGTGTGTAAATTAAGCAAAACAGTTGTGCAATTTGACATTTGGTTTTATACTTGCTACTAAGAAATATGTTTGATTAAACTTTGAAGCGCTATTTCTGGGTCCATACATGGCGCTAAATACAACGTCCACGTGACGTAAACATAATATCATTTTGACGATTTAAGCATTACTAGTCATGTTAGAATGTACACTTTATTTATAAAACGCTCTCGATATTTTTGCTAATATGTTTTTTTTTATCTTTTCAGTATATTTATGTCTTTTCTAATTCATTTAGAAACAAATGTTTTTAAGAGTTTATTTGAAAGCATAAATAAAATCGAGTAAGGCAGTGATACTATATAATGTAAATATAAGAAATGTTTTTTATTTTCGGTATTCCGCAGAATAGGATCGGCAAATCAATGAATCGAGCTGGAAATTAAGTATCAACATACATGCTTCCTTACAAACGTTATTGAAGTAAAATTAGAAAACTGTATTTATAATTCTTTAATTGTCAGCTCAGTAACGGTCAATGCCCATTCTTACTATGTAGCATTAATTAAAAACAAAGTCTGACAGCAAATATTGCCTGAACAGATGGCACCCTATTTACAAACTCCCAGTACTAAATAATAACTAAATATGACTTTGACTGCAGAACGACTGACAAACGGACAAGGATAAGACAAAACCTATATGATACATGCGGTGCGACCGGGGAATAAAATATCTAACGTTTTCAGTTTCATTGTTATCGTTAGAACATCTGGGAGAAGTATTTTGAGTGTTAGCATTTTCATATATATGTATCCGAATTAAGCAATTTACAAGTAAACAAAAATATTTATTTAGCATTTGTAAGTACCTAGTGAAGCACATATTGCAATTGCATTTCAAGACTACCACAAAGTTAACACTAACTATTAAAAAGTCCAAAATGCGTTAGACACGAAAACCGTTGTGCATTAGGAAATGTCCCTTTCGTAGAAAATATCATAATTATACAACTTATAACGCCATGATAGCCCATCATTAGACAAGTGCAAAAGAAAAGAGAAGTGCAAATATCTCAGAATATATTCTAAGGAAATGAATAGGATGTTGTTACAATATCATCCATCAGATGTTTGTCACCATGATAAAGCTCTGGTATGTGAGAATTGATGATAAATTAAAACAATCTCAATTTCAGAGTGCTTTGGCTCCCACTCCGGTTCTTAGCGCCTCCTCTGCGGCGGTGGCTCCTCCACATGGTGATAAATGCACATGTACGGGATAAACACGCTAGTAAACCTCATCAGTCATGCAGTAGTAAGATATGCTTTTCAGCAAGATTGATGCAGTGACTATTAAATCTTAAATTTGTGTAAATTAGGGCGAAATATATGGGAAAATGTCTATTTTTGGTTTGGACTTGCTCTATTTTCCAACTTTCAAAAGTTCTCACGTCAAGGAATGCATTTACCTTGCAAAATGGCCTGCATATATAAAAAGTATAATCATTTCTGAGTGGAACTACATTGGCTATTTTTTGAAATAGGGCCTTACATTTATCTGAGAAAGGAAACAATCAACTCGCCCTTCTTCTTTGTTTACATTCTGCATAAAGTTCCGGTCATTAGCGCCGCCTCGGAAATATCATTGGCTCTTTTTTTTCAACTCATCTCCTCAAAGAGGACGAGCCAGTGTTTACAGGCCGTGTTACAGTTCTAGAAAGTCACCTGAAAACCTTTGAAAATCCAGAGGGTTATGAGGGAAGGAAATAACAACAAAAACAATGTACTTATCCTGCCCAGTTGAAAAACATTGAATGTGAAGCCGTCTATTTAGTAAATGATCAAACTGTTCACCTCTACACTCACAAAATTTTCTAAAAACACAAATTTTACGTATATTATAGTGATTTTTTAAAAATCGGGTGTGGTAGTGAAATGAATAAAATAATACTTATCCGTTTGTTTTGAAGGTGTTTAAGATTTCTTTATAATACGGATTGTTTGGCGTGAAGTAGTATGTTAGTAACAGTGAAAATTATAAAATGAAAATCTCACCGTCTGAAAGTGATAAACATTAGCTAACGCTATATTTAATGTGCGCCTCTTTATACATTTTTATCACATGAATATGGAGATTAAAGTGCACAATTTAAATATTGTAGAGAAATGTTAGCGTGATATATGATGAGTCTACTACAATCATAATTGCCGATGACTTTGTCACCTGCATAATATCAAATTGTGAAGGGTATTACAATTCATGTCATTAAAACGTTTGAAATTCAATAAAATCTGTAAATAATTCTTTGGAAGCAAAAATTGCAACCAAAAGGAATAATAGCAGACTCGGTTTGACTGAGTCTGTTCACGAGAGGTATTGAAATATGCAACACCCCTCACACCCCCTAGCACCGACTTAAGCGGAACTCTATTATTACACATAATGTTGAATGAACTCCATAAATGCTTCATTAATGCAGTACGGTTTTATGGTTTGGGTACTGCCTAATTTGTAGAGGCTGATAACTGTGTCATGAAAAAAAAATGAATAAAAAGTAAATTCATACCTGTATGTTTGCCGCCTGTTTTTAGAGTACATGTTACTTTATAGATAAAAAAGTTAGTTAGGACTGTCAATATCAACATGGGCGGTACAAATAGAAACAATAACGTTATTGTAGGAGACCGTGATGCACTGTTATATATTTAATCTTATTATAGAGACATGCAAAGTATATTTCGATCACGAAATCTTAGATCAAATGCATGTTTCTTCACACTGACACTTAAAGTTTCTCTTTAAACCCTTTCTTTTTTTAGGCATTTCTCAGAGATATGACAGAATGAGAATTGTTTTCATTAAGTGCTGTTAAATAGGGTTGCAAGGCAGAATTGCTTCCAAATTGTCTAATGCTTAGTTGCGCATCATATGGTGGACCATATTGAAAATTGGTTAAACACCAAATATGTTATCCATGTAAAATAAAGTCGTTATTATTATTACTAAAGTTTAAAATGTAATTTCCGTACCAGCAACATTTGAAAAGTGGCTAATTGTGATTTCTATATTGAAAACTTACAATAGAAATTTATTATCACCTGAGATTTATGTCTAGCTTGATTCTTCAAAGTCTTTCAAGCGGGGCTTTCAGAAAGCTGGCAGCACTACTCTGGTTCCAACTCGTGCCTTAAAAAGCTAAAATAATAAACTGGAGTCTTTCTCTATTGTGAAGGAAAACTCATTTTATGACATAAACTGTGTTGGGTTACGTGAAATAAAGCAGAGGCTGAAGAAGTATGACGAGGTGACCTAATTCTGCTGCTTCAAGTTTTAAGCTGTGGAAACATATATTAAAAACACTCAAATTATCAAATTAAAAATAAACTGCTCCTGATATACTTTCTGTAGCATAAGACTCGAGCATGTAAAAAACCCTATCTGAAATAACAAAATCTAATAAATACTCAATTCCGTGAATAAGAAATAGACTTACAAGTTTAATTGGATTTCAATCTAATTTAGGCAATTTTACTCGTCTTCAAACATATTACGACTGTTCTCTACTTGACGTGTGATCGTCTCTGAAGTGTTCGTAACACGATTATTAAGGCTACGTGTAAAAGGTTCCCTATATTATAATGACAAGTTTTCTTCTTTAATGAACTTAAATACATTGCTTATCCAATAGCTATTCCCAGAAGAGTTTCGTACTTAAGCAGTACTATTTTCATCCCGGCTATTTCAGCTAAACGATTGATCTCGTGCTGATTTCTAAACATTAGAAGTAAGATGTAACATCAATGCAAACTTAGAACATATTTTAGAACCGACCAGCCAATCCTTTTAAATTAACACAAATGACATTTTTTGTTTAATTAGCAAAATAAATTTGCTTTTATTTGTTAATGGTTTATCTAGAGACATTTATAAATGTCTGGGTGTTATATTTGTATTAATGTGTGTATGATGATGAACTTAAACTTTGATGGTAAAGGCTTCTCTTCCCGAAATAGTCCGAGGGTAGACATACGCACGTCATCTTTCTTCTGAACATATATGCCAAATAATTTCTCGGGTACGGCTTCATTGCTACAATTTGCGTCCATCTGGCAGTCATTTGTGGAACATTATTTAAGAATCTTATCAAAATAAGTGGTTTGACAAAGATTGTATATTTCATTTGGCACTATTTTTGTCAAAAGCATACAAAACTTGACCATCAGCATACCCCTTAGGATCTTTGAAATTCTATTTAAGATACCTCGGTAGCCTATTGGTAGAGCGCTCGCTAGAAATGGTTTGCTCACTGCCAGTGCTATAACAAAGATACTAAAATAGTATCAGTAACTCCTTTGGTTGACGCTTAGAATTACAAAAGACCTAACACCCCCTTGGTGATATAATCAGAAATGGTGTGTCGAGAGAGTGTACATAATCGACCTAAATTGAATTTGTATAAATGAAAAAAATATTTACATTTACAAGGCGTTCTCATGGTTTTAATCTGATATATTCTGTAATCTCAGGTTGTTGTATAAGATAAAGAAAACTCTGGCATATTACCATGGCGTACCCTTGAATCCGCACGTTCCCTGTAAGCGTTACAAAACAGTGTCTCAAATCAACTGACGTAAGAACAGATTAATCATAAACAAAGACGTCTTTTAAAAACTAAAAAGTTATCGTATTAAACATTTTTCTTGTCGTTATGGAAACTTGCCATGGAAACACATGCCATGTTTATAGATTCATCATGCAAATAAATTAAAAGCCCAAAACATAAATTATTGTTACATATCAAAATGACGAAAGTTTATTTAATTTTCTGATCGTTACTAGCTGTTTACATTGACTTAACAACTACAGAAAAAATAGAAGATTTAAGCCTGAATTCACGTTCATGAACAATGATATATTAATATTTATTTGCAAATAATAAGTATAATAGGAATCACTTAACCACTTGCGCTTTGCTAATTAAATACTATTGTTCTCGATTTATTGTGACAGCCAGGAATGCGAAAGAATATACTTAAGTAATCAATGCTTTTGAAATATCCCTCGCTACATGTAGTTTATTACCTCCTGATTTCAAAATAAGATACGATTAAATAGATATCTTGTCATTTTTCTCCAAATGTAAAACACTCATTGATTCGAAATAATTTCAAGAGAAATATTATTAACACAAGGCTTTTTTTTTCAGTAAAGATATATGACTACTCAAGTGATTGCTCTGTGTCCAGTTTAAGTAATTAAGTCTTACTATTTCATTATAGATTTAGAGGCAACGATTTTTATGCCCCCACTTGGGGCGGGTGGGGGGGTGCATATAGATTTGCCCTTGTCCGTCCATCCGTCCGTCCGAGAATGTTGTGTCGCGCCTAGCTCCAAAAGTATTTGACGTAGAGTCATAAAACTTGTTGGAATGTTGGTCAGCATGCGTAGTTGTGCACCTGGGGTTTCGCGTCCGGATTCATTCAGTCGTGTAGGAGTTATGGCCCTTGACTTTGTAAAGATTGGTCATTTTAGTGTTGTGTCGCGCCTAGCTCCAAAAGTATTTGATGTAGAGTCACAAAACTTTACAGGAATATTGGTTAGCATATGTAGTTGTGCACATGGCGTTTTGCGTCCGGATTCATTCAGTCGTGTAGGAGTTATGGCCCCAGACGTAGTAAAAAATTGGTCATTTTAATGTTGTGTCGTGCATAGCTCCAAAAGTATTTGACCTAAAGTCACCAAAGTTTACAGGAATGTTGGTCAGCATGTGCAGTTGTGCACCTGGGGTTTCGCGTCCGGATTCATTCAGTCGTGTAGGAGTTTTGGCCCCTGACTTAGTTAAAAATTGGTCATTTTAATGTTGTGTTGCGCGTAGCTCCAAAAGTATTTGACTTAGAGTCACCAAAGTTTACATGAATGTTGGTCAGCATGTGCAATTGTGCACCTGGCGTTTCGCGTCCGAATTCATTCAGTATTGTAGGAGTTATGGCCCCTGACCTAGGAAAGATTTTGTGTCCTTTGTTATGTAGTGGGGGCATATGTGTCCTATGGACACATTTCTAGTTTTAAACATTAACTATCGCCAGCAATTTTCCATTCTGTTACTTTGACCTAACCATTCGTTACATAAAAAATCTAATTGTACTGTGCATAAAATACTAAACTATCCCACAGAAAATTTTAACAGTTTCGTATCAAGGATAGCGCCTGCTGCATGGATAATGCCTATACGGACATTAATACACATGATATTGTACAAAGTAACGAACTTGAACATCTTTTTCCGAAGCATCAGCGACAAGTGGCCTGTGAGCCGCTATAAACTTTGGTAATCGACTTCCGAGCTGATGAGCATGACTTAACGGATAAAACGTATTTTAGCTTACAACGGCCTTCAAACAGTTAAAGGTACTTATTGTCTGAAACTGAATGGTGTCTTATCTCAGTGGGCAGAGAGCAATAAGTAATACACAAAGAAGAGCTGGCTGATATGCATGCCCATTTACAGGTTTCAGATATATTTGGTATCGTCTATAGCATTCAACTACCATTAAGGTAAGACTCCTATGCGCTGGCCCTATAGCTCACATTCTTGTTGAAATTCTGCAACTCTTCTTTAGTCTATGAACTCAAACGTCTTCTGTTTAATAATTTATCCGCCCTGACAGTGTAGTTGCAATAACGTCCTTATCAAGGTACTGGGATTAATTATTAGTTGAATCCTCGATGTGTCACCTTCTATCGCTGGATACAGAATGAATTCTCTGTCACCCATCTACCTATTTATACCTTAGCAGGAGTGAGCTTTGCTTGGTGCTATTTAAAGAATTTGTTTCTGACTGGTCCAAAATCGAACAGTATTTTACAACGAGTACTTGCTCCAACAAATAGTTGGTTCCCTTTTACTATTGTATATAACATAATGTGTGATGCTGAGAATCAGCTATAACTGTAATTAACCCAAATCGTCCATAAATGACCCAAATGCTATTAATTACAATAATTCAACTATAATAATAGCAATGATACAATGAAAAAGGAGCCAAGCACTATCTATGCTTAATTGTTACATTTATAATTTAGTAATATATTAAATATACAAATTATTCTGACATCATAAATGTGAACATTTTATTCAATGAAATTCATCTTAAAACTTATGTTTAGGCCAATATGTAAGTTGTTGCTTTCCTGAAGGTCGTAATAATAGAGAACGTAGTCGAGATCAATATTGTTTTCAGGGAACAGCTACATCACAAGAATGCAGCCTCCTCAAAACGAAACAAATAATCATTTTATGTATGGAAATGTGTGTGACTGCCATTTACACAAAAAATATACCAAGACAAAGTAAACCAAATAGACATCAATGACTAAACAACCGTCTTAAAACCTTTAGCGATAATACACACGCTACAGAGGAATTTAAGCTGTCAGTGTCGAGCGCCAGAGATCACTCTAATAGCTTATTTCATCGCTTGTTCAAGCATTACCAAATTATCTAAACTATTAAAATCATACCATACTGTTATAAAAGTCCAAGTGAAAAAGGTATCAGTGTTAAAGCGTAAGGAACCTCTGGTAAACAATTCGTTTAGTAAAATATTGTCAGGGTTTGGAATGCAAGTTGTAAATCCCTTGTCGCAAATTCGCTTTTGCATTTTTTTAAACAGATGTCATGTTTTTATGTTGATCAGCTTTCTTTGGATAGGAAGGAAAACGTTAAAACGGCATTTAAAACACCCCGCCCTATCTGGCAAATACTCATAATATTGTAAATCTGTGTTTCCTAGAATTGTGCCCGGGAGCACGAGTTAAACAAAAGTAACACTTCTAATGCCACTGCATCTGTGTAGTGTTAACATCTCCTTATGTGCAAGTAATAATATAAGCCCCGGACAGTGTCTTATTCATATAATTCGGTTTGTCATGTTGAGGATTTCAATGAACGTAATCATTCATCATATAGCCAATGAACACGGTTACCGTTATTATTTAAATAGTTTTTTAAGATAACGATTTTGAAATTTTAAAAAGGTATAAGTGTATTGTTTTCTAGTTTTGCAATGTCAAGATCTGCATGAAAATAGATTTGACATTCAAGTTTGATATAGATATTCGACATGCTGTTTTTGTACAGATACATAAGATGTGTTGCAATACACATGCAGATAATTTAAGATCGTATATAAGGGAAGTGATCATAGTGACACTAATCTTACAATCACTTCTTCGCTGTTTAGTACCGAACCCAGAACTTCTTTCTTGATGGTAGGATGTCTTGATAGTACAATTTATCAATCATCCATACGTTTAGCAATTTTAGATTGAATAAGTTCAACATACTTAAGTTACATCAATTGCACGTCATTTTTTTCCATTTTCCATACCTTACCAATTATTGACCTGTATCCCATTTACATCCAGTTGAAAGCTATAATTTCTTTAGAAAATCATATCTTTGTTTGTTGATACGTCTGCTGCTGACTCGATTTTCTATCATTTCATTTCCCTGGTTTGGTAACAAATGTGAAAGATGATAAGTCATGAAAATTAATTTAAGTAACATCAAATAAATACATAAAGACAGCAATAAGAAACTTTATAAGTAATGTAATAACATTCCACTTGTCGTCTGCAAAAAGAAAAAAGATGCGTGATTTTTCTGTTAATACGATGGGAAGACATACAATGCGTGAGTCGTTCAAAAGATTACCGACCCGAGGGATATTTAACATTTATGAGTTACAATCTGATGAGGATTCAGATGATTCTGTATGCAATTATCATGCACAGAGTATATGAAATTGTCAAAGTTAATAAATGACCGGATGTTGCTTGTCGTATATACTGATTCACTCATCTCATATTTCATTAATATTACGTGCACCTGACGAAAATGATTACAGCAACCACGTACATTTATAACATCAATATACATTGTATAAGTTTATGATTTTCAATTAAACATAAAATGACAACTTTGGCAGTAAAAACCTTCCAGAAAGAAAATTCCAGCAAGTAGCCAGTAAGGTTCTATGTCAAATTGTGTATAATTTACCCGATGAAAAAAAATGCGCTGCATGATCTAAACTCACAGAAAAACGGCTGCCTCTTAATCCTTTGCGTTCAAATGATTACATTTATGTCTTTTTGATGAAAACAATAAACATTCCGGCTATTTCATAGGACGTTTTACACTTTAGAATTGAGAGATAAGCTGTGATTGGTTAAGAGAAAGTTTATACATCACGTTTGTTCCTTCCTTTGGATTTTATTTTTGCAATATTTCATACAACTTGATACATTTTCTTTTAATTCCTACAATTGCATTTTGTACTGTTATATTTGCGTGTCACACTTATATTGCAATATGACGCACATTCATAACAAACTGCCTGAACAAAGAAAAATGAGGTCTATTTTTTTCTTGGTAGTAAAGGTAGGGGGCCACAGCCATATCTCAAAAAGGTTTTACCAACCTGTTTTCAACAATTCAGTATTGATATTAAGATGAACAATTAGATAAGAAATAAAGGCACTTACATGACAAAACTTCGCAACAGGTGTGTTGCAAACAAGAACCTATCCCGTCACTCAATGTTTACAGGTTTTGTTTTGTGTGAAGTCCATACTTCTGTGATTCACCATATGATTATATCACTATTTTACCCAAATATTTCTCATGATGAGATGTTTCCCGCGCAAAACCGTAATGTATGGCAATCGGAGCTTTTCGTTAACAGCTCCCAAATTTTTGGAACTCCATTCCCGTCAAGATTAGGGAAGCTGACACGACGGCTGCTTTCGAAAGCCCGCTAAAACCAACTTCTTTGTAGAATATTTCGCAAACTGACCAATATATTTTAGCTCGGCTATACGAAGTATGGAGAGCTATCCTACTCGACCCAGCGTCGGCGTCGACGTCAACGTCTTTCCGCGTCCCCACCTTGGTTAAAGTTTTGATGCACTTTCTCTTTATTTTTGTTATTACTTGATGGATTTGCTCCAAACTTAAAATAGTTATTCCTCATCATCACCCACATCTTATGGCACAAGGGTCATAACTCTGGTACCAATATTTTATGAATTATACCCCTTTTTGCTAAGAATTTCAGGTTAAAGTTTTGGTGCACTTTCACTTTATCTCAGTTATTACTGAATTGATTTGATTCAAACTTAAAAAAGTTGTTCCACATCATCACCCACATCATATGACACAAGGTCCATAACTCTGGCACCAAATTTTCATGAATTATGCCCCCTTTTTACTTAGAATTTTATGTTAATTTTGATGCATTTTCACTATATCTCTGTTATTTCAGAAGGGATTTGATTCAAACCTAAAATAATTGTTCATCATCATCGCCTTCATCATTTGACACAAGGACGGACCATTACTTAGAATTTCAGTTTAATTTTCATGCTTTTTATATCTCTGTTGTTACTAAATGGATTTAATCAAACTTAAAATGGTTGTTCCACATCATCACTCACATTATATAACACGAGTTTGATAATGCTGGCACCAGCCTATTCTGAGTTATGCCCTCTTTTTACTAACAGAATTTCTAGTTCAAGTTACGATGCACTTTTGCTGTATCTCCATTATTACTATATAGATTTGATTCGAACTTGAAATAGTTGTTCCGAAATGGCCACATGATATGACACATGGAGCATTACTTTTGCAGAAGTTTTCCATGAATTATGTTCCTTTTATACTGAACTTATTGGCCAGTATCTTCATCCACAATTGAGTCATTAAACACTCGGTGATAGCTTCAGCTTCCTCAGATATGCCAAACTTCACTATCCAGCATCGAAATATTCGAACGCACTGTCTCCTGTGACAGCTCTTGTTTCTCTTCATGTCACAACGTAGAACAGTATTTTATCCTAGGGTCACTTGAGTTTTTTTTAAATATGTATATATGTCTATCTTGTTTTGCTTTATCTGTATGTTTTACATTTATGTTTCTTTTTAAATGAGGTATAATAATAAATAATGATAATAAAGTTGGAGGTGGAAAAATAACAGAACAAATGGTTTCCCAAATGATAGTGTCGCACTTCAGACAAAAGTTCATAGCGCAAAGCTGAGATCTCACTTTGAGATCAAACGATTGCATGGTCTCTTTCGTTTCGTGTCCAATGCATAACTTCGTTGCATATAACTAAATTATGGTAAAAGGGTAGGGATACCTACATACACAGTTCACTTAGTGATACCGTATGAGCCAAATGCTATGTATAACATTCATTTGACGACATGATGTATTGCTGAACTACAATGTAAAATGTATATGCGATTTTTACGAGCATATAACAAAATGCGTGTTTTCGACTGTTTTTTACAGTTTTTGACGTCTGGTTTGAGAGTTCAATTTATAGACTCCTTTGTTAACCTAGGCTCCGACTAAAAAAATTGGAGTGTAATTATTTAAATGTTATTTTGTAAAATTTGATATATTTTCGTTATTATTGTCATGTACAAATAAATTGCATTTCAACTGAACAAAAAGCATTCATAATGCTTCGTCAGAGGTACGTTCCGCAAGCTACGTCAGTGAATTCCTCGAGTTAAAGTCCACAGTCAAATTTTTTTCTAACCAAGGATGCAATAATAACTTATTTTATGCAGCATGTTGATTGTGTATTTGAATAATATTTCCTACTAATTTGAAAAAAAAACAACAACAAAAACATGCAACAAACTTCCACATATTTTTTTCATTTTATCTATATCTCTCAAGAGAATATATTGACATAACGATGAAAATTTATAGAACAAATGGTAAAGCCAATTAGCAACTCTGTCCGATAATATATTATATTGTTGTTGTTCTGCAAAGGAATATAATCCAAGTGATTTGGATTATAAGATAGATATATGTAGTGTTGTCCTAACAAGAGACTTGCAAAAGGATCGAATGTCTGAAGAAAAAAGGAAAAAGAGGATTATAAACCAATACATGTACATATATCTACATTTTTTTGGGTCTAACTTCAAAACAGTCTTGCTGCCATATTAAAAAAATGCTCCGCGATGACTGATAGTGATGAACTGGACGAAGAAGTTGAGTTAATCTAGTTCTTGTGCGGACGTTATAATCACGAGCAAAACAATGAGAAAGCGTGATGCAGATCTACATTCATCACATACCTTGTTAATATCGCAACGCATCCGCAGTTATTGCCATTCACTGTATGCGACCAAAATTTGAAAAAGAAGAATAAAGTTCAGAATCACAAAAGTTCAAACTGGGTATTCCCTCAAAACGTGTCTGAAATGATAGAGAAAGGTTATTCCATTATTATTATTATTATTATTATTATTATTATTATTATTACATGTATTATCATATGGCCATACACTCTACATTCACTACATAAAACATCAGCATTCACGCCATTCAAAGACGGTGTTATCTACAAGTCTTATACTCATTTAGTTAATTCAATACAGAAGAAATTAACATTTCTATGAAACCACGCATACAGTCTTTCCTGTATTGTAGATTTACTTTCAGTCGATTTTCTTTCCCTTATCAGATTAATCGCGTTCCGTCACCAGTGGCAGTAATGTTGATCATTTTATGAGAAAAAAAAATAAATCATAGCATAAACTGACATGTTGGCGAGAATGCTTATCACTAAAGCAGGTTCTGTTTATGGGTATATTATACAATTAGCATGAAATCGTAGCACATAAAAATATCATCCCGTTTCAGAGTGACATTTATCATCCAATTAAAATAAGAAAGTCAAACATGCATGCAGTCGTTATCAAATAATTTATAATAATTTGCATCTTATCTGTAAACAGCAACCGGGTCTTTCTCTCATCCGAGTTCTACTTATGCGTTAATCATGTTGTCTAATACAAATATATAGCTACATAGTTACTATGTTATGATAAAACTGCCCACTGACAGGTGTATCTCAGAAGTGCATTTCATAGACGGGTGTCAGAATCGCGATACAATATTATGAATGTATACTGTATAATATATTGTTTAAACATTTCAAATATATACAGATTTAAACATCATCTGAACATCGTTCGGGGCGAGCTATTAGTATAGGTGAATCGTCCTGCGTCCGTTGTCTTGCGTCACTATTTTAACTTAAGCATCTTTGTAGCAATCTGGTAGAAGCTGATGGAAATCGGCCTGCATGTTTCCCTACCAAAGCTGTTCCATGCAAAATTCTATTGCCATAGCAACAAAACGGAAAACCGTTAAATATCTTTATCTCAAAATCGCAGGGTGCAGAACTTAGATAAATTTGTTGTTTGCATTTCCTACTTCTTTTCTAACACGATTTTCCAAACCATGCAGAGGGGTTAAAATTGACCACTCCCTGGAGTTCACATTTTTCCATAGAAAATATTAAACTCTTCTTCTCTAAGTCTGCAAGGCCAAGAGCTTGGATATTTGGTGTGTAGCATTGTCTATAAGTCCTCAGCCAAGTTTGTTTAAATTCTGCCAAAGGGGGACCCGCCCTGAGGTTTTCTTGGTTCACGTAGACTTTTACAGGAAAAATATAAAACAATATTCTTGTGTAAAACAATAAGGCATAAAGCTTAAATATTTGGCTTGTAGTATTATATAGTAGTTCTCTACCAAATTTGTTCATGTTCAAAACTGTTCTTTTTTTCCTTTTTTACATCGACTTATATAGAAAAAATATTTAAAATCTTCTTGTCTTAAACCATAATGCCTTGAGCTATGATAACTGGCATGTAACATGGTGACAAAATTGGCCCTTCTCTGGGTTGCTTTGTTTTACATAGACTTATGTAGAAACAACTTAAAATCTCTTCTTGTCTGAAACCTCAAGGCCTAAAGCTTAGGCTTAGATTTTAAGAATATAGCATTGTGTTTTAGTCCTCTACCATGTTTTTTCAAATTAAATCCTTTTGGGTCAAAATTGGCACCAATATAGGGTTCACTTGTTCTACGTAGACCTATCAAAGAAAAATATTCAATATCGTCTTGTCTAAAACCGTAATGCTAAGGTGATTTGCATGGAGCATAGTATATTGGTCTTCTACCAGGTTTATTAGCATGATAGGGGTCAAAATTGGCCCAATTCTGGCGTTTACTGGTTTTAACGAAGATAACATAGGAAAATATTTAAAATATTCCTGTCTTAAACCTGAAGGACAAAAGATGTAGCACTGTTTTCCAGTTATGGCCTACTGGGGTCACTGGTTTTACATATACGTATAGAAGAAAACACATAAAAAAATCTTATTGTCTAAAGGCTAAAAGCCTTGAGCTTAGATAGCTGGCATGCAGCTTTGTGTAGCGGTCGTTTTGCAAGTTTCTTCAAATCAAGCTTTTGGGACAAAAGTTGCCGGGGTCACTTGTTCGTGTAAGAATATTTTAATAATCTTCTTGTAAAACACTCAAGCTTAGGGCCTTATATTTTTAGCATGCAACTTTGTGTGGTTGTCCTGTAACAAGTTTGATCAAGTCATATCCCTGGGATCAAAATTGGACCCTCCCATGGTTTCACTTGTTTTACATAGACTTATATAGGAACAACTTTACAAATATTCTTGTTTGAAACCTTCAGACAGATATTTAGCAGATAGCATCTTTGTGCTAAGTTTGGACAAGACAAAATTGGCACCATCTCGGCGTTTGTTTTACATATTTTACATATGCTTATAAAGAAGAAAACATTACAAATCGTTTTGTCTATAACCGTGATGCCCTGAGCCTAGATGTTTGTCATGTAGTATGGTGAAATCCTCTACCAAGTTTGTTCAAATAATTCTCATTGTGTTAAAACTGGCCCTGCCCTGGTGCCCACTGGTTTAACATAGATGTAATTAAGAAAAACATTAAAATCGTCTTTTCTAAAACCGCAAGACCATGAACTTAAATATTTGCAATGTAGCTTTGTGTACTGGTACTTTTCCAAAATTATGCAAATCATGCCTCTGGGGACAGATTTAGCCTCCTCCAAGGGTACTTTGTTATGTAAGAAGAAACTGGATACTTGGCTTATAGTGGGCATCTACCAGCTTTGCTCAAATTTTGTCTCTGGAGTTAAAATTGTTCCCGCCCGGGGGTCACTTGTTTTGCATAGACTTATTAACGAAATGTTTGAAAAAAATCTTGTCTGAAGCTGCAAGCGTAGTATTGGTACTCTACAAAGCTCATTCAGATCTTGCTCCTGGGGTCAGAATTGCCCTGTTTTTATAGGTCACTTTTTACGTAGGTATAGGTAAAACTAAAACAATCTTCCTGTCTAAAACCTCAAGTCCTAGAGTTTGGCATAAAGTTTTGTGTAGAGATCCTCTACCTTGAAAGCATGTACCTATTCGAGAAAGGTTAGCGATATAGGGCCATCATGGCTCTCGTGCTTTATATTTTATGCAGTTCGAAAAAGAACCAAAAAATCAAAATTTAAGGTAAATGTAGCATAACATAATTACGTAATGCATTTCATATGCTGATATTTTGTTTTCATAACTTAAAAGCTCTATCTGTCGACATTGTAGTAAACAATACGTCCTGTAAGAAATGTAATATTTCAAATATCTTTTTGGCAAATAAGATTTGCAAACCTGCTTTCGAAGTACTATTTTCTGAAAACAGTAGCTGACAATGCAAAAACACATTAATATTTGATAAAGGGAAATCACCTCAGTTTATGTCATTTATAATTATTGTGTCATTTGAAAATGTTACGTCAGTCGGTCGTTCGAGTCTCAAATAAAGTATATTTTGTGCAGGGCAGTTTTGCATGGTCAGACACTGCATGACATCACAGGAACATCTTGAAATCTGAGCAAGATATCAAATAATGCAACTAACGAAAAAACAACATTTTATAGCTTAAACATTTAACTGATCATGAAACCTATCATTAACAAGCTTGAAGTCAGAAGACATCGGCCGGGATGCTTACCCCATTCATTTAACAAATGACCACAAAGCAAATATCATGCAAGGTGACAATTACAGATTTGTTGCCTTTGTAAATTTTGCTTTTAAAATATCCAATCAACGCTTATTAATCCGCCGCCGTGGCGGAGGGATTATAGGAATGGTCTGCGTCCGTCCTTCCGTCCGTCCTTCCTTCCGTCCGTCCGTCCGTCCGTCCTTCCGTCCGTAACAAAATCGTGTCCGGTCCATACCTCCTAAACCCCTTGAAGGATTTTCATGAAACTTGGGTCAAATGATCACCTCATCAAGACGATGTGCAGAACCCATAAGTCAGCCTTGTCGGTTCAAGGTCAAGGTCACAACTCAAGGTCAAAGGTTTGAGCCTGCCATTTTGTGTCCGCTCTATATCTCCTAAACTCCTTGAAGGAATTTTATAAAACTTGGGTCAAATGATCACCTCATCAAGACGATGTGCATAACCCATGAGTCAGCCAGCCGACTCAAGGTCAAGGTCACAACTCAAGGTCAAAGTTTTGAGCCTTCCATTTTGTGTCCGCTCTATATCTCTTAAACCCCTTGAAGGAATTTTATAAAACTTGGGTCAAATGATCACCTCATCAAGACGATGTGCAGAACCCATAAGTCAGCCTTGTCGGTTCAAGGTCAAGGTCACAACTCAAGGTCAAAGGTTTGAGCCTGCCATTTTGTGTCCGCTCTATATCTCCTAAACTCCTTGAAGGAATTTTATAAAACTTGGGCCAAATGATCACCTCATCAAGACAATGTGCAAAACCCATGAGCCAGCCAGCCGACTTAAGGTCAAGGTCACAATTCAAGGTCAAATGTTTTAGCCTTCCATTTTGTGTCCGCTCTATATCTCTTAAACCCCTTGAAGGAATTTTATAAAACTTGGGTCAAATGATTACCTCATCAAGACGATGTGCAGAACCCATGAGTCAGTCATGCCGGCTCAAGATCAAGGTCACAACTTAGGGTCAAAGGTTTGAGCCTTCCATTTTGTGTCCGCTCTATATCTCCTAAACCCCTTGAAGGATTTTCATCAAACTTGGGTCAAACGATCACCTCATCAAGGCGATGTGCAGAACGTATGAGTCAGCCATGTCGGCTCAAGGTCAAGGTCACAACTTAAGGTCAAAGGTTTGAGCCTTCCATTTCGTGTCCGCTCTATATCTCCTTAACCCCTTGAAGGAATTTTATAAAACTTGGGTCAAATGATTACCTCATCAGAACGATGTGTAGAAATTATGAGTCAACCATGCCAGCTCAAGGTCACGGTCACAACTAAGGGTCGAAGGTTTGAGCCTTCCATTTGGTGTCCACTCTGTATCTCCTTAACCCCTTGAAGGATTTTCATCAAACTTGGGTCAAATGATCACCTCATCAAGAACTCATGAGTCAGCCATGTCAACTCAAGGTCAATGTCACAACTGAAGGTTAAAGGTTTCAGCTCTGTATCTTCTAAACCCCTTGAAGGATTTTCATGAAACTTTGGTCAAATGATCACCACATCAAGACGTTGTGCAGAATTTATGAGTCAGCCATATCAGTTCAAGGTCAAGGTCACAGCTAAAATCAAAGGTTTACCCTTTCACTATCCATAGCAGTGGCGGGGGATTTAGCTGTCTTTCAGACTGCCTTGTTTTAATTATTGGAACTGCATTCCTTAACTAATATTTGTTTTAATCACTTATAATATTGTAAATAAAAAAAAATATGTCCCTATATTTTATCAGTTGATAAAATATGGACAGGAGTTCGGATGCGTAATAACTAAATCACAAGTGCGTAGCACGGGTGATTTAATATTCGCATCCGAACGACTGCCCATATTTTAAGAACTGATAAAATTATTGGAGCATATTTATTATTTCGATTCTAACCACGCAAATTCTGCTCATTTTACAGCACTACTTTTAGCTCGATATGTCATTCGGCTGGCCATATGCTATTATAAAAACCTCTCCACGAATGGAAAGCGTTGTATAAAACGGAATTTTCCGATATTACAGACGCTCGCTACAGTTTCGTAATTTTTTTCTCAATAATAGATTTTGATGAAATGTTTTGTATTAAAATATCATGTTATGATGTATTGAAAAATGAAATAAAAATACTAGGTCACCAGTTTTGTTTCAATTTAATTTGCCCCTAGATATGGTGCTATTTTAAACATTTTTCAAAATTTTTGTAATCCTAAAATATATTTCAGTAAAGTACAATAATCAGCATAAATTTGATTATCTAAGCATTTTTATAATGGAGAACAATATATCTATTTGAAACATGCTCAAAGAAATCAAAAGAACATGATTTTGTAAAGAAAGGAATACTTGTTAAGCAGACTCAAGGGCTATTTTTGCATATTTTTGTCAGTTTTAAGTTGGTACTTCTGCTATTTTATCTAGTTTCACATAATAGAATTTAATCAAACTCTGCACATACCTTTGGTTATGTCTACCTAATCTAAAACCAAAAGAAAATTGATGGGTCACCATATTAGATTTCGCTTAAATCAAATTACAACGAGGTGGGGTGTGGCGGGCATTTATACAACGCAGGTTGGCACGAAATACTCTTTCAGTGTTTGAGCAAATGACTTAGAAATGTATATATAAAATTATCAAACGGCAGGTTTCTTAATAATCGGATTTTAAGGTGTTTCTAAAGCATTTTGATGGCATAGAACGATGAAAGTTTCCGCCTTTTTTAACAAAACCTATAGTTTACGAATGTACGGGTACGGTACGGGATTAGAAACAGCTGTGACTAAATGCAGAGTTGGAGCGTTGGTATAAATAACAGACTCCAGTATATGTCGGATTGAAGCAATTTGAACTAAAAGTACTTTAAATGTATATATTTTGTAACCATGGTGATACTTACCCTAACTTTTAGTCAGTATATTATACATTTTGTACATTAAATGCATGCGAACATACAATAATTTGCGAATTTTTGCCGTACGCGACATTAGATAATCACTTCCGGGCATGCGCAGAAGTCCGCAACAACACCGTAGTGAGCTACATCGAAACCAAACTGGCACGGTGTTGGGGTAAATATCGACCCGTCCGGAAAAACTGTAGCGAGTGCCTTTAAGTAAATTTTAATTAAAGTATTAAGTAGTTACTGCTGTGAAAATGTTATTTTCAATAACATCTCAGGTCGGATATAGAAATCAGAAGCAAATACTTCATTCAAAGTTTATCTATGCAGTTTCTAAAAATAGTTCACATCACCTACATAATGACACTGAAACATACACGTCAGAACATTGCGGCATATAAACACGTAAACATTTGAGCCTGAAAGATTGAAACATGAATTATAATTTATTTATTATCAAAGTAGAATCTAGTTGACATCTGCACATGGCACCTACAACGCAGAAATTGTAAACTAAGCACACGTCCAGATATAGATGCACTGATGTTGAAGTTGAAACTTATCGGTACTGAGACTGGCTAAAACATTTTCTTACGGTAAAAATATAAACAAATAAATTCATCAATAAGGAATCGTTTGTTTCAGAAAATTTGTTGTACATTTATTTACTTACTTAGCACTGAAAATGTCGAGTATTTAGTTGGCATATAACATCTCGCAGTCATGCTACAAACGTAGGGTGGAATGGAACAGCTATATTTTATCGTAGATTCATGCACAGGCGATTTCGCTATATGTTTATATAGCAACTGCTGCGGATCGTGTTAGAATTGTAAATAGTTCATAACATAGCATGGCTAGAGTTAAATTAAGCAGGTTTCCTAAGTAATATAAAGAAAATTAGTTATCAAAATGTAACAAATTACATTTCCTACCATCGCCTATCCCACAAAGTACTGACATACTAATTTTTCATAAAACCCGATTTTTGAAAAAGAAAAAAGGTTTAAATTGAATTAAATTAATTTACTAGGTTTAGTCCTTTGTTGCCTTTTTTTTGTTTTAAGGTTGATATTTTTCTTTAGTATTAAAAAATCGGATATAATTAAATTTTATTTAATGAACTTTTAGTGTTGTTAACACTGTATTATATTAAAAACATACTGATTTTTTTCTCATTGATTGGATTAACGTGGCATCAACATATTATACGTTATATGACGCATAACAGGACTGAAAAAAAAAATTTGGTTTCAGATATTTACATTGGGTATCACATCTTATTTACATAGAAATGACTGTATGAGATAAGGAATAAACTCTTTTATACTGCTAGAATTAGAGAAATGCAGAAGAACTATTTGTTCAGACCCTATCAGTCCCCACTTACGATCATGCGGGAGTACGACAGTGCTTCCAGTTCCTTCGTACACAAACTGTTTCTTTTATTTTTGAAACTCTTAATAAATTGTTTGTAGTACCTTACGACGTGACCAGTTAGAAAATATGATCTATGTTATATTTATGGGTTTGTCTCATCTCCTCCATCTCTTGTGACAAAAATATGAATGCTTGCCTTGCCTCTGAATGTTGCTTTAACTGACAGAATGTTTTCAATAAAGTGGCGGTGTTTTAAAATACAAAGAGTGGCTTCACAATATTTTAAAATCACAGTAAAACATTACCTTTCTAAAAAAACTCTCAAAAGCAAAGCTTCACGAGTTCTTAAGATGGAAACCAAACATTTTGCAGACTGAAGTGGTTTAGTTTTAGCCGAATAATGTTGTATCAACTCATTTCCAAATTATACAACTGAACTATTATGCTTTTGTACATCATGTCGTTGTTATTTTTTTTCACTGGATTTGCACTACGCTTTGCCCGATGCTTTTCTCTTGTTGTTGTTTTTATCTGTTTTCAAATCTGATACAAATCTAAGAACATTTCCACAGCTCAATATTTTACAACATGACACGAAAGTATCCAATCTCCGTCTCAATTAGATGAACCAAAGGGTAACTGAGGTCATTGTTGAATCAGGTTTTATCAGCCATAAAGTATTGATAGAGATTTTGCTAAAATTTTGCGTTTCACAGAAAAAATAACATGCGGTAGTTTTGTGTCTGTATTTCATTTTAGTCATTCTGAAAAAAAAGATAATTTTCCAGACATTTAAACATGCAAAAAGAGACAACAGCAACAGCAACAATGACAATAATAAAAACCATATGAAAAGTCATATTACTTCTGTAATTTCTTACCTTATAGGTTAAACGTGAAAGATTATGAAAATTAATGATTTAACTAATTTTAGCTTAATATACTTTATTGCTCGCAATGTCTTAAAACTTGTATCACTGTATTTTAATGGAGAATTCCGTCACGAGCGAAGTGCATGTAGATAATATCGATAATTTAATAGATTTTTTTAACAAATGACGTAATCTATTATGACATTTACAAGAAGAAAAATGGGAATGGTGGTAAAACACGGAGTGACATGGAATTAGAATAACTCCCCACACAAGATAAAATCAGAACAAGGAACGCCTCAACAAAATTAAACGATATTAGAAACCTAGCGTTTTGGGATTTTTTGTGTTTGTTTGTCAAAATGTGTCTTTTTGTGAAAGATCAGCTGAAACGCAAATTAAATGCATACTTAAAAAACATATATATTAATTAAGGAGTATTCCGTTCATATTTAAGGTAGTTCTGCGTGTTTGATAAACCGGAAATGATGGCGTAACGTCATTTATCCGGAAAACGTAGAATAAAGCCTAGATTCGTGACGTACTGAAATGAATATCATTTTATGAATTAATGGCAACATGTGAGTACATTTATCACAATGGCACTATTAATATATTTCTAAATATCTCAAAAATAAGCACACGTGCCTATATATTTTATTTTACCTTATTATAGGCCAAATGTTCATTTACAACTGTGAGAAGTTTCATCAAAATCTACCTTGTAGAAAAATTTCTATTCGCGAAATTGTTATAAAGTTATGATTTTTCCATAGACTATCATTATGAAAAATTGCGTGAGGCTCAATTCTTCAAACCAAATTCTACATTGTAGAAAATATTTTGATAAAAACGTGCAGAACTACCTTAACCATACGTCATGCTTACAAAGAGCTATCACTTTAAAACAAAGCATATCGATTTAGACAGACATTCACTCAAACTTATATTTTTATAAAAACATTGTATTTGTAGAGATTTTGCAAACAGTTAAACATACAATTAAAGTAATAACTGCAAAACCATCTCTATCTCGAACTATCATTGTCATGTTGCTGAAGTGAGTGAGTGAGCGAGTTGGGTTTTACGGCGAATCGACACAAAATTGTTATATATCGCCGAGATCATGTTGCTGAAAGATAAAGATAAACAAAGTGCTTATTGTGCTTATTTTGTAATCATTCTCCAACCGTCAATTTAATTCAAGTTTAAACTGTTGAATGCCTATATCCGGATACAAACGGCTCAAGACGGGGAGTTTATGCGCGTCATTATCAGATGGGGAGTGGTTGTGCGATGGGAAAGAGGGTAGAGTGAGATGGTTCAAGAATTAAAGTCACAATAATGTTACTTTGCGAATTTAAAGCATTTACATACCTCCCGAACGGCAAAAACCAGCCGAGGTTCGAATCTACATCGATCTGACGTATCTGATTTTAAGTCAGCAAACTTAATGATTCGGCGACATGTACCCTTAAAGTACAGTGTAATCAGTACATTAAGTGAAAAATACTGCTTGTTAGCCTGTCAATAACCATCCCCAGCTTTTATTATATTTGACTGCCTTATCATAGTAGGTTGTCCCCCTTGAAAATTATCCGATAATCAATATTGGTTTCCCTATTGATATTACTTTGAGCAATAGATTACATAGGATTTTTTTCTAATGATTAATTTCAAATATGACTTTTGATTTGTGAATATTTTACCAGATATGACAGTAAACTTCAATTTCTTCTCTTCAATTTAATGTGAAAATATTTACTCTAACTGAACATCTTCTTGCTTCAGATTTTGTTTCAAAAGTATCACCGTCTCTTATATTGAACATATAGTGAAAAACAGTAAACTTTTCAATTTCTTTTACTTTAGAGGCAAATAAATAATATTTTCCAAAGCATGACAATTTATTATCACATATGTAGGTATTCTTGACTTTATAAACAATACAATAATATAATTTTAAGTGTTATAGGGTAAAGGCTTCTTGCTTCCATTTTACTTCAAAGTATATCAAGAAATAAAAACTTGTGGATTTCTTAAAGTTCTTATGTAACTTAAACCGTGTTAATTTACGGAACTGCATATACCAACAACTGACGATGTCATAACCCGGAAGTACAATGCCCGAGGTTCACTTGTCTTCACTCGGCTGGATGTGATTTTCCCAGCGCAGAGCTTTCGTCCCATAGTTGTGCCGTAAACCGCAAAGACGCTGATTTTTGTTATCCTCTGAAGTCAGCTCAGGGATGCAATCACCTACCACCATAGGGAGCCAATACGGAATCAACGTATTCACGGTTTAAAGGGACTGGATTAGAAGATATGTTGTCATATATTGTTTGTGCTACTTAAAGTTCGCAATTAGATTAAAGAACTGTGCCACGTCAGATTAGAATGGAACTATAAGAGCTTTTGTATCTAGAGATACTGAACTTTATTTATTTTTTCTTTCTTATAATCAGTTTTTTTTTCATATCATCTATTCATTGTTAATAATCATCTTATGTAAATAAATTTGTAAATATTGTAACGGGTGTTGATTTGTTCTGATGGTTTCTGTCGCCGGTACGGCCATTCCTGTCACAATGGTGTCAGAAGTGGGATTGGTCGACCAGACACAGTAACTATTCGAACATTATTAACACCCATTTAACTGCAGCAATAATTTGTAAAGATTCCTCTTGTTTTGTTCTATTTGTACACATATAATAGTTTTATTCATTTTTCAGAGTGACGTCTTACCTCAGACAAGACAAGAAGGTCCATAGCTTCAGCTAACAGCTTTAGTGGTCACAGACTCATAGACAGTTGCTTACGACACTTGGATTCTGGGGTGAGTTCGTTCCTTTTATTTTTCTTTTGGATTTACTTTTGTGTCACTCTATGATTAAGCCACCATATATCTGTGCTGAGAGTGACCGCCCTTGACAAGGAGAGTTATCCTACTCACTCTTAATTGTGCGTCGCCCTACTTCTCCCAGTGATCCTATTTTGTATTAGTGTACTGTATACATACCAGATACAGTATTTTTTTTAATTTGTGTGTGTTAGCATGCTTGTTTACTTGCATAAACTTTTACCTACTTTTAGGTTTTAGTGCTACACAGTTGTGTTATACCTATACTTTATATTAGGATAAAGCACTTTGGTTTTTTTTTTTTTTTTTGTTACACTAAAGTGTTAACACTAGTTCCAGTTGATTGATATTTGATAAGGCTAGGGTATTGTTGCAGCCTACTGTCACTGTACATTGTTGATTGTTGCCTATGCAACCTTGATTGACACATAGTACTGTTGCGCAACTTAGTGTATTATTTTAGTGAGGACGTTTTGTGTAGTATATACGTAGGGTATAGTATTTTGTTTTGGCTTCAATTGTAGCTGTAGAGCCTTAGTGTAAACTAGTGTAAGTCAGTATCCCTCACAATTGTTTATTTAGTGTCTCAGGTTGTTATAGTAGCGTTGTACTGTAGTGTTATATAGTGATTAATGTAGTGACTCATTTAAACATGACTAAGTGTATTAGAGTTAACGAAAGTAGGAAAGGATTAGGTTATGAAGGAGAGGAGTTACGTAACTTTGTTAAGGAAGAGCAGGCTAGGGAACGTGAGGAAAGACATAGTAGATTAGAAGCAGAGAAAGATAGGTTAGAGTTAGAAGCTAGGTTGCAGAAGGAAAAGATAGATATATGAACGTAAGTTAGAACAGGATAAGTTAGAAATGGAAAAGGAAAGTTAATGTTAGCTAGAAGTTAGAAACAGAGAAGGAGGAAGCAGAAAGAGGAAATTAGAAACAGAGCATAAGTTTAAGACAGACTTGAAAAGATGAGTAAGAAAAATGTCAAAGGTTGAGATGTCTCCCTTTGATGAGAAAATTGATTCCATGGATGCGTACTTGAATGTGTACGAAACGTACGCTGTTGCGCAGGATTGGAAAAAGAGATAGGTCACTTAACTACCGTTCCTATCTAAAGGGTAGGCAAGAGAGGTTTTTGATAGGCTTACCGTTGGAAATAGAAAGGATTATGATAAACGAAAGCCGCTTTCTACGTCAGTTCGAACTCACGACGAATGGCTATAAGAAAAAGTTTAGAACTGAGAGACCTCGTGATAATGAACCTTTGTGATGTTTCTAGCCAGAATAAGTAGATAGTTTAGATGGTTGGCTTAGATTGAGTAAGGTAGAGAAAACGTACGAAGTGATTGTTAGATTTTATACTTAGGGACCAATTTTAGATGAGTGTAATAGAGAACTATACCAGATATTTGAGTAGTAAGAGGTTAGTTAAAGCTAAGGATGTAGCAGAAGATGCAGATTTGTTTGCAAAGATCGTGGAGGTCCCAAGTATGTCGTGATCGAACAATAGGACCGAAGCCATAAACCATATGAAATACCTCGAGGCAGTATCCTAGTAGTCGTAAATGTAGGCACTAGTAATAGAGGTAGTAGCAATGTTGCAAAATAGAGGTAGAGGTTATCAACCCTTTGGTGTACTGAAGTGTACTAATGTGGTCGAATAGGGCATAGTTCATATTACTGTAGGAGCAGAAATACGGTAACAGTGCTAATGCAGCAGCAGAGGTAGAGGTAGAACAGGAAAATAGTAAAGGGGAGAATAGAAATAGTAAGGAAAATAGAAATAGAGGTAGAGGCCGTCACCGATCTAGGAGTAGAGGTAGAGGAAGAAATAGAGATAGGGATAGGAGTAAGTCAAGTAGGTCAGAGAGTGGAAATAGTATTATAGAACTCAGTGATGTTGAGGAGTTAGATATGCTTAGTGTAAGTACACGTCCTACAAAACCCGGTACTTGTAATGGTAGGGATGTAATCGCTATGCGGGATACAGGTTGTACATGTGTGATAGTGAAACGGGACTTAGTAGAAGCAGTCAGTTTTTAGAGAAAACCAGTAGATGTAAGTACATAGATGGAATGAACATAGGCTAGATGTAGCTAGAATAGATATTGATTGTCCGTATATTCAAGGTACAGTAGAGGCGTTGGTTGTAGATAATCCTACCAATGATGTTATAATTGGTAATGTAGAGGGAGCTGTAGAACCTCAGTTTAGTAGTTTAGCGTCAGCAGCAGAAACTAGGCGCAAGCAAAGTTAAGAAGCAAGTAAAGCTTAAAGTTTCGTCTCAGATTTTAGATATATCTAGAGAGAATTCTTAGAAAAGCAACAGAAAGATAGCACTTTAGATTTGTGAGAAAGAAGGCTGAGGAAGGTACGATTAAGCAGTGTAAGGTAAAGGTTCAGTTAGGTTTGAGATTAGGAATAGATTGTTATATAGAGAGTATACCTCCCAGAATTTAGACAAAGTAGACAGTTGATTGTACCTAAATGTCTTAGAGAAACTGTTATGAAAGGTTGCACATGATTCGTTACTGTCAGGCCATTTAGGTGTAAGGAAAACTAGTGATAGGGTATTAGGCGAATTTTACTTGCCAGGAGTAATGGCAGAGGTTAGAAGGTACTGTCAGCCGTGTAGTATTTGTCAACGTACTATAGCTAAGGGTAGAGTAAGTAAAGTTCCGTTAGGAAAAATGCCTTTGATTGATACTCCGTTTAAGAGAGTTGCTGTCGACATCGTTGGTCCGATCGAACCCATGACTGATAGGAAAAACAGGTACATTTTGACTATGGTAGATTATGCTACTAGATATCCGGAAGCCATAGCACTACCTAGTATATATTGAAACTGAGCGAGTAGCAGAGGCATTAGTAGATATGTATAGTAGATTAGGAGTGCCAGAGGAAATGCTTACCGATTATGGATCGCAGTTTACGTCAGAACTTATGGCAGAAGTTAGTAGGTTATTGTCATTAAGGCAGTTAACTACAACACCGTATCACCCTATGTGTAACGGTTTAGTAGAGAAGTTTAAAACAGATGTTGAAGCGTATGTGGAGGGGGCACCCGTAACCATTGTGACAGGAAAGGCCGTACCGGCGACAGTAACCATCAGAACAAATCAACACCCTTTACAATATTTACAAATTTATTTACATAAGATGATTATTAACAATGAATAGATGATATGAAAAAAAACTGATTATAAGAAAGAAAAAATAAATAAAGTTCAGTATCTCTAGATACAAAAGCTCTTATAGTTCCATTCTAATCTGACGTGGCACAGTTCTTTAATCTAATTGCGAACTTTAAGTAGCACAAACAATATATGACAACATATCTTCTAATCCAGTCTCTTTAAACCGTGAATACGTTGATTCCGTATTGGCTACCTATGGTGGTAGGTGATTGCATCCCTGAGCTGACTTCAGAAAATAAAAAAAATCAGCGTCTTTGCGGTTTACGGCACAACCATGGGACGAAAGCTCTGCGCTGGGAAAATCACATCCAGGCGAGTAAAGACAAGTGAACCTCGGGCATTGTACTTCCGGGTTATGACATCACCAGATAAAATCGTCTGGCGGAAGAAGCTAAAATATATAACATATGGTAAGCACCATAACAAAACAAATAAGTCAGGGCATAAAACTGCTCCTTTGGGTACACCATACCTCCGTAGGCTCCCATAAATAATACGTGCTACTTATACAAAATATATGTGCTACTAAGTTCATACGTCACGTGATTAAATTACGTCACTTATTACTTCCATTATTACAAAAATGACTTACTTAAACGACGAAAGTTAAAGTATGAAAAAGATATGAAAAGTTTATGATGAAAACATTATAGATACGAACATGATAAACTGCAGCTACAAATTAACAAAATTCAATTTAAATCAAACGTTATACAATAATTTGTATCAATATAATGTCTAATGTCATACAACAAACGGACACTGTATGTATATGCAATATAGACTGGCACACAATTTCATATTACAATAATATATACATGGTACTAGACTTGCCATATAGATTTATACATAACAATACAATACAGTAATGGCGTTCCATAATTAACAAAATGTTTGACATAAGTTTTTGAAACAGTGCTTTACAATTATCATGTTACACATTTCAGTAAAAAATTTACATCTTATATAAATGAAACATTTTAGATTCTTCTTTCGAAATAATTAACAAAAGTCTGAAAAATTTAATAAATTATCCTGACATACCGAAACTAGCTAAAATCACATGCCGAAAAGTAAATGTTACAGAATTCTGTAGAATGCACAAAAATTTACCAAATAAAAATCGTAATGCAAAAATCATACAAAAATCTAACAAATAAATTTCTTACCTCGATCGAGCATAAATTTCTAGCAAGAAAATAATTCAGACATAGATTCGGCTATAATGTCGGAAGGTGGTGTGCGCAAGGCATATCTAGTCCAGTCTATTTAAAGGGTAATGTCTCGCCAAATACTAAATTTCATGGATTCACGGCCTATGCGTAAACTCTTGACTATTTGTATTTCCACGGGATTCACGATCGATATAGCCAGGGAATCTAACTACTTTGGCGCGGATTGAAATTGACAATTTGAGGCCCATTATAGTGGTTTTGGGGATAAAAACATGAATTACTGAAGTTTATATAAATATATCAACTTTCTTATTACTGAACCGAATTTAATGAAATTTACATGGAAATTTAAGTTATGAAATACAGAAAAACATGAGAGGTATTTTATGCGTGAAATCTGATATTTACCTCTATAACTCAAAAATTTACAAAAAGATGATGCAATACCTGCATTTACACTACAGATAAAATAAGGCCCTTATGTCAATTTGTGACAGACGAGCGATTAGGCAAATAAATAATATTTTCCAAAGCATGACAATTTATTATCACATATGTAGGTATTCTTGACTTTATAAACAATACAATAATATAATTTTAAGTGTAATAGGGTAAAGGCTTCTTGCTTCCATTTTACTTCAAAGTATATCAAGAAATAAAAACTTGTGGATTTCTTAAAGTTCTTAATATGTAACTTAAACCGTGTTAATTTACGGAACTGCATATACGAACAACTGAAGAGTGATTCAATATAGTCTTTTGAAATAATAACGTTCATAATTGTCTAATTAGTCAAAAAAAAAAAAAATAGAAAAAATGAAAAGAACAGAATAGAACAGAGCTTTGATTTTTCACCAAACTATTTATGAGAACAATACGAATCAACATAAATTACTTAATTTCCGACTGAAAGCTAAATGTCCTTGAAATATTGAAACATTCGACGACAGGAGAAAAACTAATTCAAAGAATAATTTTCTAATGAAATAGTGTAATGCAAGTTAGGCGCTCATTGAAGCTGGTGAGAGGGGCCAGAGAATGTGTACATTTATTTAAACAAAAGACACAGCATGGTTTCCACGATGTGCAAGGAAAGGGTAAAATTAACAGACGCGCAATATCATGTCTATTTTAGAAATGAAATCCAAGCTTGAAAAAACAATGGCATGCTTTCCATGAGATTGTACGGTATCTCTTTAGTACGACCTACATTTTTTGTCACGGTTTTGTTCATGGAAAGCATGAATAACAGCCACCTTTACAGATAAAGACTTTAGTTTACAAGATAAATTTGATTTCATGATTGAATTGTATAGTATGTACAAACACATATCTGAATGGCATATTTGATTCATGTATAATCAAGTAACTTAGACACTATAAATAAGTAGACAGGATGAATCAGAGCTAATTGTTAGCTAATGAGTTGGGATCTCTTTGATATACATACACCAATGCTGATCAGAAAAAAATCAGAAACTTGATTCATAATTCAATAGATTCTTTCTTTCTTTGATTTCTATGAAAAACCTTGGATCACGACCAGTTAATAAAAAATGTGTGTGC
Organism: Mercenaria mercenaria; assembly: GCF_021730395.1. NCBI lineage: Eukaryota > Metazoa > Mollusca > Bivalvia > Venerida > Veneridae > Mercenaria > Mercenaria mercenaria. The sequence continues at coordinate 23,206,774 of NC_069363.1, forward strand.
GTGTTTTATAAACATGTATGTTTCTTTTAAGTTTGTTAAATTGCTCGGGTTTTTTCTTTGCCATTGCCTGTCAAATACAGTATTGCTTAGTTTATTACTTTATTTTATCATGTTTTAAAGAGTAAACTTCTAGGCATGAAAGTTAAACAAGAGTACCATTAAAAGAACAAAAACAATCAGCCAAAATGGGAATACATGTATCTTCACACAAGTTTCGTTTTTCTCGAGGAAAACTATTATGTATACATGTGTTTGTGGGAAAGCTCGTTTATGAAATAATTTTCGGATTTCAATGTTTGGCGGGATTCAAAGTTTCAAAAGAAAATAAATTTATTTAAATGTTTTCTGTTACATGACAACACGAATTTCGCAATATCATAAGCTAACTTAATGGTGTTTTACAGAAACGTTTTATATCTTTACATGAATAACACTTCTATATGAATCTATAAAACAACATGATTTATATCAAAACTGGCTACATGTTTTGTTGCTTTCTATGGAGTAACATGCGAGCTGAATTTCCGTGAATTACCTAAAGCAAACTATTAGATCAATGCAAAATCCATGACAAAGAATTATTGACTTAGGCCATGAATGACACGGATTTAGCTATTAAGGGATGCAATTCAATTTGAAGGGAATTGCTTTAACACAGTCAATAATTAAGGGAGAAAATTCTTGCAAATTCTCGTTAAAAGCTGACCATGTATGTGACTATGCATCAAATTTCCAGTAACAGCGTTTTTTAATCCATCGCTCGTAGGAACTCAAAAGCAAACCAACTGACATAAACACAAGTTGAAAGGTACCCTCCTAAGTATTAAATGTGTTAGAACTTAGTTCGTTTAGCACAATTACCTGAAAGTAAAATGTCTTAGCACAACACTATAAAGAACAAACGAAAGGCACCCTTTCGTAGAGTTTAGAAAAGAGTGCAATTGCCGTTTAGGGCTCTACCATTTGTAAATGGATGTCCAGGGATTCAGGAGCATACCTCTCATGAATAGACTCAGTCAGCTACTATTTTGCTTGGTTGCATTCTATGCTTCCAAAGGATCTTTTTACCGATTTTGTTCTATTAACCTGTAGAATGACGAATCTCATATCGAACATTTGTTGCGATGAAATCTAAATTACTGAATGTGTGGTTGTTTCTGTATTCTGTTCTTAAGACGTTGAACACCTCTTGTGCAGTGAAGATAATACAGCCACTGATAAAAGAAAATGCTATATTTCATATAACTTTGTTAGCTGAAAAATACAAGAGCGTACCACAATCTTACAAGCCATAATTTTGTCGTCTGCATAGCATCAAAATATTAAGTTTGCTGCAGTCAATGTCATTCCTTCATCTGAAAGCCAAGGAAATCTGATTCTCTTATGCAGATAAGATATTTTCTACAAATTTTGACCTAAATTTCGGAAGTGTAGGTCAAATAATTACGAAAGATTATAAAAAATATTCCATTATTAGTTTCATTTAAGTTCCGTTTGTTACATGTCTGTTGTTTTAAAGATTATGTTTAATTTAATTGTAAACGCAAATAAATATAAAAAACACCATAAAATAAGGCCCGAAATAAAATCAAGAGATGCGATAAAAATAAAACAACAATCAATTAACTATGAAATCATTTTCAAATTATTATCAATTAAAAATATGCAGATAACAGATGTTCTTCACAATATAACATCCGCTCCTAAGACTAACATCTCCTAAGAGATTTGGCATATGTTATAACACGAAACAAGTATGCGTTGAGTTCTGCAGACGTTATAACACAAACACATTTGTTAACGCTGTTCTGGCATAATATGTGTAAAACCCTGCAAAGGTAAACATTAATTTGACCAGTGTCATTAACTTGCATTAAATTGGTCGACATTTTCTGATGCAATTGACATGATTTCCTTGGAACACGCATATGTAAACAGATATTGTTAACATCACGTGAGCACGAGAATTTATGTTAACACAAGTTTACTATCCTGTTGAAACACATCACGAACACGACAAAAACTACAGTTTAGGCTAAAATATGTATTTTATTTGCTTCATATTGACAGGCTTTACAGTCAGTCAAATGTATAACAAAATCAATTGGAATGAAATTGTGCAACACACCCTAAAACATCTGCTTCAGCGAAACTCTGTTATCAAACACAAAGAATTCATGATATCAAAGGACCAGAAATAGTCAAAAATGATCCGACTTTTTAGAGCCACCGAACGCTACTATTAGTCTGCCGACGTTTATAGGTAATTGATTAATTTCTTTTTTAAAATGTACGTTAATAAATCAACATTAATATATAATTTGGTAAAAACATCTGTAAAAACAAGCCTGAAATACCAAATAATGGGGCTCTTCCTCTGAAGCTGAAAGACGATTGTTGTGGTGATATTGCACTGTTTCTTATAGTTTACAATAGGTAAATATATACAATTAAAGGGAAACTACATTCAAAATTTCCTGTCATTTAAGTTCTCTAACATACGATTCTAGCTGCAAACCCTCTCTAAGATAAAACTGAAAACGTCTTACTAATACCCATTCCTGGAAAAAAGAAACAGACGTACACGTTTAGATGGATTTCAATTTAGTTTAGCAATTTTACCGTTCTTCAAATTAATTACGTATTTTCTTTATTTGACTTGTGTTCGTCTCTAAAGAATACGTAACACGATTATAATGTCTGCGTGTAAAATACACGAGACTAGATTTTTTCTTTATTGAACGTAATTACTTTCCTTATATTATAGTCATTCTCAGAAGATTTTCGTAAATTAACAGAACTATTTCCATCCATGTTTTGTCAGTTGAAGGGTTACTTCATAGTGATTTCTATCCACACAAAAATAGACTTACTAGAAATACACTGCCGATACATGCAATATTAATGCAAAGTCAATGTAATCTAAGATTAAATTCCAAGATCAATCCCCCCCCCCACCGCCTCCCGCTCCCATCCCACCCAAAAAAAGAGAACAATTAGCAAATATAAGCCTGCAAAATGTTCGTTTATGTCGTGTTCGACGACCTGTGGTTTTCCATTTTTTTCTATTTTATTATCACATCAGCGTTGTTTGTACCGTGTGCCGGCCGTAAAAATCTTCCCATACCTTTAATCAAAGCTGTTATATTTCGATCTCTTCAGATTGTTCAGCACGATATTTAGGCTGTGTTAGAGTACTGTTCAATTTTTCAGCTTGAACATTTCGGCTTGGGTGGTTCTAATACTCCCGCTTTAATAGCTTGGGTATTATTTAATCACCCCTTGAATATGGAGCCTGCATTTTAATTTTGTCTTTTGGCAGTTTCCGTGAAATGCAGGCTCCATAACCTCAGATCCCCACTCTAAATTCCATTTGGTTTAGTTCTGCTCATTGTTTTCTCGTTTAGTGCAGAACTATTACTTTAACTGGGGAGCATACGCCGCTTTGATGTTATTGCACGCTGTGTATCATTGATGGTTCCCTGTGCACCGCCGTATTAATACATCTGTAGATGTCTTTAAATTATATTCTTGTACTTATACCATGTGTAAATGTTAAGTTCTGCTCAACCCGGGGCTAGAGGGCGCGGACGATAGCTTGCATTTCCACTACTGCCCACGAACAGGCTCAGTCAAACCGAGCCTGCAACATTTTCTTTTATGTCGTGTTGGGCGACCTGTGGCAATCTACTTTTATTTTTTATTTAATGTATTAGGCAGCGCATTAGTGACAGGTGCGTGTTAGTATTATTCGCAATATTTAGAGATACGTAACTCCAACCTAAAAGGTTAGTAACTAACTCTCTTTCCCTGGTAATACAAATATAAATTAGCATGCATTTGAAACATGAATGTACAAATTTAATCTAGCAAGTCGTAATCATGCACTTTCAATCTGATAGCAGATTCTGCAATCGGTGTTTACGGGTTGATGCGTGATTTCAGATAAATTAGATACAAAAGCACTGTTTACTTTAATGGTAAACTCATGAAACTGCACGTACCCAGTAAATGTAATGTAAACAGTTTCTAAAATCAAATGACGTAAGTACAGAAAAATTACTAGCTTGATTTCACAAAACCTTAATTACCGTATCAAGTAATCGTATCAGTCGCTTTTTTTGTCCTGCGTTGAAAAAAAGTTAAGCTTGAACTGTCTTCAAGTAGGAGAGAAACGTCTTAGGGAATTAATGATATACATTAAGTATAAACTGCTTTTCAAATAGCAGCCATAGCTACTTCGATATCTATCGTTAAACACAGGGCATGTTCATGGACTCATCATACGAAGACCTGAAAAGCCGTTGGCAATATAAAATATCATTACACATCAAAAACACGAATGATCAGGCAATTCTCTGACAACGAGGGTCCTGCAAAACGTTCTGTCACAAATGGGCTTCCGTAGTTTTATCCCATGTATTTTAAAACGCTTCATTGCTAACGATATCCGTTTATTTCGTGCAAATTGCTTTTCCAATGACCGAGTTATTTCAAATTGAAATACATGCAGTCATATACACTGGCCAAATTATTTGCCACATAGTAAAATGGACGAAAAGACTGAAATTTGTAGCTATATTAAATGCCGCATTAGGCTTGATATAGATTCAAAGCAGATATTTGATGAATTGTGTGGTATATGTGGACCTCAGGGCATTTTAACGTGCATAGATTTTAGGTGGGTTAAAGTCTTTAAAGCTGGGAAATTATATTTTTAGGCAAACATCGCTGCTGTAAAAGCTGTGGTCGAACAAGATGCGCGATTGTCGGTGAAAGATATAGCCAATTGTACTGGCATATCAGAAGGTAGTGTGCAAAGAATTCTGAAAAAGCGTTTGTATCTAGAAAGGTTTGCGCTAGGTGGGTACCTCATTTGCTCACTGAGGAGACAAAGAAACAACGCCTTAAATGTGCCCGGGAACTTTTGAAAACATACAAAGACTGTGATAGTCGGATTATTTCTGACTTGGTAACAGGTGACAAAACCTGGGTGCACATGTCTGTGCCACCGGGAAGGGCTGATAATAAGCAACGAAAGCGAAAAGATAAAAACGCTCCTGTATTGTTAAGAGAACCATAAGTTCGAAAAAGATGTTGTACACAATTTTCTTCATTTCTAGTGGGCCAGTCGTTCAAGTGGTCATCTGGTCATACAGTCACTGGCCGATTCTACAAGAACTATGTACTAAAGAAAGTGAACGAATTTCGAAAAACGCAGTCTCCCTAAACGTAAACCCAGCACGCGGACGCGCACACGAGCAACACACATACTCACACAAAGCAAACACATAAAGGAACACAGTGAGGCACCACCTTGGAAACGGTCAGTGGCAAAACCACCACTTGGGAACGTTCCCTTTACCATTCCAGTACTATCCTGTACATAAGATATTTCCAAGAACCACTGGTATTACCAGAGCCTTCATTACCATATAACAAGATTGGCAATAACGATTAGAAAACAATTGCAAGATAAAATGTTTTCATTAGTTTGACTTCTAGGACTGCTCGGTTAATTGCGAATTTGAACAGGTTCTGCTTCCACTTTTATTTCTATTTTGAACTTTTTGTATCACTATTGAATTAAAGCAAACAATTTGAATTAAATCAATGTTGCATATTGCCAGTAGTTACAACGAGATGTTTTCCACACAGTTATTTTGTTTTCCTTTATACCATACAGTCCTATCCAAAAGCCTTTTATAAAACTCCGAGCTTGCCTATAAAAATCAATAAATGCATATGTAATTGCGAAATTAACATACTGCGGTAAGTATATATAATGAAGTACGTTAAAAATGTTCATCCCTTGATATTGAACTTCAAGTGATATACGAGGGGCGGTCGGAAAACATCCGGATTCTCTGCTCTTTCTCAAAAACTGTTAAATATTTTTCAAAAATTCGTTTTATTCTTTTTCAATGTATTCCCCACCTACGTCTTTACACTTTTGCATCTTTGTGGGATATTTTGTATTCCCAATGCAAACCATGAAGTAGTCCCACTGCTGAGGTACCTATTTACAGTTGAAATCAAAGCCGCCTTGGCTTCCAGTTAGCCTTTTTTCAGTTCTGGAAACAAATAAAAGTCGCAGGGGTCAAGGTCTGGGCTGTACGGAGTGTGAGTCAACAATTGTCACTAGCAGGGGTTGATAAGTTCTACTGTAGGGAAGGCAGTATGTGAGGAGGCACTGTCATACAAAAGAACGACTTTTTTCTAGGCTGGCCATGAATGCAACTTTTTCAGTTTTCTTTATGTTTCTTTTCCAGAATGACTTCTGAAAAGTATCTAGGAGTCGCATTTGGACCTTTTTGCATGAAATGAGCCAGTATTATTCCACTTGAATCCCCAAAAGCAACCACCATTACCTTACCAGCAGAAGGAGACATCTTAAACTTCATGGGAGGCGGGGAACCAGCTCGTTTCCACTGCTTTGACTGAGACTTTGTCTCAGGTTCAGCATAATGATAAGTGATCAAAATGATCATCCCCAGTGAAAATACAATTCAAAAACCTATTTTCAACACGATTGAAACGATCCAAATTTTCTTTGTCATAGATGCCTTTTTTTGTCTTCTGTGAGCTGTTTCGGCACCCACCTAGCACATACCTTGCTCATACCTAATTTTGTATGTAAAATCTGATGTGCCGACGCTTTACCGATCCAAAACTGATAAGCTTTCTCCTGCAATGTCACTGCGATCTTTGTTGACAAAAACCTCAACATTCGCCACCATTGTAGGGGTCACTGCCTAAAATGGCCTCCCTGGCCTAGGTTTGTCTCTTTTGCTTGTCCTGTCCTCCCTAAACAGTGAACCCAGCTATGAAAGGTCGAAAGAGTATGCAGGCTTTAGAAAAACTTTTCTGCAAACTTTGAAATGGCAAGGGTTTTCACGCCCCTCGTAACATTGACAACAAGGAATGAGCACATATAGTGGGGATATGGCTAACAAAATGGTACATTTTGTAGAGGTATAGCTCTATGATTTGGGGGAGCATTCTTGTGTCCAAACAAACGTTTTACATTTTTACCAGTATTCATTTTTGGAAAAGCATACACCTTACAAAACCATTTTAGGAGCTAACTTTCATAACAAATATGGTGCATTATCACTTCAAGAACAGAGAACCGACTGTATAAAACTATGAAATTTTCTTATTTTGAAATTCTATCGAAACTCATGAAAACGCTATGATTATTTGGACATTATTGTTTTGCTTTTACAATAATCTAGAGACAGTAAATGAAATTAAAATGCTAATAAATACAATGACCTGTGTTTAAAAATAAACTATAGTCTTTTAAACGATTATAATAATCATATTATTGTACACTGCTTTACTAACCCCATTGACGTAAATTTAATCAACATTTATTTTGTAATCCTGCTGGAGCTTTAGATACACAGACAAATCACGTCGTATGACTGCTTTCCATCCTTCGATGATGAAGAAAGACCCCAGGTGTCACTCAAAGGACAATTGGTTTTAAATTAGCGACGGGATGTCAAATACTTTAAGCGGAAACGTTTGTATCTGTGAAAAATCAGAAGTGAATATCATATATCATTAATGAGTTTGTTTCTGAAAGTAAATAAATTTGGAATATAAACAGTTGCCTTCTATATTTGTTTTGTTTTGTAAAAGACACATTACCGCGTGTCTATTTTCTTTAGTCTTGTCTAATGATTAATGGCCTAAGTTTAAAATGTACATAGTCCTGAAGTTGTAACGTTCTAGTACATTGGATTCCATAATTTGTATTGATGTGACAGCACGCTAAATAATACAAAAGTACAAAGAAATTAGTTTATCAGCTGTTTAGGAAGAAAATAGTTTATAACATAGCAAGTAGTTCTTATTTAGTCTGGGTAAGATTTATATTGTAAGTCTGGTGCAGACGACGGAGAAGAGTGATCAGCAAAATATTATATTTATTTTCTCAATTGCTTTATATGTATTCATTGATAGTTTATAATTATTGTCGGAGTCACTAAATGACAACAATTTAACAAATTATAGGATATTCGGTCTTTCACAATTATATTTATGAATATACTGAATTCTAAGTTCATCAGAAAATTTGCATTCTAACAAAAATGAAATTAATCCTCAGATTTATTTCATTTCATTCATGTGTTTGAGGTTAATGCCATCTTCCTGTTTTGATCGCTAATCTGCAGAAACTTTTAATCTTGTCAAAGCATATCTAAATTTTATGGGTAATAGAATTCCGCTTAAGCCGGTACTAGGGGGCGTGAGACGTGTTGCACTTTCCGCTACCTCTCATGAATAGACTCAGTCAAACCCAGTTTGCTATTATTTTGCTAGGTTGCATTCTATGCTTCCAAAGGATCTTCTTACAGATTTTAATGACTATCACAACAGCAATATTTAAGTGCCGTGTGGCGGGGCGGTGTAAAATGTTTCCCCGTACTTGGATTCAGAGTTGTTATATTTTCTGGTCTTTTGGGATCATGGAGTCAACTCAATGTCCATGGGTAATAGAACTGCGCTTGAGCAGGTGCTAGGGGCGTGAGGAGTGTTGCACTTTCTGCTACTTTAAGTTATTTGAATAGATATATTTCTTCAGTATAACAGAACAAGGATTTCGACGGCATGTCTAATGATTTTTTTTCAATAGCAATGTCTTTTATTAATGTCGCAATTTAAGACTGAAGCAATTATTTCGTATTTCTTGTTAAGATTGTTCTGCACCACTAATTTTCATTTCTGGCTCTGAATGTTTATGATTTATTCTTGGTATCTTTAATTAGAATACAAAACGCTTCTTGGTAGCTATAAGAAAAGTCACAAAACCACCTTCATGAGTCCTTTAGAAGAAAATGATTTTAGAAAATGCACATATTTTGCACGAGTGAATATGATTTTATACATGTTTCCTACTTTATTTTCCGTTCGATTCAGTTTACAAGATTTTCTGTTAATTTTAGTTAACATTATTATATAACTTATAAATAAACAGTATCTAATTGTTCAGTTACACGACTGGCTTAGGAAAATGTGTTTATATATCAAGAGTTTTTAGTTTTTCCCTAACATATTTTAATAACTCAATTATACAACTCGTTCGTGAATATGCGCTGGTCTTCCAACACAAATCTACTCGTACCGGGAACGATAAGAAGCACCATCATTCATCATCATTGTTCCACTTCATCATCATTCATTCTCATCGTTTATAATCATTGATCATCACAACTCATTCATTCATTTATTCATCAGCATTATTCATATATTATTCTTCATCAGCATTTATTATCAATATTAACCATAATCGTTCACCGTCATTATCATTCATTGTCATTCATCCTCATCATTATTAGCAAAAGGATCAGCATCAGCATCATCCGCAGTACCGATTTTCATCATATTATTTCTCCATCTTTATTTATCATTTTTAAGCATAATTATTCTTCATCAGCGTTTATTATCGTCTTTCATCGTGAATTCGTTAATATCGTATACATTAGTGCGCATTGTTACTATTCCTCATGCGTCACTTTTGTTTCTCATCATTACTTCAGTCTCTGGGGACCTCCCGTGTGCAAAAAAGGCTACCGGCTAATTTTTATATCAATGTTTAGATATATGTCTGAAGTGTCAGAAAAGTTAGGGTGGACTTGCCGCATCATGGTACGTTTTTTAGAAATCCAAGATGGCGTCCAAGGTGGCCGCCAAAATTATGAAAAAGCACTATTTATCAATTTTTAGTCATAATTTTATGGAAATTCGAATAGTTTTTAATCTTGATGGTCACAAAATAAAGCAAACACATTTTGCCACCCATGTAAGTCATTTTCTCTCAACTATTTGTACATTTACTGAAAAAATTGAAAAATGTTCTTCAAAGTAATGCGAAAAAAATGACTAAAAAACTGATGCTGCTGTATATTACTGCTCGTATTTATAGTTTCGGTGATATTAACAAATTTTTAGTTTCAAGTGTGAATATCGCTATTTTTTTTATAATGATATCATTTTCATGGTATATGGATGCCTGACTCTTGGTCTTTTATCATTTTAGTGGGTGGGGTAAATGGAGGGTAATCCCAGATTTGCTTTAATTACTGATAGTTTTATTATCTTTCCCCAATGTTTCTTGAAAATATATGGTATTTTTATGATGTTTGCCTTGAACTGATGTAGGTGTAATGTTTCTTAACATCTATATCTATGCTTTGAAATTCGACCATGCATCATCGTTGCCATGGTAACATCTTGAAGAAAATAAAAGAAAAGGTTTCAATATTTGATGTTTTTAAATAAACAACCAGTAATCTATATTTTTATCCAATGCCAGTACCTAAAAAGTGCAAGCTAAGAGAAGTAGACGTTTATATTTTTAAAAAGTATATTAGTACTCGGATATTTGAAATTTTAGATAATAGGGGGGTTATTGTTATTGTTCTTATTCTATTGAGCTTTGTATTATGAAAAAAAGTTATGTAAAATAAGTTCTTTATCTTATTAAATTATATTTCACAACAAAATCCAGGGACTGGAGTACATCGTTCACCATGCAGTATTTCCATCACTATCATATTATCTTTTCATTTTAATCGTGATTTTTCATCATAATAATCATTATCACCAGCGATCTTCGTCATCATCACCAGCATTTATCATCAGTCATCAACATTATTCATCATCTCCATTATTGGCCATCATCATTTAGCATCACAATTCATCATCGCAGCCACTATTGTCACAATTTGTAAACATCATCAATCATAACCATCATTGTCGTTACAATTTTTCATCAACCATTTATCATCACTATTAGCCACCGCCATCACCATCATTATCGCTATTCTTTGTCCTTACATTTAAATAGACATGAATCAGACACTTAACTAGCTGTCTTGTAATGCACATAATAACAGGTGCCAATATTATTACTGATAAAGACAACAAAATCATATAATTAGGAACTTGTTGACCAATGAGCTATAGAATGATATAAGTCCTATAAGGTCATAGAGTTCATCTTAAGCCGGTCCAAGGGGACGTGAAAGGTGTTGCACATTTCATTACATTTCATGAACAGGCTCAATCAAACCAAGTCTGCCATTATTTTGCTTGGTTGCATTCTGTGCTTCCAAAGGATCTTCATATAGATTTTATTTCTGTCTGTGAATATTCTATACCTCAGTAGTCAGTAACTGTATGGTATAGTATCAATTCTTTTACAAATAAACTTTTATACGAAAAGTCTATATATATCATATATATATATGTGGTTTTTCATTTATATTGCTAGAGGTTACAATCAAACCGAGCCTGCAACATTTTCGTTTTTGTCGTGTTGAGCGTTTTGTGGAGTTTCCACTTTTTTCTATTTTACAATGTTCCACTTTCCGCTATTGAATATATGTTTTCTAATAAGGATGATGTCTATGCTAGATTTAAGAAACAATTATTTAACGTTCACTCATTTCAACATTATGTAAACTGTGACTTGTGTAACAAGACACATTAATTCAACCAGAAGTATTTTTTGATTGCTTTGATACATTCGATTCTGTCTGGATCTTGTATCATCTTTTGGATATACATATTGGAAATATTTGTTCGTTTAAGACCCGTTGTTTTCAAAAGTCTAGAACAAAAACTTGTATGTATAGAATATTGTCCCTTTCCTGTGCAATACGAGGAACAATCACCTACTTGTTGAAATATCACTTAATGTGATAGCTCATTAACATGGGCCTTTAATTCCCCTAAAACAATGGCTTTTAATGAAGATCCATGTAATCCCTTTTTCACATGATTGTGTTTAAACTAGCAGCTGTGCTTATATTTTGAACAGTATTGTGATAGATTTTGTGTTACAAAAGATATAACTTTATAGGAAAACATTCAAAATGGACAAAAGCCCACTTTTATAACGGTTGAATTTATTTTTTGTATAACCTTAGTTATCATATGGGGGTCCCGTGGCCGAGTTGGTAAGGTCGCTGACTTAGAATCACTTGCCTCTCATCGATGTGGGTTCCAGTCTCACTTGCGGCGTTGCATTCTTCATGTGAGGAAGCCATCCAGCTGGCTTATGGAAGGTGGTGATTCTTCCCATGTGTCCGCTGGTGATGAAGTGCACGGAGGGGCACCTGGGGTCTTCCTCAATTATCAAAGCTGTAAAGTCGCCGTATGACCCATAATTGTGGCAGCGACGTTAAACCCAACAAAATAAATAAATGTTAGTTATGATATGTATTGGGTATGACCGTTGTGAGTCCCAAAAATTGAAATTTCATAATCTGGTGACTCATAGGTTTATTGAGGTCATTTTGACGAGTCGTTTCAAATACGTTGCATTCTAGGATCTGTAAGAAGATCACCGCTGCACGTAATTCGTATTTATAAAAAGAAAATGAAAGGAAGTCAGTTTCTTTTCAATTTTACTTATCTTGCTTTAATACAAATGGAACCTTTCAAAAAATCCATTTTAACTGAAAGTAATATTTCTTAAACAAGCATTTGTTGTTACATTAGATAAGCTAGCAAAGACAACACTAGTTCAAAATAGCAGTGCGATGAATGTCTATGTAGTTATGGCCCATTAAGTGTACAAAGAATGGTTATAGTTAAAATATCAATAAATATAAGACGCCATTAGATATGTCTTAATTGTTATTTATTTATTATCCTCCAATACAAAGATTATGCAAATAAACAACATTTCAGATAGTAAAGGAGAGAACAGGTATACCACAGTAACATTTTTCTTTAGCATGACTTGGTACATATCTGGTAAATTTGTTTGCATCTGGTTGTCGTGGCATTGACACCAATATTATCAATTTTAAATGGACAGGCATTTGATTTAACAACCGTGTAGCAAGATAATATGATGGAAGACGACATAGCTGACCAAGGAATTATAGCTTTACGTAGTCATTTCATACCCATTAGAATGAGTCTATGAAATTCAGTGTTTGTAGACACGTTGAATGTGTTCGAAACAATCTATGTAGCTTAAAGCCACGTGTAAAAGCATTTTATCACAGCTCACCTCCGTACAGACCTTTGGTAAACTATGTTCATTGTATTGATGTTGAACCAAATGATAACACCTTATTATGATACTTTTGATTAAAATGTCCGTATGTTGTACGCCCATAGCTGACCAAGGAATTATAGCTTTACGTAGTCAATTTCATACCCGATTAGATGAGGTCCTATGAATTCAGTGTTTGTAGACACGTTGAATGTGTTCGAAACAAAATCTATGATAGCGTTCAAAGCTGCACCGTGTCTAAAAAGCATTTTATCACAGCTCACCTCCGTACAGACCTTTTGATAAAACTATGGTTCAGTGTATTGATGTTGAACCAACATGGATGAACACCTGTATTAGATACATTTGATAAAATTCCGTACTGTTGTACGCCCATATCAAATATTTATATACTTGTCTATGTTTATGTCCAGGTGAGTATCTTTCATTACTTTTGCTTTGCGAGTATGTAGCTCCAAATACCCGGCCCTTATGGTTAATAGTTATTGTTTGATACTTGGCGTTACTTGAATCTCCTAATAAGTATAGGTTACTGCTCCGTAGGGCTGACCAATAAGAGGAACTGTATCATTCTTGATGCATAATTCTTGTCTTGTTTTGTTCACTTGGTTGTGCCATTTTTAATCCATTTACAACACGTCCATTGTGAACTAAGGTATTGTGAATGACTTTGTGCTTCTAGAAAACATGTTCCAAAATATTAAACAAAAAAGAAAAGAATAAAATTGAAAACAATGGCAAAAGTTCCACTTCAATATGACTTAAATTTTAGCTGTACGTTAGATTCATCAGGATGAATCGTGGGAAAACCTATTACTTTATATCATGCTAAAGTTTTAACTTTATTTGTAATTTGAATTGCGGCTGTTTCTACAGGCAATCAGGTAGCTGCAAATGTTGTCCTACATTTGGAAATGTTTGTCAAAATATTCCTCTGCGTAAGACGCTCATTATATTTATTTTATCTTGCAGTCTATAACTGAAATGACTTATCGTATATGACTGTAAGTATATAACGGTTTGGTTATCAGAATCGGGATTTTGAGATTCAGAATGATCTAAATGCTTGTTCGAATAGGTTCATAGAGTATACTAATTAATTATATAGATATATATGGGTCAAATATCAGCGAATCAACTGAATCTAGAGCAGACTTCCTGTTCGACCATCTAAGATACTCGATAGCAATGCAGTAGTTTATCTTTCTTCTACAGAACTTTTATATAAATTCATTTAGTATCCTCATTTTGACGACAAATGCTTTCTGTCCTCTTGTCTCTAACCTAATGGCTTGGATACAATCAGAAAATCGAGACTTATTTATATAAATGGCAGAAATTGTTTCAAAGCCGTCTTAAAATAAATTAGTTTGCATCAATAATATTAAATATAAATTTGGAATTCGCACTTTACTGATTTTTGCATGATTTTAGATACATAAGATACACCACACTGTTATTTTTATGGATAATTCGTTAAACTGCACGTTCTAATTTAGTTGAATATACCGTTTCTAAAATATAATGCCGTAAGTACAGATAACGTGCAAGATTAGATTGATCACTCATAAACAAATGTAGCTTTTGAAAACTTTAATTAATGTTGCAAGTTATCGTACCCGTTATTTACTTGTCCTTTTCTTAGTCCAAGCGTTGGAAGAGTTTTAACTGTCTGCAAGTAAAGCGATAACACATTTGAAGATTTATCTATATTTTGAAATAGCTGACATAGCTGACGTAGCAATTTTCACATTCAACACATGAAACGTATGAAATCCTACCTACATAAACTATGGTTTAAATTTTAAACAGCGAGTGATCATGTGATTTTCTCGTTATTAGCACTTTACATTTACTTAAAACCTGCAAAATTAATACTTTATTTAAGCTTGACTTTATAGCATGTCCAAAAACATTAAGTTTGAAACAACGTATTATTTACTACTTACCAATGGTCCTAAATCATGTAAATATGGTACGTCTCAGAATATAATAAAATCAGCCTTTGCTATTGAAAGAGCCTATATTAAGTCTTGGTTGAAACATCTCACGAGAAGATTCAATAGAAATAAGATCACTTTTCTCCAAACCTAAATGAAAATGAAATTGACTAAGCAAGAAATATTAAAACATAAAGTTTTTCGTTGGCTGAGCAACATTCTATGTGCATGCTTGAGTAGTTGCAGATTTGTAAAGGGTCTGTTTCAGCATATATTATACACTGGTTGGTTTAAAGCTAACAATTCTTATTTCAATTAAAGCTGCACATCGCCAGCAAATTTATCAGCTTTTATCCACAACAGGATTTTGATATGACCACTCTTCACTTTATCACTTGCTATATTGCTATATTGAGGTCCATTTGCATGGTCATAACCTGTTAGAACAATAATTTATAGTTCGTAAAACCCGAAAAGTATATTTTAGCCTTTTCTTTCCGTATCTTGTCTCATGGTCGTAGTTTAGACACGGAAAACTGTCCAAATGGTTATAGACTTTTCATAAATTTCGATAGAACTTCAAATTTAGACAAACTTTATAGCAAACTCCCTCCATTGTCTGTTCCTTGTCCTTGAAACAATTATAATTTCATTTCATCTTTGCGTGCACGCCAACGCGCCAACTCGAATTTTTGTTGAAGGCGCGCGCTACGAGCAAGTTTTCTCATTCCTGTCAAAATCATGTACGTAAGAAGATTGGGATGGTATGTTAGTAATAAAGGATCAATTTATATATTATCTTTTAATCTGCTAACGGTGTCACGACTTAAAAGGACAGCAGGGTATGTGTGGGTGTGTAAGTGATTCACATTTATATAAAGTAAAATGATTAGACGAGATTGTATTGAATTTACATCTCACTATATGTTATAACATATACAAAATATGGAAATGGACTTAATTAGAATTTTAAGAAAGTAAGAGATGTTATGTGACGAGAAGCAACAAGGTATAACTGAATTTCAAGCTCGATCAAAGAAAGCCACTATGTTGTTTCGTTCGGATTCTCAAGGGAAGTAGCAATACGTCTCGTGCTCAAGATAGCATTACACTGTATGTACTGTATGTAAGAAAATATACAGTCGCAATTTTAATATAACAGCCAATGTAATCTCCATAAGGAAACATTTTCTCTACTCTGTATCGAATCTGGTACCCCTTTACTGATAGTGAGGTTTATGTAGAGATCGATTTCCAAAAGATTCGTAACTTTTAAGCGTATAAGATCATGTTTATTTCAACCCAGTTCTCTTCATTTCTAAAATTCTGTCAGGCGCATGGCAGCTTTAACATAAATTACGAAATATTGCCTGGAATCTAATTCTCAAAGAAATGAAGTTAATCTTAATGTTTATCTGTTTGAAAATGGTTCTTTATTGATAAATACTCCTGCTGACTTTTGATTTTTTATCAATTTTACTTGGTCAGTTCTTTTTGTCCTACTTCAGAAGTTTGTGATGCTTTAAGTAAGCTTGATAAAACAACATATAAATACTTGATGGCACTTTCTGTATATCTAATGCAATAGTGTCGTCTGCAAAAAGAAACAATGCACTTTTTGTATCTTTGTCTACTGATAAGGCTGGTAGAGACGTAAAAATACCGACTCGAGGGAAATTTCACATTTATGATTTGCAGACTTAATGTTATTGCTGTGATTATGTACTGAAGAATCACGCTTACAAGTCTACAAAATTTCAGTTTTGTATGATTAGTATAAAAAATGGTTCTCTCGTATATACATGTTCGTTCAATATCTTGGACTATCACCAGTTACTTCTTTTTGCCATCAATACTCCAGTTTGTGATTTTCAAGTTAATGTAAGTAAATAACCATAAATGCTCTCCTGCATTCAAATACTATGTTAGGTGTTGTTTCGAAATTTATTATTTTAGCTCTGGTGGTCATTCATATTGCTTAACTGGAATGATTGGAACAGTCATGCAAGAAAATCTTTCTGTATTTGTCAAAATTGTTTTTAAATCGGGCAGATAACGTTAGTTTCTGACTATACACTTAGATATTTACATTAATGACATGAAAATGATATTATCACGTTAAATTGTTAACGCATTGTTAAAATTTTGTAATCTATAGCCCGTTCAAAAAGTATGAGAATTATTCTCAGTTGATTATCTGAAATCCAGTGTAATAAACATTACTTTATAATTTCTATATTTCTTTTTATTGACAACACTGTTTCATTGCTCGAACATTTTCAGTTCATGTCAAAATGCTTCGCGTTGGGGTTGTTTAAAATTTATCCGCGACCTAAAATGCAAAAAGCAATGGCGAAAAACAGGTTATACTTTTACCTTTACATGTATTCAGGTACTGCAATCCATACTGCTAAACGCTTCCACAGTGTGTAGTCAACAAGTCGTCAAACGTGCTATTTATTTCCTTTCTAGCAGATACATATTCGATATACATTCATTACATGTAGGCAGTGCAACTTAAACACAAACTATGCACTACTTATTTGAAATGCTTTTGTAGTTAACTACATGAAAGTGCTCAGTCCACAGAAATAATAAAAGTACAATATTCTGAAAAAGAGTTATTTGAGCCGGATAAAATGATCCTGGGTAATTCATTACATGTAGGCAGTGCAACTTAAACACAAACTATGCACTACTTATTTGAAATGCTTTTGTAGTTAACTACATGAAAGTGCTCAGTCCACAGAAATAATAAAAGTACAATATTCTGAAAAAGAGTTATTTGAGCCGGATAAAATGATCCTGGGTAAAATATTTGGAAAGAATGGAGACAACTCCGCTAAAACTTTATTTAGGTATCTATTATCTCCTGCAAATCATGCATATTTTAACTCTAGGCATAAAGCAACGCATGCATAATTACTACACTGCACAGTTATGTGAAAAATCAAATCAAGAAATGCACTAGGGAAAGTGTAACATATTTTACTGAATTTTGTCAACAAATAGGTAAAATATGTTTAAAATGCTACTTTTGGAAAGAGAACAATCTCTCCTATATATACTTCAAAGTATGGGTAAAACAATTTAGAAATATGAGAAAATTAAAGAAAACAATTTCAGGACTGTGAAATGCATGATAGTGTTATTATGTGGCAGGTATAATTGATAGATTATTGATATAACATGTACAGGATTAAGATCACTCAACAATTTCTCGTTATAAACAATAACTTATAACTTCCGCTGATGTCAGCCGTAGGGGCGTGGTGATGTGCATTAAAAACCAAAATCGCACAGGAGCTTGACTGGCAGTGGTTGATCGGTCGAACTTTGATTCAGAACAGAACAGCACAAAAATGCCCCCTTTTCCCAACAATCTGTTTTAATCTTCGTTACTGTCACTTCGCGCTTCATGCATCGCTTGTTTTAACGATACCCAAAGTGCCAGATTGCAAGATGGCCAATTGTGAAATGCGAGATTGAAGCCCGAAATCTCGATGTGGAATCGCAAAGACATGATGACCATGTTTATAATTACAATGTCGAAGCAAAAATGGCAAAAATTTCGTAATTTAACGCTTCATAATCATGTTCTCATACTTCTTCATCGTAATCTCATACATTGCGTATCGCTTTCCATGATGACGAAGCGCGAAGACCGAGACCACGATGGCGTAATTCGAAATTGCAATGTCAAAATATGGATACCAAAGCTAAATCACGATGGCGAAGCGCAAGGCCAGGATGGCAACGCAATGAAAATATTGCGATTTCGCGCTTTGCTGTTGTGATCTTGCGTTTCATGAAAGGCTACAGCAAACGTGAGATCACAATAGTCGAGATAAAGCGTGAGAACCCACGGCGAAGTGAAAGATTACGATGGCAAAACTGAAATAATTTCGCGTTTCGTTATCTTTATCACGATTTGGCCATCGTGGCCTCGTGCTTCGCGTACGTCAAGTATTTGTGAGTGAGGTGATGATAGCCCTAACGGAACATAACGCTAACATTTTCTGTTGGTATATAGAATCAACTTTTCGGAAACGGTTGTCAAACCTTAATGTGTGGTTTTATATAAAATCACAGTCCAGCCATTAATCAACGCAATCGGACCACTTTTGAAAAAAATATGGCAGTTTGAAATTTGAGAAAAATTATTGACTGAGGGGACATTTTAGTGTTTCTGTCATTATTCATACGCTCGTAAATTATTTATTTAGTAAATACTTTAAAGATAGATATGAGTTTGAAGATTTTATTTATTTATTTATTTATTTATTTGGGTTTTACGGCGCACCAACACAGTATAGGTTATATGGCGCCAAACAGGACTACAAATTTTGGTTTCACATCTCATTTACATCGAAATAAAAACATGAGGTATGGAATCAAAATTTGTATACCTGATGGAATCACAGAGTTACAGCAAAACCAAGTGTTAAGACCCTATTAATCGCCTCTTACGATCATGCAAGGGTAAGGCAGTGGCTCTAATTCTTTTCATACACAAATCGACCCAGAACCACATGGGGCGAGTTTGAAGATTTAAATCATGTTAATTTTTATATTACTGTAAGAAGAGATCTAAGTAAATGCAATTAAAACATATATCCGCTTCTCTGTAATAGATAGTGAATAACTACATTGAAATAAAGAAGCTCTTAACCACTTTTTGTGCTAAGGGGAAGTTACATTTAAAACAAATTACATTTACCACATTTTTGCGTTGACATGGAAACAAAGTGGCTGATATTTTGATTAGATACCGTAATATTTAAAACATTTCTCAGTTAACGATTTTAAAACTTTCTCAGATTTAGAAGAGTTTGAAAATTCTTTCACTGGCTTTAGTTAGTAGATATTACCTGGCAGAAAGAATAAACACAAGAGCAACGTTGTCTTTCTCTTTAAAACTAAAATAATAGACATTTCCTTACCAAAAATGGAAAGAAAGTTTATTACCTATTAGCCAGACAAAGCAAGATTCAAATAACGTGTCCTTATTTTGTAGAAACAACCTTTGCATTCCTATAGGAAAACAGTATTGTAGTATCATCTCCATATAAAATAAACTAACACTTTGATTCGTATTTTGTGTACTTTAGTTTTGTCAAATGTGATCCTTTTTGCCTATTGGTCTGATTGTAAATATTTCGATTAATAATATCAGTTTCCTTAATAAGACATGTTTTCTAACTAAATACTAGTTTCAGAAAAAAAAGCCACCGGTCGAAATGGTCTTGTCTAGATCTAATTCTGTGCGGTTATATATTGAACAACCTAATCGTCATCGGAACAGAACGAGGCAGACCTGGCGCCAATGAAAAAAAAAAAGTCAACCAAGAAAATCCCAGCATGTCGGTAAGCAAGCATTACGTTAAAATGTTTTTCCCAGCTCTGAACACATCCATGCTAAAATGTTATAAAACTCACAGTAAAATGTGTTATCTTTAAATCCATTCCGTATCAAAAATTGAATAGAGAATTAGTTTTAAAAGCTCTTTTGATGAAAACAATAAAAGTTCCAGTTATTTTATAGGACGTTTTACGGCTGGGATAAATGCTGGTTGGTTGAGAGCAACGTCATGCATTTACGAAGGGGGGTCCCAGTTAGGTGTCTGCGCAAAATGTTTTTTGATTTTCTCTATATTTTATGACAATATACCTACATGTATTAAGTTTCATTCACAAGTGTTACTGTTATCAGTTTTGACTTACTTTTACAGAAATTCACATTTAAAGTGGGTAGGGTAATTTGACATGTAACCAGCCAGGAACACAATCTCCGCCGCGTTTTTAAAAATGGTTCAAACTTTTTACCTGGAACTTTCGTGATAAAATAACTATGCAATGGACATTTACACAACATGCTGCGTTTTAAATTGTCTTGAATACTTTTTTCAACACAGAGCCACAAAATGGCCTAATCAAATTAACTGATTTTCAATGGACGAACTTCACCAACAATCTAAAACATTTTTTATTAGTTGAGATATTCAGGTGTTATTTTCAGCAGATATAAATAAGCTAAATAAACATTAAAATGACAATATCTCAGTACACTCTGATTAATATTGGAAGAGTTGTAAACTCTCAAACTAGGGAAAAGTGGGTATGGTAAATAAACATTCGAAGCAACACAACTATAGGAATAATAATTTTGCAGTTCAAGAAATGGCCTCAGATTATCAACTTCTATCTTAATTATGCCCCTATGAGTGGTGGGGGCATATAGATTTGGTCTTGTCCGTGCATCCGTGTGTCTGAGCGTCCGTCGCCCGAAGTTCTTGACGCATCTAGCTAAAAAAAGTATTTGATATAAATTGATGAAAAATTGCATGAGTCTTTATCGTGATATTTACTTGCGTACATTCTATTTTTTGTCTGGCTCCGCCCCTTATTTCAAGAATTATGGCCCCTGATATAGTCAAAAACAGATATTTTCACCTTGTGACACGCCTAGCTCAGAAAGTATTTGATATAGATTGATGAAACCTTGCATGAATCTTAACCATGATATGAACTTGCGCACCTTTTATTTTTCTACGGTCTCTACACCCTTTTTGGAGTTTTGGCCCCTGAAATAGTCAAAAATGCACATTTTCAAGTTGTGATGTGGATAGCGCAAAAAGTATTTCATATAAATTGATGAAACCTTGCATGAATCATTATTGTGATATGAACTTGAGCATCTCCTATTTTTCGCCTGACTTTGCCCCCTATTTTTAGAGTTATGGCCCCTGAAATAGTCAAAAATACACATTTTCACCTTGTTGTGCGCCTAGCTCAGAAAGTATTTCATATAAATTGATGAAACCATGCATGAGTCTTTATCATGATATGAACTTGTGCACCTCCTATTTTTCGTCTGGCTCTGTCCCCTATTTCTAGAGTTATGACCCCTGAAATGGTTCAAAATGCACATTTTCACCTAATGACGTGCCTAGCTCAGAAAGTTTGATGTAAATCCATGAAGCACTGCATGAGTCTTGATTATGATTTGACCTTGCACGCTTGGCATTCTTCTTGAGAACCTTAGCGCTTATTACAGAGTTACTGCCCTTAAAATAGCCAAAATAGTGAATTTTTCGTTTGTGATGCTCATAGTTCAAGAGGTATATGGCCTAGAATAATGAATCCTTTGTATAAAATGTTTGTTCAGGCTATATCCCCTTAAAACTGCAAACATGAATCATTGAATTATTGCCCCTTATTTGTGACAAATGTACCAGTAGGGACACACCATATGCCCTACAGACACATTCTATATAAAAGACTTTCTGAGCTAGGCATGTCACAAGGTGAAAATATGTATTTTTGACTATGTTAGGGGCCATAACTCTGGAAATAAAGGGCGGAGCCAGACAACAAATAGAAGGTACGCAAATACATATCACGACAAAGACTCATGCAATTTTTCATCAATTTATATCAAATACTTTTTGAGCTAGATGCGTCAAGAACTTCGTGCGACGGACGGACGTTCAGACGCACGGACAAGACCAAATCTATATGCCCCTACCACTCATAGGGGCATAATTAGGATAGAAGTAGATAATCTGAGGCCATGTCTTGAACTGCAAAGTTATTATTCCTATAGCTGTGTTGCTTCGAATGTTTAGCTTCGAACGTTTATTTACCATACCCACTTTTCCCTAGTTTGAGAGTGTACCACTCTTCCAATATTAATCAGAGTGTACTGAGATATTGTCATTTTAATGTTTATTTAGCTTACAATATCTGCTGAAAAGAACACCTGAATATCTCAACTAATAAAAAATGTTTTAGATTTTTGGTGAAGTTCGTCCATTGAAAATCAGTAAATTTGATTAGGCCATTTTGTGGCTCTGTGTTGAAAAAAGTATTCAAGACAATTTAAAACGCAACATGTTGTGTAAATGTCCATTGCATAGTTATTTTATCACGAAAGTTCCAGGTAAAAAGTTTGAACCATTTTTAAAAACGCGGCGGAGATTGTGTTCCTGGCTGGTTACATATCAAATTACCCCACCCACTTTAAATGTGAATTTCTATAAAAGTTAGTCAACACTGATAACAGTAACACTTGTGAATGAAACTTAATACATGTAGGTATATTGTCATAAGATATAAAGAAAATCAAAAAACATTTTGCGCAGACACCTAACTGGGACCCCGCCCCCCTTTATCAAAGTATTTCATACTACTTGATATCATTTTTTTTTCTTGAAATCGAATATTGCATTTATCATTGAGTGTATTTTCAGTAATAAAATTACACGATTTTTATTCTATTTCCCACATGCAAGCCCTTAACTCTGATACTGTAATTAAAACAGACAAGTTTCATTTTCATCCTAATGAATATCAAAATGCACATATACATATAAAATGGTTAGTTTGTAATTTTCTAGTATTCTTTACTGCTAAATTGAAAATAAATAAAAAATAATAAATGAAAATACCAAATGAACAGACATATTGTCCATTTTATTGCACCGTCAAGAGAAACGCTCAATCACTATGAGACGGAACAATTTCTAAGTTAAGTATTTATTTTATTTCTGATAACTTTATGATTTATTTTGTGATGTTTTTAAATCAAACATTTGTAAAATGTGTAAGTAAGTTTATCAAAAGAGGATACAATGCAAAAATAGTAAAACATAGTGCATGTTCTCTACTGTTAGTAGTTACGCTTTTCTATGTGATGGCGCAATGACTAATAAATGTTATACTTTATGTAATCTGGTATTTTGTCACTACCGTTAGCGCCTTTCTCAGCGGAGAGTTATTCACACTGTATTGTCTAACTTGTTGAAAATGAGAGTAAGTGCGAGGTTGGCATTCCATAAACGCGTTTAACCCCGCCCCCTCCCCAAGTTTCCTTTATATAGGTAACTGACCTTTCCAGGTCGGTACGCTAATTTCACTTTTGTTATGTTACATAATAATATTCTTTTTTATTGCTGGTGGTTCTTTCCTTTCCCCCAAGGCCCCTTACGATCCCTCTCCTTTTACTGTGAGTGAGGTTGGTGCCCACCATAATTTTTCCCAACGCCATCACTGAGCGGCCCCCCACTTTGGTCTTTTTGTCCGTTTGTTTTGTTTTGTGTATGTGTGTGTATGCGCGCGCGCGTATGTGGGTGTGTTTGTCTCGTGCACGGGCGTGTTTGCACTACGGTGGTTTGCGGTGTAGGGAGACTGCGATTTTGGAGCGTGGCTTTCCCTGTTGAATTTTCATCCTTGTTTTCTTTTCACTTTTCCTAACACCCTCTTCCTTCCTTTTATCTACCCCTAATCTATTTTTGTATTTTGCATGTAATTGAAATGTTCTGGTTGTTGGATTTTTGATGCAACCCGTCTGCTATATTTTCCACTACAATTTCTTTTCGTTGCGGACCTACTTTGCGGACTGTGCTTGGGTGCTCTGTGTTTCCATGAAATCTACCCTTACCTTTTAATTTTTATGATAATGTCATGAACGTGTGTCTGTGTTTCTATCGGCATTCCGACGCATATAACTATTTCAAATAATCCAAATAACAGAAATTTCAACTGAAGGAGAAAATACCAGATGAATTGAAGCTATTTGGTTTAGTATTATCTACAGACTTATTTTATTTTATATTCAGATATTTGGCTTTCAAAAACAATTTGTCAGAAATGGCAAGAAAGATATGACTTTCAGATCAAATAAATCAAAACATAAATTAGACTTTTTAAAAGAACTGACATGATGGCGAAAATACTTATCACTAACTTCAGGACTTGATTACAGAGTTGTTATACAAAAAGCTACATAAAAAATCTTTCCAATTCAGAGTGACATTTATTACCCAGTTTAATTAAATAAGTTAGTTAATCTGATATTTTGTAATAACTTGTATCCAATCTTGCATTTCCTCATCCTGGTTCTACTTGTGCGTTAATCACACTTTCTAATCTAAATATACGTTGACGTAGTTAACTGCCCATGCATGGTTCACTTCAAGTGTCAGTACATTTTACACACGATGTAAAAATCACGACAACACATTATAACTTTTTCATGTAAATTTACATTAAACTACGCACCTATAGCCATGAGATGTAAGTACTGGTGTGAGCAAATGTCTCTCATTTAGGTCGTTTCAGTTGAAAGAACTGATGCTAAGAAAGTAAAGATTAAGGTCTCTTAACGACATGCCTACTCTTATGACACTTTCGATTTTGAATTTAAAACTTTTAGTTTTCTTTGTCGATACTGTATTTCACTAAACTTTCTTATTCATGACACACAACTGTTTCAAGATTTATTAATGCACTATGTTTTTAAATGTTTTGCAGTGTTTGAATGTTGGAACGTTTAGTTTTGAAGCATAAATCGATCAACCTTCTTACCTACCCCTTTCATGAGTCTACGCGCCAAGTCTACCCAAGTAACCTGTTCCCGATAAAAATGTGAATGCTTGCCTTGTCTCCGATTGTTTTCTTAACCGCCAGTATGTTTTAGTCTCGGTATCTTTAAGATGCAAAACGTTACTTGATACCTTTAGAAATATTACAAAACTACTGTTAAACGTTATCTCTTGAAATGCATTTTATACGAAAAGCTTCATGCGTTCTTAAGATGAAGACGAAAAATAACTCAAATATTTTGCAGGAGTGGTTTTCGTTTGTTTTGTTTTTCTCTAAAATATGGGGAGAATACATTTTGGTTTTGTACATTTCTTTTTCTACATTATTTTCTTGATGATTAATTCGCATTTCTTTCTGTTGTTCTTAACTGAACAATATTGTAACACTTTATTTACAAAACAAACTATAATACCTCAGCCAATGAATATCATATAATTATTTCGCCGATGCTATTTGTATTTTCACTGTTTGAAACATATATCTCGTATCTGTTTTCCACTATATCGGATTTCGTCTGATACGAAAAAGAAACGCATTTTGACAGCTCATTTCAATCTGCGTTGTGAAAGAAAAGTGTGTGTTTAACGTTGCCGTAAATGTGTAATGATTTCCCTAAATCGTCAAGAGATGCAGATACAATTACTAAAAGCATCTTGAATAAGTCATTCCAAACTCAAGATCTAGCCATGCGATTGAAAAATACCACTTTTTAAAATTAGTTCCATTAATAAAGTAGCAAGGTAGAAGCTGATGACAGCTAATCTCGATCATTTCTATAGCTTATACCCATAAAGTAACATATAATGTATTAACGTTTTATTTTTTTGTATAAAAACAAACAGATTATTTTTTGTGTTTCATAATACATTTATATATAATATAATATTTCATAATACAGGAAATTACATAAGATATATAAATATTTTTGGAGATTTCCCGCTGCACATAAACTAACAAAGCGTGATATATAAATGAAATGAAAGAGATTTATGTTTTTCATGTACTTATCTCGTTTTTAAAAATTGGGAACTTCATTGTAAACTTAAAGTAATCTTCCTGAAACAGATATTTACTTTTTTCGTTAGACCGTTAACGTGGAATTATGATTCATAAACTACATGAATTACAGTTATAGACAAAATGTCAACAGAGATAAGACAAGTTCATTGGTTGCCATTTAGTACTGTGGTAAATCATCGTCTGACTTTTATCCAACAATAACGCACATAACACTGGTTTTGCGTTACTTGAATCTCGTAAGAAATGGAACCATATTGTAAGGACATAGAGAACGTCAGTTCTTTTACACAATAGTAGATAGACGGCTTCCTTTTCATTTCGATAAAATTGCTTAGGTCTGCTAGAATTCTGAACTGACAAAACAATGACGAGACATAAAAAGGAATGAAAGCGTTTCTAATTGGCTCTCTGATACTAAAGCAAATATTCTTCCGAATATTAGATATATATTTCTCCGTCTTTATGTCTCCCGACGGGTCTCAATTGGATTCAAAATATGAGCGAAATTGTCTTTTTCAATTTTCCTAAGTTTGGTTGGAATAATATATGTAATGCAGTTAACCATCTGGTTTTGTTCTGTATTTGTGGCTCCGTACTTTTATATGTGACTTTTCCTTCTGGGCTTTTGTCCTTGATATTTACATGTAAGTATAAATTAAGTATGATTAAACAGATTAACTGACCATCATCGCTGTAGACTCAAAACCCCGTCTGTGGTGTAGAAGTCTTTCACGTGAGGACACAGTTGCGTTGGGTTATGCTTAGTGGTTCTTTCAAGGAGCACGCCTGAAATAATACACGGAGGGATACTCAGAATATTCCTCCACCATCACAGCTAGAAGGTTGTCATATGAACTTCACTTGTATTGTGGTGTGACTTTAAACTCAACAAATCAAACAAGCAACAAGAAAAGTAATAATAGGTTCTTCGTTACATTTCTTGGTATTTACCTTCTAACTATTTTCCAGGCTAAGTCATTAACCATTTTTAAAACTAGCAGACAGTTTGAAATACTATGTACTTCATAACAAAGGTTTATATAACAATCTATTCTAAAATGTTAATGTTTTCTTTCATTGCGATTCATCCTGATTAATTTGCATTGAAAACGTCACAAGATTTATTATTACTAAGACTAGCTGTGATGTGTTCTGAAAACTCGTATTTCAGCTCATCTATGGAAAACTTTCAGTTTGAGAAGATTTTGAACATTATCTCACTGTCTTAAGTTATAATAGATTACCTTGCATACAATGAAGACGAGATTAGAACAACGCTCGTTGTCTTTCTCTTTAAAACTAAAATAATAGGCATTTCCTTTCACCAAAATGAAAAGAAAGTTTATTATTTATGAGCCAGGCAAAGCAAGATTCTAAACACTTATGTTCATTTTGTATTTACTATCCTCTGCATATTAAGGCGATTCGAAACGGAAAGCAACGTTCCTTGTCGTTTAGTAGTTTAGCTTTGTCAAATGTAACCTTTACGGCATATGGGTGTAATATTACTCACAATACAATTGGAAACATTTCATTCCTTAGTAAATCAATATCAGTTTCAGAAAGAATTGCACCAGTCAAATTGATTTTGTACATATTAAATGACATAATCGTTAAGAGAACAGGACAAGGTAGTCCTGGTGCCAATGAAAAACAAGAGGGCCATAATGGCCCTATATCGCTCAGCCAGCTGACATCATTGCATTTAAGGACAAGAAGGTCAAAAAATCATAATCAAGATCAATCAAAAGAATCATGAGAAAATATAGTTGAAATTTTCTTAAAGGTATAGATACGTCAAAATACACTTATAAAATGGAGGTACCATCCATGTTGTACCACAGGAAAGTGGTCTCGGTTTTTCCCTATGGCCAATAATAAAATAAGTTACAAATAAGCTATTTATAGTAACATAAAAGGGAAGTAATTTAAAAAAAATATTGTAAGTGAACAAAAGAAGGATCTGCCAAATAAAAACAAGAGTACTGCAATGCAACGCAAATGCAGAGCAATATACACACAAAACAAAGCCATATGACCTTTGACCCCTAAGTGTGACCTTGACCTTGAAGTGAGCCATCCAAAACATGTGCTCTGCACATCGTTTGGATGAGGTGAACATCTGTGTCAGGTTTCTTTGAAATCCTTCAAGGGGTTCAAGAGTTACAGAGCGGCAGGGAAATTGCTAACAGACAGACAGACGGACACCGAGGCGATAACATAATGCGAGGGCGTATAAAAAGGAATCGAGATCTTATGGTGATACAAGTTGTGTGCAAGTTTGGTTAAAATCAAATCATAAATGAAGCTGCTATTGTGCAGACAAAGTCAAAACAGCTAATTTTGGCCCTTTCAGGGGCCATAATTCTGCAACCCATTATGGGATCTGGCTAATTCAAGAAAGGAACCAAGATCTTATGGTGTCACAAGTTTTTGTGCAAGTTTGATTAAATTCAAATCATAAATGAAGCTGCTATTGTACAGACAAGGTCAAAATAGCTAATTCTGGCCCTATCAGGGGCCATAACTCTAGAACCCATAAAGGAATCTGGCCAGTTCAACAAAAGAATCAAGATCCTGTGATGATACAAGTTGTGTGCAAGTTTGGTTAAAATCAAATTATAAATGAAGTTGCTATTGCGCAGACAAGGTCAAAATAGCTAATTTTTGCCCTTTCAGGGGCCATAACTCTGAAACCCATTAAGGAATCTGGCTGGTTCAAGAAAGGAACTGAAAAATTATGGTAACACAAGTTTTGTGCAAGTTTGATTAAATTCAAATCATAAATGAAGCTGCTATTATGCAGACAAGGTCAAAATAGATAATTTTGGCCCTTTCAGGGGCCATAACTCTGGAACCCATTATGGAATCTGGCAAGTTCAAGAAAGGAGCCAAGATCTTATAGTGATACAAATTGTGTGCAAGTTTGGTAAAAATCAAATCATAAATAAAGTTGCTATTGTGCAGACAAGGTCAAAATAGATATTTTTGGCCCTTTCAGTGGCCATAACTCTAGAACTCATAATGGGACTGGCCAGTTCAAGAAAGGAACCAAGATCTTATGGTGATACAAGTTGTGTGCAAGTTTGGTTAAAATAAAATCATAAATGAAACCACTATCGTGCAGACAAGAAATTGTGGACAGACGACGGACCAAGGGCGATCACAAAAGCTCACCCTGTCACTATGTGACAGGTGAGCTAAAAAAAAAAACTCCCCGAAGAAAATCCTCTCATGTAGATAAGCGGGCATTACGTTAAGATATTTATTTTTCCGGCTGTGAACACATCCATGCTAAAATGTAATAAAACTTACAGTAAAATGTGTTATCTCTTAATCCAGCTTGTATCAAACATTAAATACAGAATTAGTTTTATGAGTTCTTTTGATGAAAGAAATACACATTCCGGCTATTTTATAGGACGTTTTACGGTTTAGATAAATGTTGGTTGGTTGGGAGCAACGACATGTTTTTCAATGGCTCTTACAAATACATCATGGTATTTCATTCCACTTGATATATTTTCCTTTCGATTTTCATAATTAAATTTTGCATTTATTAATGTTCCAAAAGTATACGAATTCTATAGTCTGTTTCCCACATGCACACTAAAAATTAAAAGTAAACGTATCCAATCCAACTCCGATATTATTATTAAATTCAGCTACCTAATTTTGAGATAAAAAAAAAGGTTTCATTATCATCGTAATGAACATTAAAAAATGTTTAGTTTGTAATTTTCTTATACCATTCACTGCCCTTATTGCTTACGAAATTGAAAATAAATGAATATTAAATAATAAACAAAATACCATATTAAACAGACACATTGACCACAAGCGAAACGCTCCATCGCTGTGAGTGGAAACAAATTTTAAGGTAAGAATTTGTTTAATTTCTTATTATTTTCAGATTTAGTTTACGATTTATAATAATTTCCTGAACGTGAGTCCATGTTCCTACCGACATGACAACGCATATTAAGCTTTCAAAATCACTAATTACGTAACTGATGAACTGAAGCTATTTGATTTAGGACGTGAGGGTGTCATACAAATTTAACGGATGGGAAGACAGCACGAGTATATGATAAATTATAACATGACTCACAATTTAAAAATAAACTGCGTGAAAAAGTAAATAAAAGAGAAGTTTGATATTTGGACAGTCAGGTTTACTGAATTTGTATTTCCAAACTATGCAATATCTCAAGAAAGCTTTTTAACAAGTTAGTGTTCATATTAAGATGAGCAAAGAGCAAATAATTTAAAACATTTAGATCAGGAGATGTAACCCATTATAAGAACATAAAAACAGTGTTTTACCCAGCCTTTGTAAAACGTGCAGGCACTTCATAACCTAAGTTAAACCTCAAGACGATAATCTACAGCATATATTTTTTACTAGCAAGGGTAGTGTTTTTCAATTCATTTATTTTGAGACTATTCTTGTACTGTTAAAGTGGTAAAACTTTCATACACGTTACCTTAACATATAGATCATTTGTGATTCTGTATATTTTGACTCTCAATAAGAAAATTACAATGAATATTTCTTAAATATAGCCAGACGGGTAAGCAGCCTGACGACGTAGCGAAAGTCATTTGTACTTCTATAATGACATTTTTTAATATCCGTGCTTCATGTCAGGGTCATTATTTATCTTTTTGAGTCTAATAAAACCTTCGGAAACAAAGAATGCAACAAAGCAGAATAATAGCAGACTCGGCTTGACTAGGCCTGTTCACGAGAGGTAATGAAATGTGCAACACCTCTCACGCCCCCTAGCACCGGCTTAAGCGGAACTCTATTACATATCTATTGAATGGACTCCATGATCCCAAAGGACCAGAACATATTATAACACTGACTATGGAAACTCTTTCTTATTTCTTGATTTGCTACGGTCTGGGAAATAATATACTAGTATTGCTTAATGAAATCAAATCAAGAGAAGAAATAAAACATATTCATCCCTTATATATAGATCATTTGTGACATTCACTTGACGAAACTGTATTTTGCTGACTCTCAATGAGAAAGTTACAATGAATAGTTCTATAATATAGCAAGACGTGTCGGCAGCCTGATTAAGTAACAAAAGTCATTTGTACTTCAGTAATGACAGTTTTTCAATATCAGTGCTTCGTGTCAGGGTCATTATTTATCTGTTTGTGTCGTGTCTAAGACAAGGAAAAACCTTTCTTATTTCCTGAATTGCTACGCCCTGGGAAATAAATCATATATCACAGAAGAAATAAAACATACATATTTGATAATTATTGTTTCGACTTCTAGTACATGTCATCTTCATTTTCGTTCAATACAACTGGCTGATTATTATTTACTGTTTGGTTGGTTACAAATTTCACGCATATTCTGGGAAAAAATAAAGGTATATTATTATTATTATTATTATTATTATTATTACACCAGATTTATATAGCGCCCTTTTTATGACCAATTTCACGTTCAAATGCGCTTTACATAGTTCAAATGCAGCCACACAGGGCGCATAATTCATCCTCTACTAGTACAGACACAGAGCGATTTTATATAGCTTAAATAGCGATATTACTACAGTTTTTAAAATGTTTTAACATGTAAATTCTATATACACTTAAAAATACCTTATCGAAAAAATTCTTTCACCCTATACTCCCTTCCATCTTCCTGTTGGAAAAGCAAAGTGTGTAGAATCTCTCAAAGCATTTATCATTGCCAGAACCATACAATACAAAACAGGCTTCCCGCACATAGAAGAAGTAGAAAATATAGCGGAAATGGCGTTCTAAGAATCCCTTCTATAGAATCACTAAACATTTGACTGTGTGTGTGTGTGTCTGTGTGTATATATTATCTATGCGTGTTTGTCATGTGCGGTGCCCAAGAGTGATATTTTTCTTGCTTGTCTGTTTGTTTATCTGTGTATGTTAGTTGTATGTGTGTGTTTGTCTTTTGTACGTGCGTGACTGCGACGTTGTAGGAATATTACGTTTAAGGAACGTGACTGTTTAATATTCATCCTTGCTCCACCTTCCCCCAACATCCGACCCTTTTATCTACCCCTTACCACCCAACCCCCATTTTCTGTATTTTGCATATATTTATAATGACTTGTTGTTGGATATTTGAAGCATCCCGTCTACATTATTTTTCCGTTACAGCTTCTCTTGTTGTGGGCCTACTTTGCGATGCATGGTTCTATGGCTATTATGATAATGATTTTGAAATTTTAAATGTCAATTATTCGTCATTCTTGTGATATTAAGACTGGCGTTCATAATCATATAATCATTGCATATTAAGTTGTTTCCTTCAATGAAGAGTTTGATTATGTTCAAAAATGAAAAGCAAGGGTACATTTCCTGTAAGCACAGAGTACCCTAAACAAAGCCATAGTGCCATGCATCGCAAAGCAGTGCCGCAACAAAAAGAAATTGTAATGGAGAATATAGCAAACGGGTTGCTACAAAAACGAGTATATCTTAATTATATACAAAGGTAAAAAATTAGTAAGGGGTAGATAAAAGGGTGGGGTGCAGAGGGAAACAAAATCAAGAATGAATATTCCACGCTGCAAAAACGCAATCTCCCTATACCGCAAACCACAGCATCGCAAACATACACGTTAACACGCACGCACGCGCACACACAGTGGGACACCGCCCAGGCACGGCTGACTGCCAAATATATGGTGGGCACCTAACCTCACTCATAGTAAACGGAGAGGCTGTGTAAATGCAAAGGTGCGGTCGGTGGAAGAGGAAAGAAACTCCAACAAAAAACAAGACAATAAACGTAACATACTAAAGGGAAATAAATCCAACTTGAAAATAGGGGCACCACATTGGAACGGTCAAAATAACTACCCGCTGAGAAAGGCTGTAATATTAGTGACAATATACCATATTATGTATAGTAAAACATATACATAGGGTCAATATAAGGTATAATTACACAAATTTACTCAACAACGTGTCTGAAGTCAGAGCACCAAGAGCCTAACATTTTAGGGCACGTCTAAGTAAGCTGCAACAAAATTCCAATCCCTCCGTCCGTTTTTTTGTAGGATTGGAGAAAAAAGCATAACGGAGTCTTACACTTTATTAGTCATCGCACCTTTAAACAACAAAACTTACTTACTTACTGTAGAGGGGTCAATCGCCAAACACGCACTTCGGCCTGGGTGGTTCCAATACTCCCGCTTTCACGGCCTTGGGTATTGTATAATCACCCCATGGATATTGTGCTTGGTTTTTAATTTTGTCTTTTGACAGTTCCTGTGATATGCAGGCTCCATAACCTCAGATCCCCTTTCTAAATTCCAGTTTGTTTAGTTCTGCCCATTGTTTTCACGTTTGGGGCAAACCTATTACTTCGTCTGGGGACCAAACGTCGCTTTTCTTGGAATTACACGCCACAACCCGTGTATCATTGAAGGTTCCATGTTCACCGCCGTTTGAATACATCTGCGGATGTCTCTAAATTGCTTTTTGTACTTTTAGCATGTGTAAATGTTTAGTTCTGCTCAACCCGGGGCTAGAGTGCGTGGACGGTAGCATGCATTTCCACTACCGTCCATGAACAGGCTCAACCAAACCGAGTCTGCAACATTTTCGTATTTGTCGTGTTGAGCGACCTGTGAAGTTTCCACTTTTTCTATTTTAACGATTTTTGCATTGTATCCTCTTGTGGTAAACTTTTAAAGCTTATAAACTATATCGCCATAGTATGCGGGGTGTTTAGAAGTTTTCTAAGGTGTGTGTTATAATTCTGTAAAAGTTCGGACGATCTGTAGTAAAATTTAGTGAAAGCCTTCCGTAGCTTATGATATCGGTAACCCTGTTGAAATAACTTTTTGGTAATATGAAGATTTCTGTCATTAAACTCCTCTATATTTAAGCAAGCTCTTTCAAAATGAATAAGTTAAAGACCTCTTCGCACAACATTGTAAGTCAAAGGAGAAATGTTTCGACATTCATGGGGAGAATTCAATAAAACTATATGTAGATCATATTTTGCGCGATGTAATAAGTCAACACTGTTTGTTTCGGTGTCATTACGCAGTTATTTAGCTCATTAGCATAATACATCAGCTTTGGTTTTATGTCATATTTGGGAGAAAAAGAGCATAGGCATGAGAAAAAGGAGATCATAACATACTCTTCTATACACCTGCATTCTTTGTGCTATGCCTCCAGGTTACACATATTTCTGGAGTGCTGCAGGTGATAAACGGAAGTAATAGAAAAATGGATAATTTCATTTTAATGAAAACGCTATAGTGTCATATACGAATATTGTCATATACGAGGATCCTGCAAAAAGTTCTGTCACTAATTGGCTTCCGTAGTTTTATCCCAGGTATTTTTTAAAATGCTTCATTGTACTTGAATGGTGTGTCCAACAGCTAACGACATCCGTTTATTTCGTGCAAATTGCTTTTCAAATGACCGAGTTATTTCAAATAAAAATACATGCAGTCATATACACTGACCAATTTACTTGTCACATTGTAAAATGGACGAAAAGACTGAAATTTGTAGCTATATTAAATGCAGCATTAGGCTTGATATAGATTCAAAGAAGATGAATGTTGTGGTATATATGGACCTCAGGCTTTTTAGGTAGGTTAAAGCTTTTAAAGCTGGGAACTTATCTATCGAAGATGATACCCGTTCTAGTAGGCCTAAAACCTCGTTATCCAGGCAAACATCGCTGCTGTAAAAGCTGTGGTAGGACAGATGCGCAATTGTCGGTGAAAGATATAGCCATTTGTACTGCCATATCAGAAGGCAGTGTGCAAAACAATTCTGAAAAAGCGTTCGGACCTGAGAAAGGTTTGCGCTAGGTGGGTACCTCATTTGCTCACTGAGGAGCAAAAAAATCAACACAAAGCCTTAAATGTGCCCGGGAACTTTTGAAATCATACAGAGGCTGTGATAGTCGGGTTATTTCTAACTAGCTAACAGGTGACGAAATCTGGGCGCACATGTTTGAGCCACAGAGAAGGGCTGATAATAAACAAAGGAATCGAAAAGATCAAAAACGCCCCTGTATTGCCAAGAGAACCATAAGTTCGAAAAAGATGTTGTACGCGATTTTCTTCAATTCTAGTGGGCCAGTCGTTCAAGTGCATTGTCCGTCTGGTCATACAGTCACTGGATGATTCTACAAGAACTCGTTACTGAAGAAAGTGAAAAGGTGTTACAATAAGAAACGTCCAAGCAAAGGATGGTCTGGAGTCCATCTTATACAGGACAACGCCTACTCTCACAAGTGCGAGGTTGTAAAATCTTTTTTGGCCTCTGAAAAGGTGGAAGTTGTAAACCATCCGCCTTATTCACCTGACCTGAGTCCATGTGAATTTTATTATTTCCAAGGATTAAGAAAACGCTTTCTGGAAAGAAATATAAGTCCAGAAGTTCTCTTGGCAGCGCCATGTATCAGTGTCTCAAACAGATACCAAAAGAAGGCTATTTATCTGCTTTTCGCGATTGGGTAAAATGGTTTCAAAAATGTGTTTCGGTGAAGAGGGAATACTTTGAAGGTTTGTATTAAAACTAATTTTGATAAAACGTAGTACTAAAGGAATCCAAATTCAATGACAGCACTTTTTGCAGGACCCTCGTATCCATTTTTCGCCGAAAGTACTCTTTTTAGAAAAACTAAGATAGAACAAACGTTTGTCTTCAACACATAACAGTGATACGTCTTCTAATTTGTTGCCATAAAAATAACATATCCATAAAATTTATACTCACTCATGATTTTTCATTTGTCTTTCAAACAGCACGAACCAGTGTGATCTACGACGTCTAAAATCAATTAATAATTTGATAACAGATGGACTTATAGACATTTCACATTTTCATGAAAGCACGCATTTTGCTAGGTTACGGTTCAAGCACTCTATCAAGTTATTTTTCTTTTCTTGTTAGATTTCTCGCTTTGTAAAACACTTTTGTCGGAATTCGCAGAAAAGGAATGACTTAAAGATAAAATAAATCAAAACATAAATCAGACATTTTAAAATATCTGACATTGATTACAGATTTATTATAAAATAAACATGAAAATCTTATACATAAAAAGATCTTTCCACTTCAGAGTGACATTAATTACCCAATTAAAAGAAGTAAGTCAAACATGCACAAGGCTTCATCTGATATTTTGTAATATTTAAACAACAACCCTGCATTCCATTATCCTAGTTCTACTTCTGCTTTTTTAAATATACGGTAACGTGGTTAACTGCCCATATATAGTTCACTTCAAATATCAGTACATTTTACATACATTTACATCGCGGCAAAACATTATAACTTTTTATCATGTACATTTACACATTTTCAGTTGAAAGAACTGAGGATTAAGATCTCTTAACGAC
The DNA here is from genome assembly GCF_021730395.1 of Mercenaria mercenaria. Lineage (NCBI taxonomy): Eukaryota > Metazoa > Mollusca > Bivalvia > Venerida > Veneridae > Mercenaria > Mercenaria mercenaria. Next base: position 23,243,559 of record NC_069363.1, read on the forward strand.
ATGCTATTCTTATGACACTTTTGATTATCAATTTAAAACTTTTAGTGTTCTCTGTCGGTACTATAATTCACAAAACGATTAATGCAATATGTTTTAATATATGTTTTGCACTGTTTTAATGTGGGAACGGTTAATTTGAAACATATATCGATCAACCTTCTTAGTTACCCCTTTCGTCACATGCTTAAGTCTACACTTGCTACTCCTGGCGCCAAATCTACCCAAGTACAAATGTAATATGCTCCCAAAAAAAAACGTGAATGCTCGCCTTGTCTCTGAATGTTTTCTTAACCGCCAGTATCTTTTAGTCTCGGTATCTTTCAAATGCAAAACGTTACTTGATACATTTAGAAATGTTACAAAACCACAGTAAGACGTTATCTCTTGAAATACATTTCATATGAAAAGCTTCATGAGTTCTTTAGATGAAGACGATAAATAATTCCAAATATTTTGCAGGTGTGGTTTTCGTTTGTTTCGTTTTTCTGTAAAATGTGGTAAGAACACATTTTGGTTTTGTACATGTCTTTTTATACATTACATTACTGATGATTTAATTGCATTATTTATGTTGTTCTTAAAAAGGTAAAGTTTCTTGTTTAACGTGGATAGTCCACGAAAGTTCCCACCTTGAATGGATGGAACAACTTATTTCCAGCCGAGCCCACGGCAGGTGTCATATTAAACTCCCCAGCATCCAATCTAGGCCAATACTGCTGGAAACAGTACCAATTTAAGTAAATCACCCAGCACTGAACACAAGTCGGGGTATCAGCCGTCACCGGAAATCAAACCTGGACAGCAGACGTTGTAGTCCTACCTGCTAACAACTGCGCCGCTGATTCCCTAACTGAACAAAATTTTACAAAATTCTGTTCTACCTAAGGCAATGAATTTCTTTTTATTATTTAGCCGATGTTATTTATATTTTCAGTGTTTGAATCATAAATTTGGTATCTGTTTTCCAGTATCATGGATTTCGTCTGATACGAAACAGAACACATCTCATTTCAACCCGCGTGTGTTTAACGTAGTCGGTAATGTGTAATCATTTCCCTAAAGTCATAAAGAGACGCAGCTACAATTACTAAAAGCATCTTAAATAAGCCATTTCAAAATCAAGAGGTAGCTATGCGATTGGAAAAACACCATGTTTTAAATTTAGTTTCATTATATTTATTAGAGTAATGAGGTAGAAGCGGATAAGACAGCTGATTTTCTTCATTTTCGTTGTTTATATCCATATGGTAACATAGAATGTATTAACGTTTCATTTTTTTATTTTTTTTTATAAAAACGAACAAACTACATTTTGTGCTCCATAATAAACAGGAAATTTCATAAAATATAAAAATCTTTTTGAAGATATCCCGTTGCATATAAAATAGAAAAAGTGGAAAACCGCAGTTCGCCCAAACCTACAAAGCATGATGTAAAATGAAAAGGATTATTTTTCAAGAACTTATCTCCATTCTACAAATTGGGAATTTCATTTTTAAGTTAAAGTAATCTTCCTGAAACAGACATTTACTTTTTGTTGTTATTATGATTCATAAACTACATGACTAACAGTTATATATAAAATGTCAACAGAGATAAGTTCGTTGGTTGCCGTTTTGTACTTTGATGGCTTCATCGTCTGATTTTATACAACAATGACGGCACGTGACACTGGTTTTACGTTACTGGAATCTCATAAGAAATGGAGCCATATTGTAAGTGACATAGATAGAAAACGTCCGTTCTTTTACACAATGATCTCTAGCAGTTAACATTAGATAGACGGCTTCCTTTTTATTTCAATAAAATTGCTTAGGTCTGCTACATTTATTTACTGAAAGAAAATACGACGAGACGTAAAAATGAATTAAAGCGTACCTAAAGACTCTCTAGCACTGTCCTCTTCTGATTCTGATAAACAGTATAAATAGATTTGTCTGATTGTTATATCCCCAGATACTAGTATCTTGGGGCTATACTAGATTCCGCTCCGTCCGTCCGCCCATCGGTTCGTCCGTGCGTCCGTCCGTTTGTAGACGGAATTTGTCCGCGCTATTTCTCAGCAATTATTTGCAGGATTTCCATCAAACCTTGTAATTATTATCAGTACCAAGCCTAGTTGTGCATGTGCAAAGCGGGTTCCATTTGGATGATTAGTTATGGCCCTTTTATATGTATATAGAAAAAAATGGCTGCCCTATTTCTCGGTCTTTATATGCCAGACTTTTATCAAACCTTATACTTATTATTTATCAAATAAAATCTGTAAAGAGAAATTTTGGAAGCATAGAATATAACCAAGCAAAATAATAGCAGAGTCTGTTCATAAGAGGCAATGTTAGGTGCAACACCCCTCACGCCCCCTAGCACCGGCTTAAGTGGAATGGAATTCTATTACAGTAAAAATGAGTGTACTCCACGAGCCCAAAGGACTAGAAAATATAACAACACCAAGTCAAGTTGTGCATTTGCAAAGAACGCTCCATTTGAATGATTTTTCACATAGTTAAGGCCCTTTATTATTTTTTCCTTCATATGTAAAAGGAAAAATTTTGTCCGCGCTATTTCTCAGTCATTGTATGCCAGACTTTATCAAATCTTGTTATTATTATCATTGGTACTAAGTGTAGTTGTGCATGTGCGAAGCACGTTCCATTTGAATGATTATGAAAGTTATGGCCCTTTATTTGTTTCAAATATAAATAGAGTTACATCGGAAAACACAGGAATAATATTTTATCATTTTTCATATGCTGTTAAGTATAACTTCTTGATGACCCTTCAAGATTAAATTGTCCCTTGACCATGACCTTGACCTACTGACTTTAAGATATTGCCATAACATTTGGACCACTTGTACAGTTTTGAACACATATCCCAAAACTTTCAGTTACCTTGATTTTGACATACTGACTTACTTTCTTCTGTTTCAGGTACAACAATGAAATTTAGAGATCTTCATAAAGTTGAGTAATATGTGTATCAGCGCAGGGACACCAAATCTACACCATATACACATTTGGTAGTGATATAAAATTGACCATTTTCAGTGTACATATCCCATATTTTCTAGTTGGTAATAGCATGAATCACCAGTACGTTTGTACATTAAAGTGTTCTGTAAGATACCAAACATTTAGAAAGATTTTGCATTACACAGAAATGTAATGAATAATATTGCCATTTATAAAGTATAAAAAAAACTGGTCCTAGTTTTAAAATAGATAAAATAGTGCACCCTGATTTAAATCGTGAAAGCAAAGAACGCAATAGCTGAGTAAGATCATAAAAGGTAATGAAATGAGCAACATAGGCTCAGGCGGAACTACTTTTAATAGACTTCAAGATCACAAACAAGTTAACCTGATAACCATCAGGCCACCTGAAAGTTTCTTATAGCCGTCCTCTTAAATTAACATTTTCAAAGTAGCTAATCATCAGCATGAAACATCTCTGTCAAAACACATCATTGTGCAAGTTTAGATTTGGTAGTGCTCTACGGTCAATTTTAATTGTGAATAAGCAAATAAAAGTCCATTTCACCTGTAAATATACATAAATAACTATAATACACAAAATAATATTACGTTTTGAAGTAAACAAATACAATGAAGGCAGATTAGAATATTATTCTTCTTGTTCAAAATTAGGTAAGTACTTATAAATCTCTGATAAATGGAACAGGTCCTACGAAACAAAATGCACGATCTTGAACAGAAATATACCTCACTTTAAAAGGAATGAAATGTAATCTGTTATAAAATGTACTGAATCTTCCTACTGCTTTATTTTATTGATGGGCATTCACAGAAATGAAATTAATGACTTGAGGAAAAACGTGAAAAACGAAAGAATGAAAAAACATTTTAATTCCTGAATAAATCTAATTCTACAACCGAATAATTCACGATTCTTTCATAAGACAAAACTTATCGAGCCCGCCAGCTGTCAAAAGGACTAACATTTATGACACTATTAAAAGAACTGACTGCGGCAAACATTTCTGCCAAGTTATTTAAGAACATCTCTACCAATGGCTAAGTTTTTGACCTTTGACCTCTAAGTATGACCTTTACCTTTGAGGTAGGGGTCTGGGAGTTGCACGCGACACGGCAAACATTTGTGCCAAAAAAACAAAACGATCGCTTTATGCGTGGCAAAGTTACAGCCCGGACAAGCTCTAAAATGACCTTTGACCCCCAAGATAGAGACCTGAGGTTTGCGCACGACAATCCGTCTCATGGAGGTGAACGCCAAAAAAAACAAGAGGACCAAGATGGCCCTAGGTCGCGACACACCATAACAGTGTAAACATGTTTGACCTAGTGATTTCATGGAAACTAATATTCTGACGAATTTTCATTAAAATTGGAGCAAAAATCTTGAGTGTAAACAAGTATTTTCTTTGATTTGACCTAGTGACCTAGTTTTTGACCCCGGATGACCAATATTCGATCTGAACCTAGATGTCATCAAGGCTATCATTGTGACCAAAATTCATGAAGATCAATTGAAAAATACAACCTCTATCGCATACACAAGGTTTTTCTTTGATTTGACCTAGTGACCATTTTTGACCCCAGATTACCCATATTCAAACTTGACCTAGATTTCATCAAGGCAACCATTCTGCAGTCCCTATTGCATACACAAGCTTTTTCTTTGATATGGCCTATTGACCTAGTTTTTGACTCCAGATGATCTATATTCGAACTTGACCTAGACTTCATCAAGGCAATCATTCTGAATGAAATTCACGAAGATCAATTGAAAAATACAGCTTCTATCGCATACACAAGGTTTTTCTTTGATTTGACCTAGTGACCTAGTGACCTAGTTTTTTACTCCAGATCACTCATTTTCAAACTCGGCCTAGATTTTTATCAAGGTAATCATTCTGACAAAATTTCATGAAGATCAGTTGAAAAATACAGCCTCTATCGCATACACAAGGTTTTTCTTTGATTTGACCTAGTGACCTACTTTTTTTAAACCAGATAACCCATTTTCAAATTTGGCCTAGATTTCATCAAGGTAATCATTCTAACCAAAATTCATGAAGATTAATTGAAAAATACAGCCTCTATCGCATACACAAGGTTTTTATTTGATTTAACCTAGAGACCTAGTTTTGGATCTCAGATGATCCATTTTCGAACTTCTCCTAGATTTTATCAAGGTAATCATTCTAACCAAAATTCACGAAGATCAATTGAAAAATACAGCCTCTATCGTATACACAAGGTTTTCCTTTGATTTGACCTAGTGACCTAGTTTTTGAACCTAATTGATTTATTTTCGAACTTGGCCTATGTTTCATCAAGATTATCATTCTGACAAAATTTCATGAAGATCTTTTGAAAAATACAGCCTCTATCGCATACACAAGCTAAATGTTGACAGACAGACGACAGACAGACGCCGGACATCGAGCGATCACAAAAACTCAATCTTGCTCTATACTTATCAAAGTTATGGCCTGGACAAGCTCTAAAATGACCTTTGACCCCTAACTGTGACCTTGACCTTTGAGATAGGAATATTGGGTTTGCACATGACACTCCGTCTCGTTGAGTTAAATTTTCATGCCAAATATAAACAAGACGACTAAATGCACGTTAAAATTATTGGCCGGACAAGATCTGACATGACCTCTGACCTCCAACTGAGACCTTGACCTTTGAGATAGTAACCTGAGGTTTGCGCATGACACTCCGTCTCACTGAGGTTAACATTCATGCCGAATATAAATAAGATTGCTCCATGCCTGTCAAGGTTATGTGCCGGACAAACAAAACCGGATGGACGAACGCACGCATGCATGCACATAAACCGAACAGCCATTTGGACGACTATGTCTCCGCTTCCGCAAGCGGGCTCGACAAAAATATGCAGTTTACTTATAAACAACGAGGGCAGAATTACTCCAAGCTCCATGATCACTAAGTCAAGCAATAGTGGGTAAATAGCCAAATACTTTAACTTAGGAGCGCCCACAAGCTTTAAAAAAACTTTCATTTAAGTAAAACCCAGGAGAAAAAACTTAGAGAATTTCAAAAAACTCCTATCATATCAAATGTTAAAAGCATAAGCATAAGCTCGTTTCTTAAAATCTACAATTTCGATATTAAGAAAAGGACGAAAGAAACAAAAATCTTAACGAGTACATATTTGCTGCAATCCTAAACTATTTAATAAGTCATAAATGCGCCTAGATCCGTAGATACTGTTGACGTCCGAGAATAAATGTCAGAGCTGGGTAAATAGTTTTGTTTGTTTGTTTGTTTTGGGTTTAATGCCGTTTTTCAACAGTATTGCAGTTATGTAATGGCGGGCAGTTAACCTAACCAGTGTTCCTGGATTCTGTACCAGTACAAACTTGTTGCCAACTTCCCCACATAAATCAGAGGTGGAGGACGAATGATTTCAGACACAATGTCTTTTATCAAATCGTCATGGAGAACATACGCCCCGCCCGGGGATCGAACTCACGACCCCACGATCCGTACATCTACGCTCTCCCTATTGAGCTAAGTGAGCGGGCGGATATAAATAGCACCAATGCCAAGTTGGCATCCATGCATTTTGGGGAGACGCCCACTATGGAGTTCCATAAATGGTGTGAACTGCACACAGTGATGTATTCACCTTAAGAAAACTCGTCAAAATACAAAACAAAACATAACGTTTTGTTTGCAAATTAAAACTAGTATATTCATGCATTAAAGGAAAAATATAGACCTAGAGAATTTTGAATATTTCAGCAACAGGGCCTCACTTTTATGTATGACGTTGAAACAGTGCAGAATAGCGAACTTAACTCAGCAAAAGAGACCCCTGTCTCTGATACTGAAAGGTCATACCAGTTAGGGACACTGATCTTTTTTAAAAGAATGTGATATATACGTATGATTTACGACTCAGTTCCATCAAGAAAATAGAGTATCTGTGGCTGAGCTGTTAAGGTCTTTGACATCGCATCATTTGCCCATCACCGCTGTAAGTTTTAAACCCAATCTGCGGTTTAGAACTCTTAAATGTTAAGGTTCTACCCAGGAGCTTGCCCATCGCTGAAATAATACCCGGAGGGATAATCAGGATTTTCCTTCCCGATCACAGTTAGAAAGTCATTATATGACCTTCACTTGTATTAATGTGACTTAAAGCTCAACAAAACCAAACAAGCAGCAAGAAAAGTAATAACATTTTCTTCGTTACATTTCTTGACATTTACTATAGTCTAAAATTGTCGGGGCTTTTTTTAAAGTAGCAGTCAATTTGAAATAGTGTGTACTTCATAACAAAGATTTGCATATAACATTCCATCCTAAAATGTTAATGTTTTCTTTCATTGCGAAATGCAAGCATCATGAAATAAATGAGAGAGGTTATCAAGAGACACAGTAATTGAATAAATCTGAAGACGGCGACTGATTACTTCAGAAAATAGCAAATGTTTCTTGGCTTGAAATAACAGTTCTATCCCTGTGACAGTTCAGATTTTACTACTCCATAAAATTAACATTATCTCTAAATACATATTGCACTTGCAAAAATATTGTCTTCAAAGGAGAAAGTGGGAATTGTTAATGAGCAAATCGAATCTTATGATACTTTTCTTTGTTTAAAATGAGTCATAACTTTATCAAACAGTATAGTAACTGTGCTTGAAGTTTGTTTTTGTTAATTGTTATTGTTGAAAATCAATTTCCTCAGGATTGCATTGGATCATCTGCCAAATATATACAGCAACTATGAAACACAAACTTCACAATTGCCAAAAGTTAAGTGTATTAATTTGGTTGACTATAAAAGATGAATAATCAATTTGAATACTTATTGTGCAAGAGCAAGTATTAGCAACAGATAATGAGCTGTGGTCTCTTATATGGTCGCAAAGGATTTTGTTGAGTAAATAACTTCTGCGAAAGTTTTGTACAATGGCAGCCATGTTCGAATTAAACTTCATTAAACAAAGAAGTAAAGTAACGGGTTTGAGCTGTACACTGTAAAAGGCCGGTGACTTTGTTGTATTTTAGAAGTGATTCATTGGACATTAAATCAATGAGAAGTCACAAAAATAGAAAAGCAATGTCGCCAGTTGTGTTGGATTAATTATATGCTGTATCAAGGTGTACATCATTTTACAGCACGACAAGCATATGATGAAAAATGTAAGGTTTATATTTGATAATGCAGTTTTCTGTCGTTTTCAATTCCCATACCTTTCCTTCGCTTTTTGATTTCATCAGATTCATTAGGTTTTATTTAGAGTCCAAATTTTCTGAATGTCAATATAATTTAACATTTCACATACAAATCAAAAACATCTTTGTCATTTTGATATCACAATTCAAGCTCTTATCGGTATCGTCAGTAAAGCTAAAGCAGATATCAGAAAATATCATTTCAAGAACATTTGGTTGTACCTTAAATATCATATCTTTAGTAAGAGTTAGATATACAAATGGCTAGATATATCATCATCAGAATACTTTCAGTCAAATAGAAAGTAAATAGCTCGAGTTCTAACCTAAGCTGAAAACATTATTCTCAGGAATGTAAAGTGATGCAAATCTTGACAATGTAGTCAGTTAGAGTAAGGTCAGGTTCTTTCTTTAAGTTTCAAAAGTTAACCATCCGTCATACCTTACATAATTGGTATTAAGTTTCGTAGGTCGTAGTCATTGACGCTTGAAATAAGAACCGTTTCCGTTTCAATGACGGTGAAACAAATTAAGACTAGATTAAAGAATATCATATAAGCCTAAATCGAACCTCTAAACGATAAAAATCGAACCTCTAAACGATAAATGATGCATGTCGATATCATACATGTCAGCTTTGGTTGCGATACAGTAAGGAAACTTTTAACAATAACAAGAAATATCTTTGAAAATGATGGTCGGCGAATTGTATTAAGGAAAGAAGTTTATGAGTTTTTCATCTAACATTCATCTTGCATCTAACATTTTTCAAATTGCAAAACTAAACACCGCACTTTAACAATTTAAATGGTTCTCTTTTAATTTTTCGCAAAGGTTTCGTAGGGTTGCAATTTTGTTTCGTTTATCCTTAGACGAATAATTATAGCAGCAGTTTGATGAAGATTCATGAAGCGGTTCATGAGAAGAGGTCATTTTTTAGCTAAATTGGTCCCTATCCCCATTTGTAACAAAATAGCAGGAGACCTTACGATATTGTTACACATCGAGTTTGATAAAAATCCATTACATTTTAGTGGTTAATGCGAAGAAAGGCATACTACTTTTAGCTATAGTGGTCCCTAATAGGGCCCAAGTTCCTATATAAATAAATTTGGAAGAGGACCTTATAATGATGCTCCAGACCAAGTATGACAAAGATCCACCAAACTGTTCATGAGACGCTGTATAAAGGCATTTCTAGTTTTAGCTCTAGCAGCCCCTATAAGGGGGTCAAATGTCCCAGCTGAACAAAATTGGCTGCTGGCCTAATAAAGATGCTACAAATCAAGTTTGATTAGAATACATGAGAAAAAATCAATTAAAGGATTTTTTTATTTATTATTTTTATTTATTTCTAAAATAGGCCAACTGATCCCGCTTTAACAAATGCATATTCGCTATTCATGAATCTTTGGACAATGACGTCACACCTATAAAAAAGTGAAGGTCAAGCAAAAAATACAATTGTAATTATTTCAATATTTCTGTTTCATAATAAGCAAAGTTTGACCGTAGTCATATAACTGTATGCAGCATACCTTCATTTCGGTGTAATGAGATTCAGTCATTATATAGCATATATATAATGAAACAGATTTCAACTGAGTTCAATATTTGCATACCATACTAAAGAACAATATTCATATATAATAAATCAGTTAAATAATTTATAACAATATATCAAAGCAAAGAAGTACTCATTTTAATATGCAATCTGAATAAGTCACAAAAGCAAGAAACCTTTTCATATACAGACGACACTAATTGTAACAAGGAAAATCTTTTAAAAGGCACTTCTCTACATAAAAGACTCTTATCACACCCTTATTCATGTGATACGCAGACCGTATTCAGCTCTTTCTTTAATTTGATATATGTTGGTATTTGAACAGGTTTTTATCATATTTATTAAACTTACTTATCATTTTGAGATATATCAATATTCTTGCTAAATATACTGAGCCAAAGTTTTAAAACTGTGAACAGCGTCGTTTAGGATAAACGCTTTGTCTACATTTCACTCAGCGTAGCACAATCAACAGAGTGAAAGAAATTGACACTCTCGTCCAATCAGGCAGAGTGTTGCATAAATCTTCCATTTTGATAAATTATCTATAATGCGTTATGAAGTAGTTTGATTTGCAAACTGAAGTCACGTGGCATAGGTAACGAAAACGAATTTAGACGGCGTCGCCGAAAAATGTACTTTCAAGATTTAAATGTTAACTGAGGAACTTGTAACATGTAAAACACTTGTTTGAATACCTTGACGTCTGTTAACAGTTTAAGATTACAGCATATCGTAGTTTGTTTAATGCTGTATTGAGGAAGATAAAACAAACGTGGCTTATATATTGCATCTGTTACATGTAGTTAAATGAGCTGTCAAAATATTTAAATAAGTCAATTCGCAATCACTTGCCGGTTTGTATGAGATTCGTCACGTCCACATGCTTACCACCTGACATAAAGAAGTAATTATGTCTACCACATGTACTTAATTCATAATATTTCATAATGTTTTAGCCACTTCTCTTAAATAATAGAGCAGATTTCCACCAAACCTGACAGGAGTGATCAGTGCCAAGTCTTATTATGCATTATCAGCAGGTTCCAGTTTAGTGATTTCCAGGGGAGTTAGGGCCATCCCTTCGATTTTCAATTTTTTGATATTTTGGCAACTCGAGTTGGGCAAATTTCCACCAAACCTTAAAAAATTATCAGTACCAAGCAAAGTTATACATATAATCGGCATGTTCCAGTTTCTTGAATTTCAGCGGAGTTGTGGCCCTTGATTTGTCATATTGCACCAAACCTCACGAATGATTAATGTGAAAAGTAGTTGTGTGTATTTTCACCATGTTCTGGTTGAATTATTTACAGCGTGGTCATGACCCTTATTTTATCATATTCTTTGATATGTGGTACTTCACCAATTCCACTGGTTGGAGTTCAACCAAACTTCACAGGAGTTACCACTACCAAGCCTAGATGTGTACATAGTTGGAATGTTGTGGTTCAGTGATTTTCCGTGGTGCTATGGCCTTAATTTGTGGCATTTCACAATGTCTGCATGATTAGTGGTGGGAGAAACGTTTTTGTTTTTTTGTGTGTGAAAACAATCTGTAGTTCAATTTTCAATTGTCAAATAATAATTGTTAAATAACATAATTTCTGAGCAGTACTATTACAAACAAAAATTGAAATAAAAACAATAAGGTATCCGACGCCTTGTACTGTTGCCTTATATGGCAAATATTGAAAACTGAATCTGGCAAAAACAACGTATAACATATGTTTAACAAGCAAATTCGATGAATTGGTATCCCCTGCCGAAAGGGCTTGTTGTAATTAATGGCAAAAAAAATATTTCCGGCAAAAAGTTAAGGATATTACTAAGAAGCAAATAATTTCATTAGTCAAAATCATTTTAACAGAAAATGAATTTTTTTTTTGGTAGGGGGTGGGGGTGGGGGGTGGGGGACAGCAGGGGTGACCAGGTGTGGGTACAAAATTTCACATGTTGATTATAAATATTGATGGAAAATTAGAAATGATGAAAAAAAATGGGTGGGGGATTGGGATGCATGATCGGGGTGGTGGGCAAGACTGAGTGGAGAGTGAGGCGGGGGAACGGTACAACTTTGCATGCTGATAAATATTCATGGAAGGTTTGAAAAGAAATAATACTAAAAAGGAATGAATTTTTTCATTTTTTTTCCAGGAGTGAGGGGTGGGGGGAGGTGACCAAGGCAAGGTGGTAACCAGGTATGGGTACAAAGCTTCACATGTTTATAATAAATTTTCATAGAAAAGATTGAAAGAAGTTTAATGAAATTCTACCAATATGTAAAAATCTGTAGATTTTTAAACAATCAAAGGGCAATAACTCTAAGAAAAATTGACTAATTGAAAAAAAGATCGAAGTATGTTGGTTCATATTTATGTCAAGTTTCATGAAATTTTACCAGTTTATTACTAAGAAATGGCTGCAGACGTGGATTTTTCATTAAATCAAGGGTCAAGGGCAAAAACTCTAAGGGAAATTGACCAATCCCAAAAAAAAAACTTGACGGGCATCATCGCAGTATGATGGTGCATGTTTATTTCAAGTTTTATGAAATTCTACCTGATAGTTACTGAGAAATGGCTGCGGACGGACATATTTGGGCATTTTGCATTTAAATTAGGGGCAATAACTCTAAAGGAAATTGACCAATCCAAAAAAACCTATCAGACGGGATTTCATTAACAGGTAGGCAAACTCTAGGAAATGCCAATCCAAAAAAATTGACGGTATGTTGTTGGTGCATGTTTATTTCAAATTTATGAAATTCTACCAGCTAGTTACTGAGAAATGGCTGCGGAGGACGGACGCACGCACGGACTGACGGACGGACAATGCCATTTCAATACCACCCTCCCGATTTCATCGGCGGGGGATAAAAACAATACTTTTGCAATCACGCACCAGGAAATTGGAGAACGCCTCTTATATAAAATAGCTTAAAGCATATTACCTTTTAAAACAATTTTACAAAGCTACTAGTGTTGTCACATTTACACCTTTGAAAATCGAATGCATTTCAGACTTTTACGCTTTAACAGCAAGTTTATTTTTGGCATTCCCCATGTGTCAATATCAAGTAACTTGATGTTAAGTGGGCAGTCTCTCACCGTTTTGTCGTTCAGGATTGACTGCTATGTGACAAAATGTTTTAAGCTTGCATGAGGACTAAAACGTTTCAATAGTTTCGGTCGCCAAGAGATATACAGGGACTGTCCTAGAATTGTGAAATTTATATTATTTATGAATATTTTACACGTTAAATTCTTTTTTTCAGTGTAGTTCCCAAATGAATAATTATTCAACAGTTTCAACTAGTTCTTATGTTTAACAAACATTATGTTAAGTGTAAGTGTTCTGAAATTACGTTGGATGCATGTAATGACTCCATTTAGAGTATTACTTTATACAGGAAAAAATATAGTGCACATTCTTCATTCTAAATGCGTAGCAAAAGTAGTTTATGTCTATAGTTTAATCTGCCGTTTCCTCAAGATTTTTTCCCTTGAAGTTTCTTTACGTGCAAAACAGTACCTTTGTTATTACACATATTTTTAGAACCTCAGAGGATGGTAATAGGAACTTTTGAAATTTGAAAAATGTCTTGAAAAAAAAGAAAAATGTCTTGATTAGCTTTGAATTTATTGTCGAATTGGGTATTTTGTGAAGTAAACTTCAGCCATTTTTAACATCACTGATTCTTTTCTAAATTCGATTTAGACTGTGAGTGGATTGCCATAAAACTTTCGGAATATCTTAGTTATTCCGTTCCACGCCGCCCCTCGGGTTTTGATCACACACACACACACACACACACACACACACATATATATATATATATAATATATAAATATATGGACCCGCCCGCTTAGCTCAGTAGGTAGAGCGTCGGTCTACGGATCGCGGGGTCGCGAGTTCGATCCTCGGGCTGGTCGTATATTCTCCGTGACTATATGATAAACGATATAGTGTCTGAAATCATTGGTCCTCCACCTCTGATTCAAGTGGGGAAGTTGGCAGTTACTTGCGGAGAACAGAATCCAGGAACACTGGTTAGGTTAACTGCCCGCCGTAACATGACTGAAATACTGTTGAAAAACGGCGTTAAACCCAAAAAAACACATACATATATATATATATAAATGCCAAATGTAACAGCATTATTAAAAGAACGGCAATGCAGTCAGTTCTGACGCTGCAACATACCGCGTATTTACTATACTGAAAGTGTTCACATCATAAACTTTAAAAACAATCTGACATGTTTATTCAAACAAGTAGGATGTGAACATGTCAGGGTTTTATATGCTAAGTATGAATTATATATTCAATGCCAAATGTTTTATATCTCTGTCTTTGAGATATAGGCTGAATATATTCTTGTTTGTTACAGACCAGTGGAACAATGTAATTTTTTTTCAAACACATATTATAGAGTGCAAGCTTAAAAGTGAGCAAAAATATAAATAACTAGATCAGTGTGTCCCTCAGTATCACTTTTTCCCAAAACACAAAAGTAAAAAATATAGCTTTTTATCACAGATCAAATAACACAAGTGGCGGCCGCTGTTGTCATTAGTAGCGTAATGCCATACGTACTCGCGTCTTTGATTTATTAAAGTTAAAATGAAATGAAAAGAAGCGAAAACTTTGCAGCTTGTCCAAGAATTTGGGAAAGCCGTGGGAATGGATTTCCCAAATTCTATATAAGACTAATGTTCACATTGGTAGTAAAACGGAAATTTGAAAATGTAAATATGCATGATTTATTCTCTGAATGATGCAATCATAAGCTAGTAGAGGATGAAGTAATATCTACCAATCAGGTTCTTCATACGCAAATGGCGGCGTAACAGTCCGACCAATAAAGTTCCATTGCCCTACACTTTGACATCAACAAGATAAAAGAGCTTTCATAAATTTTACAATCTTTGATAATCGGTTAATCTAACACCATGCAAATTGAAACTAAATAGATGTTTTGCAATAGTTTAAAGATTATAATTTTCATGTGTGTCCATCAATCTGTATTTCAGTTTGTCAAAGAATGAGGAAAGACATTAATTTCATATGTTGAATATAGTTATTAACAATGATATTCAACATTTCTTCCGTATATCACTCTTGCACAAATATATATTTTACTTCCGAGACGAAAACCTATACAAGAGCGTATGACACGGTCTCCTGAGATATACAGTGACAGATTGAGAAAAGTTTCACACAGGATTTTTTTACTCCGCTACACCGGTGACATCGTATCTTTCAACGTTATGGGAATTTGTTGAAGTTTATAAAATTCATTTGGATTTTTTATTCCTATAATTACTTAGACAGAAGTTGGGTGTTTAAATCAAAACCAACGTAGATGTTGATGGTATCAGACAAAACACTTCAGTGTGTTACTACTTAGCATGATAAATGCATCAGAATTCTGTCAGAATCTGGAAATATATCAGCCTCAAATCAGATTCTAGCGGGATTCCCATATCAATAAATGTTTACATAAATTTTTCTGAGATTGTGACAGAAGCTTAAAATGTTTTTTTTTACTCGAGACAGATTTGCGGTTATTATTTGTTACGTCACTTGTAAATCATGAGCAATTCATAAATCTGACTGCCGCAGAATGAATTATGGGAAATATTGGAATTTGTATGAAGTATTTCAGTTAAAGTCACAGTACGCACGAGACACTTGCAAAGTGATAGCACGTGAAATAACATCAGGTGCATTTTAACTTTGGATTTTAATGATTAACATTTGAACAGATTTAACAGCTTATTAACTTAGCAATATTATACTGTTTGAAGCATTAAAACAGGATAATTATAACGTTTAGATATATAAATACAAAATATAAATTTAGAAAACTTTTTGAATCTGTTTTATTATATAATAAACATGATGAATGCAAGCGTACCGGCGCCGCCGGCAGATGCCTCCGACATAGCGTTTGAAGATTACATGGATAGCTACTATGACTATTATTACAATTATACTTATGACTACAATTATACAGACTCTATAGATCATTTACCATTAACTGAATTTGTTCCCATGATAACTGTATATACCCTGATAGGAATGTTGGGTATCGTCGGAAATTTGCTCGTCATATTTTCCATCATAAAAGTGAAGCGGATGAGAAGTATAACGAACCTTTTCCTACTGAGTCTAGCCTCAGCCGACCTACTGCTCGTGTGTGTATGTGTTCCTGCGAAGGTAAATTAATTTCATTTTCTCAAATCTTTTACTTTTCTACTAGAACATTATGTGCCATTTTTACGTAAAGTCTGCAAATTTATATCACATGTCGGAAAAGTTGCATGCTTACGGTCTTAGAAAAAGATGTACCTTTGAATTTTCTAACGTGAAGATGAAAATTTTCATATTTTCTGCTAAAGGAAGGAGATACGCAAACAAACAAATATCTTGAAATACTGAGTTATAACCAATGTAAATCCATAAGTTTTGGTCATTTATTTTGTGTTAGTTATATTTTAATAACTTTTAGATTAACATTTTAAGTAGCAAAAATAAAAAAAGAATGGCCTCAAAACAATTCTTATTACATAAGATTTCATCTGTCTTTGATATTTATATTTTAATTTACTAAAAATGAATATTTAATAAATGCTAAAACTTTTATTTTATGCTTTAGATAAGACGTTTAAAAACTGTTTCATTTGTTATAGATATTTATTCGAAATTTCAGTTTATTCAATAAACAGAACAATTCGCTTACAGCGTAATTATATATATATATAATACTTACGATGAAACATGTTCCTTATGTTCAAATATATATTCATATACACTTCAAGTAGACTTTGATTAGCAAAAAGTTTTGAGCAGTTTACTATTTTAAAACCAGACGGTTTTTTAAAGCGAATCATATCAAATCATGGGCAAATTCACAACTCATCAGCAAAACTGCAAGTTCACAAGCATATAAAGATAGCTGTAGACGCTGCAAGCAATGATCTTTATCATGTATTTTTCACATGCACATAAATGCAGTTACATCATCCATAAAACAGATATTTCTTCTTAAAATAAAGTAGGAAATCTTTTTTTCAATCTCGTGATTTGTTTTTATTATTGAGTGATTCAGTATGAAAATCTAGAAATAAGCCTTCATGAGTCTAAAATATAATATTCTGGCAAAACTTGATTTTTTAATGGTATGAATGTTATACTTCTCGTTGTATCAAAAACCCGTCGTAACTGTGTCCGTTTAACTAAACGTGCTGATGATATTAACCATTCCATTTTGTTAAACAGATATTGGCATATATGTTTTGTTTTCATGTTAGAAGAATTCTGCTTAAGCCGAGGTCTCTTTGTTGATTAATTCAATCGCCTAACATTTCCTAACATAAAATAGATAAAAAAAAACCCTAGTTGCAAAACATAACATAAGTGAATCGTCAGTTTCAAAGACAAAACAAGCATTTGTTATATTTTAGTTTTGCCTAGTTATTAGCATTAGATATCTCGAGGAAAAGTACATTGTCAAAGTAAATGCAACTCTACTTGGACAGTTAAAGCAGACATATCATAGTACATAATAAATGGTTGTTTTTTATTTCCGCTTGACTCAGTCAAACCGAGACTGTTATTACTTTGTTTTGTCGCATTCTAGGCTTCCCAAGCATCGTCTTAAAGAGTTTATTATTTCACTTAAGCAAATGACAATGTTACGGATTCAAACATTGTCCGAAATAGAAAAATGATCGTTGTTCAAATCAGGTTATCTGCCGAAAAAGTAAGCACTTATTTTCCTCCACCTGAAGCATTATTTGACTACAAACTGTCCCAAGAATAGAAGCCTCGATGTTATGACTTCATTTCTTTAATGTCAATATTCTTGTAATACGAATATAGTTAAGTTGTATAAACATTCTGCGGAAGCCTTTTTATTCTATGTTCTCGAACTTAAAACTTCGCTGCATCAAATATAAAATACAACATTGGCAAGCTGTACTCCTCATAGAATGATACAGAGAGAAAATTTGTCAGATATAACAGTGACAAGCTATAAAACGTGAGTGTTTATATACACATTTATAAACCCCGTAAAGTTTCAGGGGAACTTTAAACGTCAATGCAATTCAAAATTGACGTTAAAATTCATATTAAGATGCGTGAGGCCATTTTCCTGTGTGTCGTTGCGTTTTAAATGTCTTTTAAGAACATTTATTAGATAATCGTGAGTGTAGTATCGTATGCTATGCAAAGTTTGTAAGATTTGCATCGAGAAATGTGTACTCCTTTTATTTTTTTTTTTGCTAAAGTCGTACAGTTTATCTGCTGCCGAATAAATACATATGTTTATAAGGTATTTAGAATAAAACAGGCACAAACTGCAATCCTGCGAGGCTCGCTGGACTACACACATAATACAACAAGGACAAACTGTAAACCTGCGAGGCTATACTAGCCACTAGACTGATAATAACTATATTTCTATATGTTTCCCTTTTTTGACGAATTCGATTTCATAGAGACAAAAACCAGTCTATTTCAGAGATTTTCACACAGGACTGATATTGAAATTATCAGATTATGATATTGGACATAGGATACAGACTGGCTCAGTTCACTACATTCAATCATAAAAATGTAAAAAGACATATCATAGTCTAGGAGCTAGCCTACTGCGAGGCTCGCTGCACTACACAAAGAATAAAACAGGGACAAAATGTAAACTTGCGAGGCTCGCTGCATTACACACACAATATAACAGGCACAAACTGTAAACCTGCGATGCTCGCTGCACTACACACAGAATATATCAGGGGCAAACTGTAAACCTGCGAGGCTCGCTGCACTACACACACAATATAACAGGCACAAACTGTAATCCTGCGAGGCTCGCTGCACTACACACACAATATAACAGGGACAAACTGTAAACCTGCGAGGCTTGCTGCACTACACACATAATATAACAGGGACAAACTGTAAACCTGCAAGGCTCGCAGCACTACACACACAATATAACAGGCACAAACTGTAATCCTGCGAGGCTCGCTGCATTACACACAATATAACAGGGACAGACTGTAAACCTGCGAGGCTCGCAGCACTACACACATAATTATAACAGGGACAAACTGTAAACCTGCGAGGCTCGCTGTATTACACACGTAATATAACAGGGACAAACTGTAAACCTGCGAGGCTCGCAGCACTACACACATAATTATAACAGGGACAAAATGTAACTTCAAACAAGGAATATACCAGCAAACTGTATTCCTAAAGCATAGACTATAACATTGACAAACTACTACATGTGGAATTCAGAAAATTTTGAGACTGTACATATAAGACACAGAAAAACCTGTATTTAAGCATATACTCCCTCAGAATATTCACTGTTAACAGAAACGCACTTTTCCATCCGGATTATCTGTGACCTGAAAGCCGCAGAGTAGCCTGCCTTGGTATACTATGAAGACACTGATACTCTGCGCTACCAAGGGCGCTTCTTGTAGCGGCGTTCAACAAGCATTTTTGTCAGCAAAGGAAAGAGAGGGAAAACACTAAACTTGATGCTATGATATTGAATGCATTTATAACTACATTACCTCACAGGAAATGTTTAATATTACTTTCAGTTTGTAAACACTTAAACCGGAAAAGTATCGACGTACCTTAAAAACAAGGATAAATATCAAACAGGGAATGCCATGTTTCAAAAACGCAGCCTCCCAAAAACGAACGCCGATGTGCTCACTACAAACATACATACACACTCGCATACAAAGCAAACACACGAGGACAAAACGAACAAAAACACTAGTTCAAGTATTCTAACTTCGTTAGTTTAAGCACAAAGCAACAGATTTAATTTCATAAATGCGTTGCAGTTACAGTAACTCAACTAGTAAAAAGCAGTTTGCAATTCATAGACACACAAATGGGCTCTAACGCATATTTTTCAGACTTAAATGTAAACATAAGTTCTTCTTATATCACTGCCATTGATATTATAAAATAACATCACATTCACTTTTTCAGCGAAGCATTTCAAATGTCTTTTAGACCGACAGTATAACCAAACCAGATACCATAAGTAAATAAACCTTGTCGGAAAAGGTAACAGCTAAGAAACATTTGTTACGAGTTAGCTGCCATTCATTTCTTTTTGTCTGTATACTTGCTATGAAAATATAATTTGACCAAATGGTTTTTTATTTCTATGAGATTACATTTTGTAAAGGTCATTGTAATATATGGATGCTTCTACCGAAGAAGAAAACTTCTTCACAAGATTGAAAAATTATAAACATATATAATGGACCAAGTGTATTTTAATAGAGGTATTTATCATACATAGCATAGGAAAACTACAAAGGTGTCCTGTTTAATTTACTTGAACTTATAAGAGGAAATCAATCAGCACACCACGATAACTATATGACTTTGTTTCTTGAAAACGCAATGTTTGATTGTGTTCATTTATCCTGAAAAACAAACTGTCGGCCAAAGCCCTCTGGTCAAAGATAATAACTTGAGATGGACACCTAAAGTGATCACGCTGTGACTAATTATACCAGTGTTGAAAACATATGCGATCATTTTATACACAAGTTTATTTCAAAAAAGATACTTTGTAGATGCAGATTTCTGAACGTTTTGTTCAAATATTGGCATTTATGTATACTCCGCATTTCAATATCTCTAATTATTTAATTAATATGGAAGTTGTACTTTATGCATTATATACTGGTATCTTTTAATAGACGTTGTCTGGGAAAAGATACAAATGTATTTGTATTTTCTATCATCATTCAGGAATGCGAGAAATGGAGCATATATCCACCTCATGAAAATTGGGAAGTTGCTAGCTAGTTGTGTGATTATAGGTTATTAGTTTTGTATCGGGAAATATGCACGAGTTCTTCAGCGGAAATATAGCGCGACTTTAGGAGCGCAATATTCTTCCGCTGAAGAACGAGTGCATATTTCCCGATGCAAAGATAATAACCTTTTTATTACATACGCATCTACACGTATAAATATTATGAAAATATCATAAATATGTTCAACAGCCTGATTAGGATTGACAATACTGAACTAAATAGAAAAAAATAGTGCACAACACACACTGAATTACGTCACGCACCCGATATGAAATTCAGTCGTCAGTGTATGGAAAAATATTGACGTTTCCGGTACCAGTGTAACTTAACAGGGAATAGAAACGAGTATGTAATAACTGCAGATATCAGTTAAGTACTGGCGCTAAATCTAGAAACATTACTTTCGTATATAAGTGGAATAATGTTGCCATACCGGCATCAAAACAGAACGAACAATCCTACACAGTTTTATTAAGAGCAGTTTAAATATCAAAACGGAATCAGTCAATACACACGTACATACTATTTACAATGCTACGGGTCCTTTTTTCCAGCGCATATTATACTATTACATGAACTACGTACAAACGAGAAACAATAATAAGGTATACCTGTGTAATATTTTATGTCAATTAATATATGCCCACCTAATGGTGAATATTTCAGATGTTCAAAACAATGTTACAGCAATATACTGCGTTCAGTGAGAGACTTGCATGCAAAATTTTAACATGCCTTTTTATCAATTTTCTAGGGTGTCTCAAGTAAAAGGATTTAATGAGACAGAATTCTAACTCCAACATTAAGGTCAAGTCCTGTGGGACTGTTTTAAATTTTGCTCACTTCATTCAAATAACCTTGGGGCAGAAGTAAACCCTACCTAAAGTAGATCCTCGGAAGCACCGAAAACAAGGCAAACAGTGAAAATTGCAGACTTGAAAAAAATGTAACAACGTATTAGAAAAAAAGGAATATAAGGAAAAAGTTGGTCCCAGTGGGGCTTGAACCTATGCCCCCTGAAACATTTAAGTCAAAGTAGGTTTATTTTAGGGATTGAATACTCTTCAAAAGGAGGTACATTATTATATGGGCCATACCTTAAGTAGGTTTGTCAGAGCGTGTAGTCATGCTGATGATTTTAATAAATGTATTTGATATATTTACCTCCAAAAAAGGGCTGTCATTGTTATAAATTTTATTTATATATAAGTTATTATAAATAATTTACTAAATTGTGCAATGAAACCGCTCTTAAACGCGCACCGTTTGGATGACAAAAATATATGTTTCCTTTGTTCAGAACAGGTTGTTGCTCTTCAGTGTTTAGCCTTTACCCTGCTATATTTATAAAATGGATAGATTCAATTTGGGCAGTACCATTTATTATTCGAATGGGTGTTCACTGAAAATTTACCGACTGAACAGCGAACAGTGCAGACCATGATCAGCCTCCAAGCATGTGCAGGCTGATCTTGGTCTGCACTGGTCGCAAAGGCAGAATCACTTGCCGGCAGCAGGCTAAAGATTAATTTACTGAGAGTTCTATGAAATGGGAAGGAAACATGTGCCTTTGTAGTGAGGTGTTGTTAAGAGAGGCTATACTGTATTATCATTAATTTAGATTTGGAACTAAATATCATAATAATCTGAAGACATGTTTGCGACAAATGGGTCCTAAAATGTTCAAGTTGTATTTGTAATGTTATTACCAAACTGTTTTGAACTTGTTTGGGTGTTCAACCCTTTAACATCTGGACTCTAAACGCCCCTTTCTGATCGTGTCTGTGATATACTGCATGATAGTCTTAAAGCCCACACTAAGACAAACTTGCTGTGGTATTTGCCCTCTGTTACCATTACGGGTGTTAGGAACTCACGTTTATTTACACTGTCCAGTAACTGTGAGGTATGTTGCACCATTAACTACGTTCGTTTGTTTTGTTCTTATTTTCTTTATGTCTTTCCTAGTCTATGATTTGTGACTTTGTGAATTTTTGCTTTGATGAGCCTATTCATACTTACAATGATGTAGGGTTTCAGGTCGCGATGACTGCATTTCCATAAACGTTGCTGCTTTTATTGCAAATTTGTCATTATTTTTACCATACCATTTAAAAAAATAAAGTACAAATATCTAGGATGATAATACAAATGTGGAAGTCACATTTTGGATGAAACCTGTTGCGCGAAACTTCCGGTCAGAATACATATACATGTATCTTTAATTCAAGATGATTTTAGAAGGATTATATTTTAACGCCACATATCTAAAAAACTGTTTTACAAAGTTAGTCTAGTGGCACAAATAAAATACGTTTTATATCGTTTTACATAATAAGTTTATTCATCATTGTCTTGCAGTCAATTTAGATAAATAGTTTCTCAGACGCTCAGACAAGAGAGATGGCGACAAGAAAATATATAACTGAGTTTAATATGAAAAAGTCCATTTTATAAGTAAAAAAAAAACTTATGCATTTCAGTAATAAGATTTTTTGCATGTCTCGAATTTACAATATATCTCCTAACATCTAAATTTTTAAAGTGTAATCAAACAGAGTTTCAATAAAAATGAAGTTGGTGGTATATTAAACATGGCGAATAATTACGAAAAAAATGCAAGACGTCGCAACAGACATGCCATAAATATAAGATTTTTGCAAGATTATTCATTACTGTTACGAAAACCACATAAATCAGGCATTTTCGCAGCAAGTCGTTATTTTTACGACAAAATCGGAACAGAAATTTATCAAAATGGTCTCCGCCCACTTCCAGCAGGGTTTCATAACATTTAGACGAAAACAAAATAAATAATTGCAAAGACTATCAAGAAAAGAAAACAGTTCATTAAGATGAAGAGGTTAATTTATTTACTTTGTCCGAATGAAAAGATGTATATTGTCTCAAATATCAGAATATGCTTGTAAGAGGCATTCTTGTGATAATTGCAATGCGTTATTGTGTGGGCAACATTTGAAATGAAAGAAATTACAATCAGCCGCAAAATTACAGGTGCTATAAATCCAGATAATTATACCAAAAACTCGGTAATATTAGAAAGAGAGTTTGGATAACTACTGACATTTACAAGGATAAGTGTTAATTAGATTAGTTTGTATGTGATACCCATGTGGTAAAGGTCTTGAAATGAAACATTAGATTTACTGTTAGCTTAATATACAATTTATGAGCGTTGAATAACAAAAAGGTTATTACAAATTGTTTTAACACATTAAGACGTGTGCTTACGAAACATGGACTGCTGACGAAAAAATATTTGCTATGATAACCGGCGATTATTAGACATTTTATTCGTAAAGTTGCTAGAAAAAGGTTGTCTGTTGGAAACAATTCCAGATTAAGGCTTGTATATGACAACAATATTCCACTTAAATTTTCTGTCTATTTGATAACAAAAAGTTGCAAAGTAAAAATTAAGGATAAGGAAAGAAAATGAATAAATAAAAGTGGAAAACCACAGGTTGCCCAACACGGCATAAATGCAAAAGATAAGGCTCCGTTTGATTGGGCCTGTTCATAGACGGCAGTGGCAATGCAAGCTACCGCCCATGCCCTCTAGCTACGGGTTGAGCAGAATTCAACATTTACATAAGTTTTAAGTACCAAAATATAATTTAGAGACATCTGCAGATGTATTCATACGGCGGTCCACAGGGAACCTTCAATGATGTACAGAGTGCAATTCCATGATAAGCGGCGTATGGTCCCCAGATAAAATAATGGCTTTGCCCTCAACCAGAAAACAATGGGCAGAACTAAACAAACTAAAATTAGAAATCTTGTTTATTTGTTCTACAGTTTATAAAGAACCAAAATCGTCTGCTATAGCTTTATTCTTAATTACATCGACAATTAGACCAGGGTGTAAAATGTCATCTGCGTTTCCACAGGATCTTCTTCTAGATTTTATTAACTATTAACAGAGGTTTTAAGTGCCGTGTAGCAGCTGTAAAAAGCTCCACGTACTAGGAGTCGATGTAATATTATCTGGTCCTTTGGGATCGTTTTACTACAATAGAATACAGCTTAAACCAGTGCTGGGGGAGTTGAGGGGTGTTGCACATATTATATAACTCTGGTGCACAGACTCAAAACAGTCAAAACGAATATGTTGTTATTTTTGTGTCTGGTTGCGTTCTATGCTTCCAAAGGATTTTCTTATAGATTTTATTGATTTTGTCAGTATAACTGTCACTTACTGTCTTATATGGTATGAACTCTGTGTAATCCGAGTATGTTTGAACAGCCTCTGCCATAGAATTGTAAATAATAATATCACCGAAATATAATATGTTGAATAAAATATAATTTCAATTTCGAATGGGCCGACAAACCATTTGATAAATCCTTACCAATACCTTTGGATAGTACCTTTTTTAAAATGGGTTCCATTAACACTATCTCTAAATCCCTGAAATACCTTTAAACGTACCTCTTCTGCCTCATAATTCAATTGTTATTGAATTTTTCCTCCTACACAGTAATGTACTACCTCTTTCGACAGTACATCTTCGATAAAAGCACCTTACGGAAGCTTCATTGGCATTTATAAGTCTATTGCATAAAAATAACTCATAAAATGGCATTACAAAGAAGTAATTTGTAGTTTGGAGGATAGGTTTAAGTGAAGTTGATAAATGATGTTTTTGACGTACTTCAAATTTCAAATAACAAACGTAAGGTGGTGTTTTTGCATGAAATACGTATTGCGATGCAGTCAGTAAACATAAGTGCTTCTCTTGCCGCAGCTTCTGTGATATCCATTAAGTTCTATTTAAAAAGTAGTTCAGAATTTCAAATATTTTCAGATCTCCACCTAGGAGAGCTTTGATTTCCAAAAGAGCAGGCCGAATTTGTTATCGGTAAATGTGCATCTTATTGAATGGTTCCGTTATATATTGACTCAATATCCCAAAGAGTTCATGACACACATATCAAAGTCTATAAACTATAGCAAGTAATACTGATATTGACAAGGGAACAACGATTTCTACGCAAAAACAACAATACAAACTACCCAAATTGTGCCATTATGTTACCTTTTCTAGAGCGGAAGGAGAAACCAGTGAGAGTAATAAATCGAGAAACTTATTCAACGAAGGCACAGTCAAGATAATGATTGTGTTAATTCATGCTGAAGAATTGTTTATCGATCAAATCCTGCTAGTCTAAGACATGTTTGCGATGAAATCAAAGCACTACTGTGCTTAGGATAATTGAATTACTTTAAAAAAGAAACGGTGTGTTATTTACAGCGATTCTCAAGAGTTTGTAACTGTGCCAGTTCTTATTGTTTCCTGAAACTATTACGGTAAACACGATCAGACATTGTTTTAATGATTAATCAGCTGGACAAATCAAATTTACTTGAGCAAATTAACTCTTTTTAAATGTCAGAACTGTTCTTTTTGTCAAAATGTTGTTTGTTTCAACACATTAATTACTTTCTATGAAATGGACATGAATATCAAATAAATGTATTTTAAATAATATTATATATGTAAGATGCCTTTATTATACTATCTGTAAAAATTAAATCAAAGTTTTGGTCCACTTCTGTTTAAGTAAAACATAAACAAGACTAACACTGAATTCGAAAGAGCTGAGTCAGTTTCCAATGGCGTTTCTTTTTCTTCCTTTTATCACCATAACATAAATGTTATGCATTTAACTAACATGAAAGTATCTAGGACTCCTTTGCCGTACAACCAAAACAATTTAAACTCTTCGAAGAAATCTGCCGCCGAGGCTTGGCGTAAGTACTTCAAGAAGCATTTCTCACAGACCGGTAGACAAGTAGTTTCTTTACCTAAATAAAACTGTGTGCACTTCTATGTGCAAAAAAGTCTAATTGCACAGATATATATCAAATGCATTTTATAATACGTCTTGTAATATCATTTAACATATTATAATAAGTTTATCCATCCCCGCCATGCAGTCAATTTAGATAAATATATTCTCAGAAACGTAGACACGGGAGATGGCGACAAAAACTATCAAAATGTATTTAATATTTCAAAAAAAGTTTTAAGAATAAAGTAAACAATTTGTGCATTTCAGGAATCGGAATTTTATAGATCTCTATATGACAGTATCTCGTTTAAAATCTTACTTTTAAAGTGTAGTCAAGCAGAGCTTTAGTGATTTTCCAATCATTTATTTTTGAAACATTAAGAAAGCATATCGCGCCGCCACAAGACATGCCATAAATATAAGATTTTAGCAAGATAATTTCAAAACTGTTATAAAACCCGCATAAATCATGCATTCCGTCAGCAACCCTGCATTGCAATGACAAGATAGGATCACAAATTCATCATAAACAGTTTCCGCCCGATTCCTGTTTTGTGTCTTTCAGTGATAATTATCAAAGTAACTGGTTAATAATCGAGCGGCAATTAAATAATCTTTTTGTCTCGTATCCAGCTGGAAAAATCATACAATCTCCTAGAGGAGTCTAATATTTTTTGTGATATAAGTATGCGGACAAAACTGAAATGTGCAAAGCCATGAAATGATATGCTTTTAATCTACATATTTTAACCAAATGTAGTCCGTATGGTTTTAAAAAATTCAGAAGTATCATTACTTTGTTATGTGCGGTACGATAGGTATTTGGGATAGGCATCAAAAGGCAAGAGTGCAAGGTCGTATTGTAATACATAGAAAAGGATATAAGAAAATGTACTATGTGCAGTACATTGTGTTATATAAAGATTTCTGAATGTTCAAAAGTAAGAAATTTAACTAACGGTACAGTCAATACAAGTTAAAAGTAATTAAAAAAAATATTTGCAAGTTTTTTAGAACAAAACCGGATGCTTTTCAGTTTTGATTTCAGTTCAAAGATTAATTTGTACGCGTTAGTCTTCTGGCTGTCCGTTTTAATAACAGTATTTTTCGCATGTGTGTAAGAAAGAGGTAGACCCAATAGCGCTGCGCTTATTTGTGAGTTGTTCTATAAAGAATATTCTGTAAAAGCATTGAGTACATGTGTATATTTTTCGTTATGCTTGATTTTTGTATACATTTACAGGAACATTTTTGTATTTTACATTTTACATACCACGACATCTGTTACAGTTGCATCTGTATGGAATTCTCCTGGCGGGGGATGACTTTTATGTACACTGTCTTGTAACTTTTGGGCGGCTATTAGGAGAGGGGCTTGGTGCACTCTTAACCTATGTAAAATAGAAAAAGTGGAAACTCCATAGGTCGCTCAACACGACAAAAACAAAATGTTGCAGGCTCGGTTTGACTGAGCCTGTTCATGGACGCTAGTGGAAATGCATGCTACCGTCCACGCCCTCTAGCCTCAGGTTGAGCAGAACTCAACATTTACACGTGCTGCAAGTACAAAAATAATTAAGAGACATCCGCAGATGTGTTCATACGGCGAAGCACATGGAACCTTCACTGCACCTCACATTGGTATTTTATTCTATTGATGGTTCCAAAGCGATGCCCATAATATGCCTTCATTTGTGTGTTTTTGTCGCTGTCGATTATTTATTTTAACTTGTCTACTTATGTACTTTAGTGTATATTATCATGATATACGTATTCAGACATACACTGCTGTAAGATTTTGGTAGGAGGGGCCGTTTCCTTTGAACGTGGCTGGCTTTATTAAATTTTGGTTCTTGTTTGTGTAATGTATATTGCATGCAGAAGGTACTCATCACAGAAATTAACACCAAAAACTGTTAATAACATGACTAAGTAAATAAACTCTTCTTGTGGAGTTCAATATCTAATGTTCCATGGCATTTGAATAACGACGGTTCCATCATTTAGCTAAGCTGCGTATGCTTATATAATTAGTAAGAGTGGAAGTTATTTTGAAAACCTCAATTCGAGTGTTTTAGTGCAGCTGTGGCGCACCTCATGCAATACAAAATGCAGAATCATGATATTTTATGACGCTTAAAGCAAAGATCCTAATCATGCAATTTCTCATGCAATGAAATTAAAATCTCATATATCAACTGAAAACAAAATATTTGAAATATTTCGTTCTGGGTAGTTCTAATTCGCTTTGTTTTGTTTCAACTTAAGCATGAAATAGGACTTCCTGTCGGAATAATGGATTTGTCACTGAAGGAAGTTATAAATAAATGGTTTAAGAAAGTGGAAGGTATAGTATTATTATGGCAAGGACCTTCAACTGTATGACGTTCACACATGAAAGAAATCTTCACCCATACCACATCAGTCAATGGAAAGTAATAGTGAAGTCAGTGAATTTAATCACTTGGCATTGGAGGCCGCTAAATAAGCTTTGAACATGAATTATAAATTGAACATTTTATATAGAATAGCTTGAATGAAATCATAACTTTAGTCGGTGGTTCCAATGACATCACTTAGTATCGGTTTGGTTAAATTAAACCCTCAGTTAACTGCTTACGACTTGTATTTGCACATGTCTTGCCGTACAAAATGATGACTTCGAGTGAGGAAATTGTCCAGCTAGTTACAACTTATGATAAATGTATATTCCAATAACATGTAAGGTTGTAATGTATTTTGCTTTTTCAATTCCAACAAGAACATTATTAATATATATGAGCCGTGCCATGGGAAAACCAACATAGTGGCTTTGCGACCAGCATGGATCCAGACCAGCCTGCGCATCCGCGCAGTCTGGTCAGGATCCATGCTGTTCGCTAATAGTTTCTCCAATTCCAATAGGCTTTAAAAGCGAACAGCATGGAGCCTGACCAGACTGCACGGATGCGCAGGCTGGTCTGGATCCATGCTGGTCGCATACCCACTATGTTGGTTTTCTCATGGCACGGCTCATATGTAGTTACCTTTGCTTCATTTTTATATTCACGTTTGTTAATCAACATAAATCATAAAAACTAAGTAAATAAAATACAGAGAATTTTACAAGGTATTGGTCTATTAATTAATGACGAGTGCAAAACATAAATGTAATATTTTCTCCACAGGAAAAGGCCCGTTTTCCTAGTTAAATCAATTTTTATCTTTTGATATTACCTCAGCAAGTCATACTTAGGTTTGGGCTTTATTTAAAACAATTCTATTAAGGTATCGTGTCCGTGATAATACATCCAATTTATGACCATTAGGTCAAAATGTGAAACACTCTTGGTCTGCTGATCGTATCATAAAAATAACGTTGTAACAGAAACAATATTTTATTACATCAGATCGTTTCTTAAGCCGTTGTCAGAATTATTCTATTTTCAGTTTATGTATAGAAAGACATTATAAAGTTAAATCTAATGTCAAAATTACAGTTGCAGAGTGTTTCAAATTTGGTACTTGGATGCTAGCCCTGAATAAATAGAGTGTATTGTTACAAAATTCTATATTTTTGCAACTAGTTCTACGAGACTACCATACTTTGGAGCTTAAATTAAAAAAATAATATATAATCATCTCTTTGCAAGGGTATCTGCTAAATAGGTAATTCAGCAGCGTATATCTGACGTCATAACACTTAAATGGTTACCTCCATGATCAAACAGTTTCTTAAATTTCAAAATGTTATATCTTTTGCAATAAAGGACCCTTCTGTCAGTTATATGAATACCTGGACCATGACTTTCATAAAACATCAACATATGCTCACGCTTTCCTTCTCCTGAACCAAAACGGCATTTGTTGGCCTTTTTGTATTTTTATAATTTATATACTATATTCTTTTAAAACTTTCAATTGTATGGACATATATTACATTCAATAATGCATGCTTGGGAGTGTTTTTTACAAGTTACTTATTTCAACGCGAGCACAATCGTCAAGGACGTATATATAGTTTGCTAGGTAGTTGATAAAGTCTAATGCAGTAAGCTATTGCTTTCAGTGTAATTTTTCATTTAGATTATATATTGTTGGATAGGTTTCAACTTATTTACTACAAGAAATGAATACCGCAACAGGTTTTAACTTTTTGGTAAAAAGTAACATTGCAATATTGAATCTGCTGACAAAGTCACATGTATGTTGAAATATGAAAACAAAAGGTCTTAGAACTTACAGATGCGTCACATAAATGATTTAAAAAGAAACACTAACGCTAAGTGTGCCATTGACTGAAAATAACGTATAATGCGCATTCTATGGATATTTATCCTTCACGACTACAAACGCCCTTTAATTACTTTGTTTCGTATTGTATTTTATGACAGATGGTTTACAAAGTTTATACCGTTGGATGGTTTGTGACGGACAATACAAATCATTCTAGTTATAAGCATTTGATACTCGGTCAGACCTAAAATAGTAAATGCAATTTACTGAAATCTCGGTTTGCTATACTTAATAACAATAGATTAATTGATGTATTTTAGCACCACTGAGCCAAATATTTACTGACAAGATATCACGTTATATCCACTGAAAATAGCATTAAATGGAACAGTGTCTTGTATAATGTTCTCAGTTTTGCCTTCGGTAATTTCTCACTACACTTTTTCATTATATATGAGACTAGAAATGTTTCTTTGCTAATTTTGACAATTATTGTGTAAGTAGACTTGACATGGATGGCATACTTTGAACCTTTGAATCTTACAAATCTGACATTTCTAAACATAATACTTAAACTTCATTTTGTAACTATGAAACGTTTTCATGTTCTAAATTATAAATGCCCAAACCGTAAAGCACTAATTAATTGCAACATATCTTCTTTGAAAATGAATTAACGACTTCAGTGAAAGCAAAAATTGTTTTATTGGTATTTATAGGTGCGTAGCGGATCAATAATGCATTAAACGTGATTGGTATATAAGCTGCACTTGCTGTTTAGATCGCTGTTGATCGCAGTGCACTGGATAAATATTATTTTCTGTATTTCGAATAGAGAACAAAATATAATGCTAACTAAAGTCAGTACTTATATTTAAAACCTATTTCAAAGGATTCTTTCTTTTAAGATAAATTATGTTTACCTGACAGACAGATTAGATTCTTCTTTTATAATAGTTAGTCAGAGGTCGTACACTCAACTCTGGACTACACCACTACGGCTTATATCATTTGATCCCTAAATATACAATCGATTTCATTTCTAAAATTTGTTTAAATTAGTAACATTGACTGCATTTACGCACTTGTAAGCTGTAACAAGATATTATAGAAGAGACACAAACTCTGTACGTTCTACTTGAAATATATATACCAAATATAAGAAAACATTTACATAAACATTTTGATTTCAAATTCTGCCCTTTCTCTTTACAAAAAGTGTCTTAAAGGTTATATCACACTAAATAGTTGTTGTTCTTTATTCTATATAAAACTGACCTATTTCCGATTACCGTAGCACACATCAGGACCCATTTTAAATTTCTGTAACTTATATTTTCTTCAAGAATATTGTCAGTGCTAACTAAAAATCAAAAGAAAAGTGGGGGTCATGTTTGATGCAAGAAAAATAATTTCAGTCAAACACACAAACTGCAAAATCAGCTAAAAAATGAGACCCCAAATTATACTGGTGGTGTATGATCTAAGTTTCCATGAAAAATTTTGTCATGTTGTTATTTCATTATGAAAATGCTACCTACATGTCAAGCATACATCTGTCATGTGATTTTAGCAAAAAAATTGCAAAGAAAATAAGGAAAATAGCTCTACAGAGCAAAAAACTAAGGACTATTTGTGTCCGCCATTATGCGACTACCATTTTTTTCGCGCCATTTTTCTATTTAGTGTCTGTATGCCTAAAGCGAAAAGGGAAACTGTTTTATTACATACAGACACTTCCTGTCAATGAAGGCCGTTTGAAAACGTATTTGCTTGACATTGCTACAGCATGGTCTTTCTTAATTAATTTGAAAAGAAAAATCATTAAATGTAAGGAAGATGATTTTAACACATGGATGTATGTAAATGTTTCACTTTAAAATTATTACAGGCATAACATTGAATATAAAATATAAATATGATCTTGCTTGCAGCTCTTCTTTACCCACAAACGTTTTTTATTATAATCAAGTAAGTGGTTAAAGAACTTCAAATAAGAGTGATAAAATGGCTGACTTAGAAAAAACATACACATACATGTATTACATAAGCTACTATTTTTTCTGTCGAAAATCTGTGTTTTTGTATTATATGTAGTGTATATAATATTCACATACAGAGAATTAAATAGTCTTTGTGGCTGAATATCCGTGAACCATTTAGCTCATGACGGTATATTTGTTTATCTTAAGTGTAACTATGCTCCCCAAAGTGGGAAGCATATAGCCTCCGCTTGTCCGTCCGCCCCACTATCCTTGTCCAGAGTATTTCTCAGCAATCACTGGCTGGAATTTAGCGAGGAGGTGCATATCTTATCTTTATGATTCAGTTGAATGATTTTTCACTGAGTTATTGCTCTTTGATTATTCAACTTTAGTATACTGTAATGCTATTTCTTGTCTGGCGTATTCCTCAGCAACCACTGGCTGGAATTCATAGAAACTTCATAGGAAGTTTCACTTCCAAGAGGAGATGCGCATATTATTTTTATGTTCTGGTCGGATGTTTTTTATTGAGTTATTGCCCTTTGATTACTCAACACCAATATATCATAGCGCCATCCTTGTATGGAGTAATTCTGAGCAATTACTGGCTGGAATTCAAAAACGTATCATAGGATGCTTCACTCCCAAGAGGAGATTTGCACATTATCTTCATGTTCTGGTCGGATAATTTTTCATTGAATTATTGCCCTTTGATTATACAACATTAGTATACTATAATACCATCCTTATCCGGAGTATTCTTTAGCAACTCTTGGCTGATATTCACCGAAACGTCTTATGAAGCTTCACTTCTAAGTGTGCTTTTAATATGCAATAATCATATTTCGGGGAGCATTTACCGATTTTACCGATATTTTCTTGTTAAATAATATTGTCATAGAGTATTTGTCAGTATTTTTTTTAATTACAAAAACATAATTATGGCAAGTGAGATTATTTTAATTTTGATATTAATAACTTCCTTTATTTGATGGAGATGCCTTGTGTGGTATATATTTCAGAGCTTATAAAATTGCTAGAGCCTGTAGTCATGTTGTGGACTTTAACTTCACAAAAGTACTATTACCGAATGTCTTCTTCTTCTTCAACAGTCGGCGATATATGACCATTTTGTGTCGATTCGCCGTAAAAACCAACTCACTCACTCGCTTCTTCAACAGATAGGCAGTGAAATTCAAAACACAAACACAAGTCACTAACTGTTTTAATCATATGTGTAGTTAACTGCGGCAAAATGCCCAGTCTGAAAAATAATGAAAGTATCATTTACTGAAAAAGAGTTGTCTTAGTTGAAAAAATAGTCCTGGGTAAAATATTTGGAATTAATGTAGACAACTCTGCTAAAACTTTATTGTAGGCTAAGGTGACTAGATAACTTTTATCTCCTGCCAACTATGCACTTTTATCTCTAGGCATGAAATAAGTGTGCCTAATAACTACAGTGGTCAGTGATATGAAAACAAATTATTTAAAGATCAAGCCAAGAAGTGCCCTGAGGAATGTGACAGTTTTTATAATGTACTAGTAATTTGTAAAAAACAGACGAGTTTGTAAAACCCACAGAATTTCAAAGGGTAAAAAATATTGAGAAAGCTATCTCTGCTACCGATAGAGAATGGTAGTCCAAATGGTATTTATCAGGCACAATTTGTCGAAGACTTGTTTCTCTTTTTTTAAGTAACAACTTTGTATTTTGTATTGTTTGAACAATGATTTATGTTAAGCATTTCTCCAGATTTGCAATGATATTTGATAATATATTACGCTAACTGGTTGATAGTCTTATAATGAATAATTCGATTTTTGCCCTAGTGGCCTTTTATATCTATCCAATCTGCTCTGTTTGCATTAAAATAATTCTGGAGGTATGGTATGGTATAGCTTCGCAATTTTTTCATCCAATTTGCTTGTGATAAATCAAGTATAAACTTAAAGTATTTCAGATTCATTAGGTGGGTAATTTGCCATTTTTTTTAAAGATTTGGTTTCATTAATGTTGGTACTTTGAAGAATATGTTATCAAATCTATTTTTAAACATTTTACCGATGATTTGTCTTGCCATTAATAAAAGACACAAAATGAAAAATGGACGGAAATAATAGAATAGCAATTTATTGTCCCATCTTTTCATCGACAAAATATGAATTTATTTGAGTCTTATTACAATATTGAAGTAATCTAGCTTAATCTTGAATTTATTGCATGTCTTGTGGGGAACGTTAGAGAATATTTCGTCACCTTAGCGCAAAAAGTGAATAAGTTCTTCTTTAAGTCAATACAGTTATCCACTTTTTGCGTTGAGTCGACGATTTATAATAATTCTCATAATGCCTTACATGATGTTTAAGGCAGTGTACGCAATATATCAGATATTTAATGTCGAGACAAATATCAAAACCTAAATTTTGTAATGTATACTTTTATTTTTATTTTCATATTTCCCTTCGCTTGTTAACATATTTATCTAATTTGGCTGTAAGACTGTGGTATATGTACAGATCATATGTGAAATAATGTATGTGTAATTATATGTTAATTCTAAAACAAAACACACTTATACTAATTTGAGTAAGTCAAACGTGTGTTTTTCGAATATTAGGTCTTAATCAACAGAATTCATATCATTGTTACGCATTTTCGTCTTATACCTGTACCATGGACATTTATGTATTTTATTTCAAACCGGTTACAAATTGAAACATCTTGCCAAAAGTTGGTTAAAATTAATTGAAATAACTGAATAAATAGATAAACGTTGGCATAATTAAATAAACGGAAGCAAAAAATCCATAACAAGTGAGCACTCTGAAAGTGACTAATTGTACAAACGTATTGACATAAGATTTTTGCGAGATGTTGTGCAGAAGGTAGTAAACCGTAAAATCGGTTTTGAAATAAACCAGAAAATTTACATGCTTCTTGCATTTTTACTAATATCTAGCTTTTATTTTCACCCATTTTATCATTTTTCAGTATCATATATACATTCAATGCCAAACTTGATTGAAATGAACATGCTGAAAATTTTCACCTAAACTGTGGGCGAGTAGCTTTAAGAAACAACTTCTTTTATTCAACTCCCGATGTCCAATACATGTCTTTTACACGTATGTTATGGAATATGGGATCAAAAGCAACTGGTTTAAACTCTCCAATACTGTTTTAACTACTGACCGTTCCATGGTGATCGATTCATTTGTTTGTTTTGTCCTTGATGTCTATACGTTTTATTTTGTCTATGTATTTTTTGTGCATATATCAATCATAAAATAGAACAAGTGGAAACTCCACAGGTCGCTCAACACGACAGAAACGAAAATGTTGCTGGCTCGGCTTGATTGAGCCTGTTCATGGACGGTAGTGGAAATGCATGCTCCCGTGCACGCCTTCTAGCCCCGGGTTGAGCAGAACTCGACATTTACACATGCTAAAAATACAAAAACAATTTTAGAGACATCCGCAAATGTGTTCATACGGCGATGCACATGGAACCTTCAATGATACACTATCGTGTAATTCCATGAAAAGCGGCGTATAGTCCCCAGTTAAAATAATGGATTTGCCCTAAACGAGAAAACAATGGGCAGAACTAAACAAACTGGAATTTAGAAAGGGGGACTGAGGTTATGGAGCCTGCATATCACAGGAACTGCCAAAAGACAGGCACCGTATCCAAGGGGTGGTTATACAATACCCAAAGCTATGAAAGCCGATCTTCCGTAAGCCAGCTGGATGGCTTCCTCACATGAAGAATTCAACGCCCCGAGTGAGGCTCGAACCAACATCGATGAGGGGCAAGTGATTTGAAGTCAGCGACCTTAACCACTCGGTCACGGAGGCCCCTTGCTGAGAAACTAAACAGTACCATTAACACGACATAAAACTTGTGCTGAACAATCTGAGAAGATCGAAATATAACAGCTCTGATTGAATATACGGGGAGACTTCTTACGGCCGCCACACGGCACAAACAACGCTGATAAAACCATATTTCTACATACTCACACTACTGTACTATTGGATTATGGTTTGACTGTGCAGCGTTCGCGGAACGTAGGTTTCCTGTTATCTGTTATTACACTTGATGTTCATCCTTTCGCGTCTTCTTTGTCTGGGGATGTCTTATACTATAACAGCAATTATACAGCTTGATATTTCCTTATCACTGGTAACCACTGACAGGAAAAATCATGTTAGGCTTACACAATCATTACAGCACAGTGTTTTTGATACAAATCATAATCATTTTCTTTGAATTGGGACTTATAGGTATCATAATCTTGGCCACGTTATTCACTAATTGGTCTCTGAATACCTTGGACACATTTTCTAAAAAAGTATTTTATCGCTGCGGAAGCGACAGAATGAAAACCGAAATAACCAGTTCATATTGATATTTCCATTAATTGCAACTGAATGAAAATTACAAAATAAAAATCATTTTACCAAAAAAAAACCATGAAATTTAGACATCTTGTAGTTTTAGATCAGATTTACTTTCCCAAATCCACACAATTTTTAATATTCTTCTTAAGTTTAATAGAATATGGGGGATTGCTTTCTTTCAAAGAAAGACTATATTTTTCTATATTTAGTAAATTCTAAAGACTAAAGATTTTTACATATTTGTAATGTTTTTATTTCAGGCAATAGCATCTTATTCTTACACATGGCGATTGGGCTTTTTCATGTGCAAATTTGTCTACTATATTCAGACCGTATCCATGATTGGCTCCGCACTTACACTCACTGTCATGAGCATTGAAAGGTAAATTTAAAAATTGTTATTTTTTATGTTCATTGTCAGCACTAACAATGTACCCTACCTTCTGACAAAACCCATCTCTTTAAAAATAAACAAGCATACTTTTACTTTATTCGGAAAGAGTCTTGGCTCATACCCCAAACGCTAAATCTTAGTGTTCATACACTTAATTTACATGTTATGCTGCCTTGCGCAATCTTTCTGGTTATGATCTTGCAGCACGGTTACTACGACAGTCAACATTAGGTGCTTAGGTTTTGCAAGAGTCACTTCCATAGGCAACATAAAAGCTATGTCAGCTCCAAGCTCAGTTGTTCTAAAACCAGTTCTTTTTGGTGAGGTAGGGCAGCTTGAATCAATTATCTTTTTATATCAAACATTTAACTAAGAGTGAAGGTAAAAACAGAGTCATGAATGCGCCTAACAAATTAATAACCAACACAACAATATTCAGAACTTGTTGACTTTTATTGGCCGTATTCAAAACCGTTAACGATTCTCACACAGAAATTTGGTGATTAGTGTCAAATAAATCATTTATATGACTTCCT
The DNA here is from genome assembly GCF_021730395.1 of Mercenaria mercenaria. Classification (NCBI taxonomy): domain Eukaryota; kingdom Metazoa; phylum Mollusca; class Bivalvia; order Venerida; family Veneridae; genus Mercenaria; species Mercenaria mercenaria. The sequence continues at coordinate 23,281,568 of NC_069363.1, forward strand.
TAATATTTACTGAGGAACGGCGAGAACCAATAACTAGTTCCATCTCATTCTGATATTGCGTAATACAAATGCCACTATGCTACACAGTCTGTTTGAACTACCGAAAATGGATTCAATTATTGTTTCTACTGTAATTGAATTACATAAAAATTATGTCTTTTAAGAAAAGTATATCTGTCAAAGATTAGAATGGATTTATGATTCAAACTTCTCTATTCATTACAGATTCATTGCCATCCGCCATCCACTAAAAGCACGTTCCTTGTGCACGAAGCGCCACGCGCGGATTGTGATCATATCCACGTGGATTACGTCATTTGCTACGGCTGTACCCACGATTTTCGCAATTGTAAGTAGATTGTAAGCTATAATTAACTTGAGGATGTTTTAAACAAAACTCAAGCATCACCATGATTCATTTATTTATACAAAATGTATATAATTATAAGGTCGCAAAAGATTGACGTAAATAACATGAACAACTTCTAATAATGTACTTTTCACAGTGAAAGTATACCATATATATTTACTCTAATGATTCAATAATTCACTAACAATGAGTTTCATTTTACAATACGTTTTCCTAGTCATTTTTTGTGCGTAAATAGTTTTAATCAATTATCTACAGTCAAAATGTTAATGAATTGATAGGACAATCCACCACTCCGCGTCATGATTTATAAACTAACAATGCTTAAACACACACTAACCAAATAATGAAATCTTTGCGCGACCAGAGCATGAAAAGATACTCTATTTTTAATCTAGGCAAGAAAATGGTTACAATTCATCAAGCTCATATCTTTTCATCAGTAATTTTCAACACAATATTCTCTTACAGTTGGCTTATCAGGTGTTAGGTATGCTTAACAGTTTGTTTTTACAGATGTTTGTGATGTTTATTTCATTCAAAATAGAGGTGAAACTTAATATTTTGTGGTTAATTACGTAACTAAAAAATGCCTGAATATTTGACTGAAAGGCACGCATGCAGAAATAAAATAAGTTTACTTTGATAATTTCTTTTATATTATTAGTATTTCATCTTAATATAATGTTAAACTATAACAACGAAAATGAACATTTATTACTGGCTTATAAAAGTGATACGAAATATCTCTCAACACTAAACCAATACACGAAATACCAGTAAGTTGAAGGCTTATCTAGACTGTCACACTTTAACTACAACTATAATAATGAAATTATAGATCAGTCTATTTAACAAATCATTAGTCAAAAGACGCAATGTAGTAATAAAACTTGCTTTAGTTATCCACCGAAGTTGTAAGATCTTCCAGCCAAGGGAATACGCCGATTGTTTATGAAAACTGCGGTGTATTATATAAGTGGCTTTAAACAATCCTAAACATTCTGTAAACATGGTTGCAGACTGACGAAACTTGGTCAGAACATAAATGCCTTCTTTGTAAATATATAGAGTTATGATATATAGTTTAGAGATACAAGCTAATTCTAATTATTTCATGATCTATTTATGTTTACAAAAACACGTTTACAGGTTATGTAGAATTGTTAGTTGCTCTAAGAATTCGATCTAATTTCTTCACATTTCATTTAAAATACTAGTGTTTCTTTACCTTTAGTAAAATTTTGGTGGAAATGATGTTCAATCACACAAAAACTCTACAAAACAAGGGTACATATCCAATAAGTCAACAACAACATGATGCGTGTGGTGAAGCTAATAAGTACCAAACATGCTCAATCTTTCAATGATTTACGCAATAAAACGTCTCTGAAGGTATAATAAAATACTGCAACAAAGCAAAGTTATAACTGACTTGGTTTTTCTAAGTCTATTTGAAAGAGGTTATGATATATGCAACGCGCACATAGAATAAGCATACGAAAATATTTTGAACACTTGTTGCAGGAATATCGAGAGATAATTGGTAGATATCAAACAGCAGTCTGGTGTCACAAATACTGGCTGGAGAAACCAATGTTTGGTAAAGTGTTCGAACTATACATGCTGGTGCTAATCCTCGTCATACCATTCGCTGTGATGATCATTACATATACATGGATTGCCAACATCATCTGGCATGTGGCCACGCGAAGAGCTGATATGCGCTCTGGCAGGTATTAAAATATAATCAAGCACTTTACAATGTAAGAAGAATATAACAGTGTATTTGGACAGTGAGATAATCTGAAAAAAAAAGATTATATTTAAGATACAAGAAGCTATAACATTCGTATGTACAGTTTGTCATCAGTTATAATTTTATCTGACATCGCTTTGACAAAATCGTCTAGATGTCCAGATAGTTTTGAGAGCACTTAATTGAAAATAAAACTTATAAGAAGATCCTATGGAAGAATGCAACCGTGCAACCATGCACAATTATAGCAAACGCGGTTTGATTTTGTCTGTTTATGACCGGTAACCCCTCACACCTCACAGCATCGATCAACGTAACAGAATTTTATTAAACATACAAACTGAGTGTTCTCCATGGTCCAGAATATATGATAAATGATAAATTGAGACCAAGTACGAAGTCAGATGTTGCTGCACTCCTTTAACTTTGACTGGAATGCAAGAGTATTTATCATACTTTCTTATGTTCAAGACTGTCTAGAGCATTGAGCAGGACAAATGTGCACGTGTAAAACATACATGTCTTCGGATCAATTATAGCAGCTGGATAATATTAACATCATTGTTTAGATATTGAACATATATAAATGATAACTTAAAGAATTACCCCATAATGAAAGGTTATATTGTATTTGTTTACAGTTGTATTTCCGATGCAAGCGGAGATAAACCCTTGTTGACACCGGCTACGGTGGCTCAGATAAAGCCACCTATTGTGCCTATCACATCTCCCTTGTCTGTTGGTCCGACCACCAGGGCTTCTACCGACGATGATAAGACTCGTAGACAGGTATTGATGTTTTGCCTGATGATTATTAAGAATATTGATATTGAAGTATTGTTCACAAACAAATAAATTGTTCAAATCAGGCCTATTTTATTAACGTGTTATGTATTAGTGGGATAAAGGTAACGATTCAACATATATGTAACATAATTTATTCTTTTATAATGTCTTCAAGAATACTATTCAATAATAATTTCTGGTTATCTAAGACATCAGCTTTAACTTACATTAACAATCATTCATTTTGGTGTATCACGATTGCAAGTCACGCAATGGAAATTCTCAAATGTTGCTTCATTATGTATCTGAAAATGTTGAATTACACTCGCAGTCTTATGTTTAATTACGCAGTCACAAGTCCGTCTCTTTTTTCAGGTTGTCATGATGCTTATGGTGGTTGTCGTGTTATTTGCCGTCTGTTGGACGCCAATTCTAGTCAACAATGTACTAGTTGCCTTCGAACACATGGATTACCTAAGTATGGGGTACCTGAAACCGCTCAGAATGGTGTTTCATTTGCTTTCTTACGCAAACAGTTGTGTAAATCCATTTGTCTATGCCTTCATGTCCAAGAATTTTCGAGATGGATTCAAACAGTCCATTCTGACATGCATTAAGGGCCAGGCATACCTTAGGCGTTCACATACGACTGCACGCTCCATGACATCAACAACACGTGCTTCCGTATCAAACGGTTGGTCCATGTCGAATGGAAGTGAAGCAAAGAATTCAGGTCAAAAATTTGATTCTATTGCTCTACGTCGCCCAAGTGAATTTGAGGATGCAGACAATCGACGTCTATAATTTTTCATATATCATGAAAAAGACAAGCTTTCAAAATGGTCTCAAACGAAACGAGAAATGAAGCATTAATTTTCATTGAACCAAACATTGGCCAGTATTATGGTGTTAATACTTTTCTTGTCTTTCATGCCAATAAACGTCTTGCCTTCTTGTTAAAAGATAACCTGAATAATGATTTTAAAAATTCAGTTATCCTAATTGAAGAAAAAATGTTCTTTACGAATTTATCGTTAAGTGTTGGTCTTTACTTGTTATGCTTTCAAAAGTAGATGCATGTCACTTTATATTGCAATAAGTCTACCTCCTTTGGGGACAAACGTCAATACAGTAAACATTTTCCAGTGGGACTACTAGTATTCGGAGTGGTGTCATTGTATGTTTCTAATCTTATAGCTTTCAACGTGTCATTCTTCCCGACTGCATCATGAGCAGTGTAACATCTGACTTGAAATCAGATTTTAAAGTAAAATGAGCAAAAAAATGATAAAAGTTTTCACGAAATGAAAACGGCACTTCTACCTTTCTTTGAACTTTTGAACAATGCACATTTTTTCATTCATCAGTGATTTTCAGTTGAAAAGCAATAACAGGAAAAGAATTTTAATAGAAATACGTTGTGATGGTTTGTATTTTAAGGAGCAACTCTATTTCATACATTGAATTTCTATATTACTGCTGTGACATTTACAGTTACAATAAGATAAGGATAAAGTCGAAAGCGTATCTCCTTATGTCTGCAGTATATATACAATCATGGAACTGGCGTAACTCATAATGTACGTCTGCGGAAATGTGATGTAAAGTGTTTATTATGTACTGTCACTAGTTTCAGCGTCAAAACCATCACCCAGATCACTTACATTGTTTGAATAGAATATCTTAATGGAACTGTTACGGCCTTATGAATTTACATTTGATTGAAATCAGCTATGATTTTATCAAAATGAGATGGTCATTAAACTTTGTGCTCGGCGTCAGTTGTTGACAAACGTAAGAACGAAAAACCGAGTAGTTTTACACTTTACGTTGGGCGATCTGTATGAATTTAGGGGCGCATTTAAGGGAGCATTTTAGCCAACACTTTCTGTGTGACAGCCCTGCTGTATTGAACTTAGTATTCGGACAAGTTAGATAATAGATCGCAGTGCATTTCAGTTCATTTGATGTCTTTGAATTCATTATATTCAGACGAGTTAAACGATAGTTTGTGAAAACATCGTTACATATTTTACCTAACCGAATGTCTGTGTGTCTGTTTTGTAAATACACTGTATTGTTCACCAAGGATGTAAATACTTATAACATTATGTGCATACATTGTAACCGCCAAAGCAGCATTTAATCTATGAGCAGGTCTCATTTGTTTCATTTTTGACTATATGTAAACATATATATCAATCTTTTTGCGATCACCATTGATTTTGTTTGTACGCATTTCTAAACGATTAATTTTATATGATTTATTCGCACATATTGCTTCATGTTAAAACAACAAACATATAGAGACGTAATTACTAAACGTACTCAATTTTTATTTCACTGTGTCAGCTGAATCATTTAGATAGACACAAGTTTAATCAGAAATGAAAAGAAAAAATCAAACGGAGAAAAAAATGGCTCGTGAAATTTCTGTAGTATCATTAAACTCCACGCCTAAGGCATGTTACAACCTCTGTTTTGACGGCATATCTTTAAGACATGATGTTGCATAAAACGGATTTGATGTTATGACGAATGTAGAGTAATTTGTATAATATGTTCCTATCACTATTAAACTTCTGTTACTGCTTCAGTAGGAAATGAATGTCCGGAAACGTAAAGTAAAATACATTGCTTGGTTATGTCAGCAAGACTGACCAATCAGTGACTATAGGAGTACAAATTGAGTTTTGAACTTTAATTACCCGCGTATCAGTTCATTTTTTATCCAATGAGGACCAATCAATAGACGTTTTGTTGTTTTCTTTGATCAAATATTTATATGTGCTATAAATAAAACCATCATTCTGATATTTATTTTTTAGTTTGAAAGTTTATTTACTGGAATATAAAGTTGTATTACAAGTAAGAATACGTATAAGTAGAAAAGTCTATATACCTTAATCTGATGTTCGAAAATTATCTAAAAGCGCCTTCTTCTTGTGTGTAAATGTGTTTAAAAAGTATATCGCGAATGGTCAGAGACAGCCCTTTGAGACATTACATCCAGACGTTAACTCAGTTAACGTGCTCCAGAGGATAGTTTAGTGCAAACACCCATTTGTTAGACTGGAATCAGTCGTTAGAGCTGTTCTTTAAAATAAATATCTTTGCCATAAAATCCTCTCAAATAGCACTGAAGAAAGAAATAAACTTCATTACAGATTACTTGACTTCAACAGACTTTGTAAGTTTAATTATTTGTGAAAACCTGTCGAAATTGTTCCGTGGGAAAATGACCAAGAAATGCACGATCACAAATATATGAAAGCTTCAAATGTCAATATATATCACACTGTGTAATTACTGTCCATGTGGCTTTCAGTTGCATGGTACGTTTCGAAAGTCATCTTCATTCATTAGTTACTATAAATGTCCCTCTCAAAATGTTTGTACCTGGGGAACTAATATTATATTATTTACGTTAAATGACCTTTTCTCGGATCTCTACCAGCTTAATACCAAGGAAGTCTATCAGACTATATCTATAGGTAAAAAGTAAGTTTATTATGAATTAAAGGTAGCTTCGTATTAAATAAAGGTAACGTATTACACAACTCTGTAAATAACTTGTAGCATTGTTCATTACCCAGTAAGAAAACACGCAGGATTTATTTTCAATTACCGACGCATCACACTCATATCAGATTGCAATTTTCTACAGGGTGGCTGTTTAGATGCGACGATAAATATTTATTAAAAGGAACAGCTTTTTGTAATTGTTTTCTCTAGACTGTCAGTTATGTCTGAATTCGCAAGGAAAGATTAAGCATCTACTGAGATAGTCACGTGATACGATCTTATCTAATGACAACCAATTTTCTTTTAGACAGCTTATTTTCATGTCTAATCTCAAAATCTGTACACAGTTTAGGTTGATAGTCTTCCATAATTCATATGTACATGTAGTTCATATTCTGTTGTGTTTATTTCGCGCGAACTCAAAAAAAATACATTATTAAATGGACTTCAATGAATTCCATCCAGTTTACTGCTTCATCACACTAACATCTTCGAGAAGTGTATATTCTACATTATTTATTTATATGTGACAGACTGGTCAAATGTATAACACAAATCATAAATCCAGTAGAACAGGATAAATAATGCTGTCGTTCTAAGATAAAGCAGTTTAACTTAAATGATATCTGTGCAGTTTTTTTTATCAAATATATATGTACGCATTTACCGGTTACATTATTGTCACTCTTTGTAGGATGTGTTTAAAAACCTAAACACTGTGGATGTTTTTTTCATGTTACAATATATCCGACAGCTATGTTTGCGTCTTCCTGTGTAATATTCTTGTTGTATTAAAGATGAAAAATGATTATATATTCATACAATGTTCATAATATCATGACAATGTTGTAAACTATCAGCAGATTATGAAATAAATATTATTTTTACCACAAGTCTTATCTCTGCGTTCTCCTTAATTAAGTGATATATTTCCCCACCAATTTCCGACATGGTATACTAACAAACGCGTTGAACATTATGATTATATAGTTTATACATGAGACAGCCAAAAGGTTCCAAGAACAAAAATTGCTGAGAAACAGAGTGTATTGCAACACCATGTACAGTTACCCGACGCAACCAAAGAAATGTAAAATAAATTGGAAATTTCAACTTTACGATTTCAGCACGAATACATTAATTTGAATATATACATTTCTGAGAAACAGTCTAATGACAACTGGCGGGAATGTATATCAAGCGACAAATATTGGAATATATTATGTGACAAATTGACTGTTTAGTTATTTAATTGATATTCACTTACAATAATATACTTCATGGAATGGAAATGCTTGCGGCACTCGTGTTCATATGGTTTGTGAAATATTTATAGATTTAATATATCTTGTTTATCAAGGACAGTTGGCAATTTTGTTGTAAAAGAATTGAAAATATATTTGAGAACAATGTTAAGGTAACTTAGCAATATTATGTGTTATTCATGTTAATTCTTGATTAAGCTGCTATGATAGGTGAAGTCTGTTGTTATGCTTTGGTGAAATTCGTCGAAGTTTGACTTAGTCAGGACTTTAGGCAGTCCGATAATTTATCATATAAAATGATTGTGTATCATCGTCGTTGACTTTATCAGAAACGAAATAACGATAAATAAAATTGCTAATTGTTGATTACAGATCTTAATAAATGTACAGGGAAACAGATATTTAAACGGCTGTTTTATGTTACCTGAAGGTTGACAAAACCGAAGGGAGCACCTGGCAGCCATGCAGTTCCTCATCATACAAAATACAAGGCATGTATTTACATTAATAAACATATTGAGGTCGTCATCAGCTAATAAACAATCATTTTTCCAATTTAACACTCTTTCTCTAAAATTTTAAAATTAATTGGCTTTCGCAATTGAAACCGTTTCGTTTTGTTTTTGTTGGGTTTAACGTCACATCAACACAATTATAAGTCATATGGCGACGTTCCAGCTATGATGGTGGAGGAAGACCCCTGGTGCTCCTCCGTGCATTATTTCATCACAGGCACCTGGGTGGAACCACCGATTTTCTCACATGAAGAAGTCAACGACACGAGAGAGGCTCGAATCAACATCGATAAGGGGCAAGTGATTCAAAATCAGCTACCTGAACCACTGGCCACGGAGTAGCCATCAACACAACCCCACCCCACCCCAAATGAAATCCGTGTAGTAAATCAAGGAATGCAGGAAACGGTAGAAACTAAATGCTAAGGATAGATATTTTTTACTGAGAAAATATTACCTTCATAATTTTTTTGCAAACTAGAAATATTTCTAAGCTACTTTTGACAATTTCTGTGTAGGTGGAATTGAAAGTAGATCTAACTTGATTTACAACCTTTTCTAACTGAGGCATTTCAAGGTTCCAGTTTCCAAGGAATCAAGCCGGGAAGGCACAAGTTTACTACAACCTTTGAAAATGCATTAAGCGATATTACTGGTATTTAAATGTGCATTGCATTATCATAGCGCATAATATATTATTTATGTGAAGTGTATTCGTAATTCTGGCGATAAATGTCAGTATATTTCATAAAATTGATATAGTTAATGTTTCACGTGAACATAGGCATTGAATATTTGTTGCGTATCAAACAAATAATCATCGAAGTAAACAGACGACTATGATTTTGCAGTACATGTAGTAAAATATTACAATATAGCCTAATCTTTAGTGATTTCAAACTGTGTTTTGAAATACCTTCTGAACTCATGACATGCAGGTCTTTAAAATACCGAAACAGAGGCCGTAAGTTTGATAACTGGACTAAACAGATATCTGCTCAAAACTAAGACTGTGTTTTCTAGTATCAAATATCTTATAAAGTGTTGGGTTTTTTTACAAAATATCTCAAAAGGTATTGGCGTACATTGGTTAAAACTAGTAGATATGATTCCATTAATCATTAATTTTTTATGTTGGGTTTAACGTCGCATCGACACAATTATATGTTATATGGCAACACACCAGGTTTTCATGGTGGAGGCAGATCCCAGATGTCCCTCCGGGCATTATTTCATCACGGGCGGGCACCTGGGTAGAACCATTGACCTTCCGTAAGCCAGCTAGATGGCTTTCTCACATGAGATTCAAACTCACATGGGGGACAAATGATTTGAAGTCAGCGACCTTAACCCCGGCCACGTGGGCCCCCGTTAATCATTATATACATATTTATTATACTAACTAAGAGATTACACTTACTACATACGGAAACACTTTCTATAAATAAAGACGGATAAAAAATTATTAGCTTTAAGTTGTAACCGAGTGATATATAAACCATTGTAAAATTACTAAGAAACATAAATTGTATAAACAGTCTGTTTCATTGGTGGTTTTGAAAAGGATACATAAATCAATTACGTTGTGTTTTTAATTCAAAATTCCAGTGTAAAAGGATACATTTGTTATTTTAACAAATATGACATTTATCCGTCACTGCTAAATGAGGCAACCAATATTTTTAGGGAAAAAGTATTTGTGAAAATTAACGGATTTTATGTTAATATCATCTTATCAGCTAAAATAAAACCGATAGTTCATGAGGAAATACGAAGTTTCTTCAGAACACTAACGTTGAAGTTATGCGAAGTGATTTCAGATGTTAGTTGCCCAGTCCTCGAAGTTTATTGTTAACTCCGTTTGCATATTTAACATCTAAAATAATTTTGTTTTGAAACCAATATACAAGATGATATTTACAGTTTTAAAACACTTCCCAAATTCATAAAAGAGGTTTAAAAGAACACTACACGGAGTACAGGATTTAAAATTTGAAAACAGGATTTTGCCGCCGGAAGCATAATTCTATGATCGGACAAAATGAAGTTCAATTTTTCATTTTCAGACAAATCTATCAGTGACTATTCATTAATATTATTAATATATTAATACATATTTATTGATATATTGTTTATTATAGTCTCATCCATTTACAAACATCAGTAATACAATAGCTTCTATATCTGCAAATGGTCATTCTTTTACAGAATTACAAGAGACTTAAAATAAATTCATACTATTGACAATACATGTTTCAGTTAAAACCCTATCTAAAATGGAAAGTTGATGTACTAATAAAATACATTAAAATACTTTATCCAAACAATATTAAAACATTTATTACTATCAAATATGTGGTAAACTGATTACTGCACACATATAAATTAGTGCTAGTCTTACCAAAATTAAAAGTCCATTTCACTAAAAAAATTTATTTATACACTTAAAAAAGTATGTTATTAAGATATGAATAAAACACCTATCATCTAACACCAGCTATGGATTTCAATTATTAAAACCAGCACTATTACACTATATTTGCATATTTTAACACAAGAACACCTAACCATTCTTGTTCTTAATTCTACCATCATATTCTTAAAATACCAGCTTGAGTTATAATACCCATTTATGAACATGATTCGATTAAAACCCCAAAGTAAAATGTGCTATATATACAGGAAATCAATTCCTCTTTTTAAAATATCAAAGCAGGTTTTGGCAGACAACCGTACAATACTCTTGACTGTAAATATTTCTTCTTTTTTTGTCTGTTATGGTAGTGAAATTTTCAATATTATTAAAAGCATATGTAAATAGACTTTCACGCAGATCATCATATAAATGACAGTTCATCAAAACATGAAACTCATTTTCCACCTGATTGGTGCAAAAAGGGCAAACCCTTTGATCAACATTTAACCTTTCATGTCGTCCCGTTTCTATTCTAATTGGTGCAGAACCAATTCTAAAATTTGCAAACACAGCACATCCTAACTTATCAAATGACTGCAAAACTCTGTAATTCCAGTTTTTACATCTAGGACCGTTCTTAGTCATACAATACATAAAAATTCTATAATTGATTCTAGATGCAAGCATTTATAAATTCGAGACCAGTATGCAGAAACACAGGTTGTTTGTTTCACTGTTGCTGGTTTCCAAGCTATATCACCTGCTACCCCAGCTGCAGGAGCATGTTTACGCGTTCCAATGTAAAGACTCATGGTCCTGTGAATAACAGATTCTATACATGTAAAATTTTGCGTACCCCAAATGGCTACCCCGTACGAAATGACTGACCACACCATTGAGTCAAACAACCTAGTAAACACATTGTATGGCATTCCACCAACATTTCTAAATTTTACTGTTAACAGACCTAGAGCTCTGCTTGCAGACTTTGCAACAACAGTAGCGGTTACTTTATAGTCAAGAAACTGGTCTAACATTAGACCTAAATAAACATAACTATCTACTATTTCTAAACTTGTTTCACCACATACAAACGAATACTGAGTACGACTAACACTATTAAGCTAGCTTTACTGAACAAGTCATTCCTTATATCGAGATATTCTCTACAGTACAACAAAACATGTTTTTCATCCTCAACTACATGTTCATTAACACAGAATGGACATACTATATCATCTAACTTTAACCTTTCATATCTGCCTGTTTCCAGTCGAATTGGCGCTACACCGCCTCTAAACTTGGCGAGAGCCGATCTGTGTTTAACAGGTAAAATTGTAACTACATATCGTTCTGTGCCAAAAGAAGTTTTAAAATTCCTTACGCTGTAAATTATTTTCATTGAATGCCAATATAACAATGCCATCAGCATAAATAAGCATAGACAACTTCGAACCATCACCTACATCAATGCCTAGATCTAGTGCTTTCAATTCTAATGCTAAATCATTGATAAAACAGTTGAACAAGTTAAAGCATAGCAAAAGGTACTTCTAGGGCATATCTATATAAATATAAAATGATCATCTTGTAAAAGTGTGGTTGCAATGTCTGTTTTATACAGCCAAAAAATTTCAAGTTAGTATTTACGCTAGTTATTTAACATAAATTGTTAAATCCAACAACAAATTAAATCTGTTACCACTTTCAGTAGAGTAAATACGGCAATAAGACATTGACCCGGTCAATCCATTACGATTCGATGCGTGAATTTGTTGCGCATAATTAGAGGGTCGCAATGGGGTTTGTTTTCATATATCAACTATGTATTTCAAGGTAACGATAATATTTAGTTGTTTACATATAAATATGCTAATATATGTCTATCTGGTCGACTGAATGTATGTTATGTTCTTCAAGAATGGAGGAAATAACATCCTCGGGTTTAGTAATATGTAATCCACGGAACGCGTTCAGTCAGAGTGTCGCCTCAATTAGGAAAGAATAGTCTAACGTCAGAGGTTATTTCTAAGGTCACGGAGTTTTATTGGCCAGCTTGTAATGACAACAGCTTTCGGTATCAGTAGCTCAGTCAAGTGTGACTTATTGAACTATAATATTCCTTCTCAAGAGAAGGAATAATAAAACTGGTGACAGTATACAGTCATGTCTTAGACCGATTTTTACATCAAACCAGTCGGACTTATATCCATTTAATTTCACACATGATTTAACAATACCATAAAGAGACTTGATTGCCTTCCACATTTTACCGTTTATGCCTAGATTTGCTAACCTTTTCCAAAGAGTATCCCTATACACAGACTCATACGCTTTCTGAAAATCTATGAGCACGGTGAAAGTTGGTAATTTTCTTTTTTAATCTTGTCCCAATTATGGATGTTAATGAAGGCCTAAAACCATTTACTTCATCAACCAGTTTTTCATTACGTTCGAACCATAGCGAAACTCTTTTGTTTAACACTGAACAATATAATTTATACATTGTAAGTGCCAAATTAATATCACGATAGCACATCGGATTTCTAGGGTCAGTTGTAGAAGATTTAGGGATCGGGTTTATAATCCCTTTACCCCAATCAGTTGGAAATTTGTCAGTAGTAAAACAAACATTAAAAAGAATATGTAAAAATGAGACTGCAATATCATTCTGGTCTTCCATAAACCAGTTGAATGACTCCGTCACGTGAGGTATTCTGCACCCAACACGGGGTTTTTAAACCCATATCGGTGGGCGAGTTACAAGTGCTTTGAAATCTAAGAGCATGTGATAATTTGTCTTTTGAGTAACAAACAATACTATATACATTTGCATTTTCATCTTAAAAAAACTTTAATACAGAGCCCATCCTCACGAATATCTTATCGTCAGTCAGACGTAGAGAATCAATATGTTTATTGAAAAGCTGTTTTATGACATATTATGTGATATACATAAACTAAAGCATATGTGTTATATAACATGATTGTGTCTTTGGAACATGGTTTAAGCTCCCTAGTGGTGGTTTTGCCACTGTCCGTTCCAAGGCGGTGCCCCCACTGTGTTTTCTTTATTTGTTAGTTTTGTCCTAGTGTGTCTGCTTTGTGTGAGAGTGTGTGTTGGTGATTTTGCTTTGTGTGTGTGTGTGCGTGCGTGCGTCCGTGCGTGCGTGCGTGTGTCGGTCGTGTGCGCGTCCGCGTCCCCGTGCTGGGTTAACGTTTGCGGAGGCTACTGTTTTGAAACGTGGCATTCCCTGTTTGGTAAGTATCCTTGTTTTTACATAAATGTTGATATGTGCTATAAAACGATAGTTATCCAACATGAAATACTATGAAACTCGCCCCCACAAAGCAAGCAGCAAATACACGCCCGGTAATCTCCAGAATCAGCCTTTCGGTTATGTATAGAAATGCTTCTGTTGTGATTTCCGGTTATGATGGTTTTCACGTAAAAACAGTGACACAGGTAAGGAACTATATCGTTTTCTTTCAAATATTACTATAAATGAAAAATCAGCGAATGCTATTCGATGCACGACTGAACTACATACATACAAGATTTTCCGTGCATCGACTAACTATTTGCTTTAGAAGTTGAACACATGATGACATTTCAGCGTTTTTGTGCCACCCATCCCGCTTTCTGCTACTGTTTTCGAACGCATACGTTTTCTTGCGCCAAATAGTCGGCATCAGTCGATCAACGATACACAAACGTTTCAATTTATCACCATAAAAACGTGCGAGAGCGTTGTTTAAGAAGGAAATGTTGCAGTTAATTAGGTGTTATGATTCAGTTGATGAAGTTATGATTCTTCAAAGGGGGTTATGATTCTTCGTAAAATAATATCCAAACTATTCTGTCACGAAAAGCAAACTAAAATCATGGATAAGTGGATTACCATGTCTGCATTGAATGTCTATTTGTTGTTGCTAATATAATTTCCATTATCTCAGTTGTTTTACGATAAAGACGCGCTTTAAAATTTTCATATTAGAAATTATAGCAAGATGGCACAAAACGTAAGCTTGTGAAACACTTCCGTTGGTGACCGAAACATTTTTTTAACAATTCCTCTGTTATATTGAATTTATACACATTTAGTGGCCTATAGTTTCTACATGTACGTAGTGAAAATCTACATGCTACGAATACTGATTATATTTACATAACCGAAATACAACTACTGATTTTTGTTTCAGATGGGCTTTTTAAAGGCAAGACGAAACGAGGTTTAAGCCTGGTTAGAGTAGAGCTATAATACCTCAAGAATATTATAAAGCTAAAATAAATTCAATGACAAGATATGATAGTAAAAAATCGTCATATTAGATTCTATCCAGCTAAATCCTGATTAGGTTCTTACATGGATGATACAACATTGATATCATCAAGACAATTAAATTATCTTTTTAACCATAAAAGGCTGTCAAATGCTCTTCTGTACAAAGAGGCACAAAGTAAAATGTAACTTAAATAACACAAAGTATATCTTTCTTTTTGAAAATCAGGTTTATATACCTTCTTAGTATTTGACTAAACAAAGAATATGTCACTTTTGGTAATTATCAAAGAATAAACAAAATGATTAGATCTAAACCCTGGAAGTCTTTGGTGATAAAAGTAATACCTAAAACAATTAAACAAAGATCTTCAGGTAAATACCATTGACAGCCTCGGACAAAAGTGTTATAAGGCAAACACAAGCTTTTTTGACATATATCAGATATACACAGACTATGATTTTAAGGAAATGAATATTCAAAAATACAAACCAAATCAAGCATTGAAATATTATTTAGATCTCAAAATTGAAAGTATAGTTTTCAAAATCTACATGTTTTAACAAACGTTTGATACCAAACACAATATGTTTATTTTTATTTTTATATGTTATGTTACAGAATATGATGTTCTGTAATAGAACATTATGCAACTGGAAATCGTTCATAAATGTACTTACTGGAAAATTTAATTATCGGATTCTTGACGGGTATATACTATATAGGATATCTAAGCATGAATTTGATTCAACAATCAAAATCGATAACATAACTTTGCTAAAAAGGCCTGAAATGTCTGCTTCCTTGCGATTCAACTAAACTTTTATTAGATGTTATAGTATACACATAAGCGCATTTTCACTTTCAGATATTTCTTTCTTACTACAATAATAGTGCATAATCAGTTAAATAAATATTTTCTAGGAAATGTGACTGAAATTTGTTTTATGCACGTACATCACTTGACAAAAATAATATCACGGGTAACATTATGTCTATCTATAAAGTTTGTATAAAGAACATACATTTGTATAAATAATATTAATCTATCGTTTAAACCAGTTGACCAAGCATCAAAAGCAGCCACAATCACACGAGTTGAAAAATGCCTAAAAGAAATCATATCATGGTTGAATTCAAACATGTTAAAATTGAATGCAGACAAAACTGAAGTAATTCTGTGATATAAATGTTACATGGATATTACTTAGTCAGAAAAATATTTCCATATTCTTGAAAAAGGACAAGTGTCCGAAAATTCGAAATAAAGAGTAAAATATCAACACAGATTGGTATAATAATAGTAATAATAATTACGAGAATTTGTCTGTTAAATGTGCTAGCCGCCACAATGCTGTCTTTGTAACCGGTTTTCGTAACAATACTAAGTTTCTCATAACTTTCAAAACGTTTTCATCTTTCTGATTGCATCATTTGATAAATATATATTTAGTTTCATTTTACTCAACGTTTTACTAACCATTCTTTTTGCGTAACTTTCATTTTGGTCTACGAGTTTTTACAGAAATCTTTATCTGCAAAATTATCAGTGGCTCGTGACTTATAAAAAGAATCCGCCATTCTGCGTCATGTTTTATATCTACTAATAAGATTTGAATATCAATTAATCAAATAATGAAATCTTTACACATCCGTCGTTTTTGCTATGAAGGCAGCTGAACGGTTATAATTCATTAAGGTCTAATCTTTTCACCAGAATTATCATCAAAGTATTTTCAAGCTTTCGTGATCATGGTGTATTATCAGGTGTTAGCAGATTTCGAGCATTAAACAGTTTTTACAGACGTGTGTGCTGTTTGTTTAATTTCAGTTAGAGGTTGTGAAATGAAATATTGTGTGGTTATAACGTACTTGAAAAGAAATGCCTATTTTTTTTTCTTTTAAGAGGAGGAGTGCCAGTATAACTGTTCTTTGATATTTACATTTTAACCTTATACACATTTTGTATATGATTAACCCGTTAAAATAAAATCGTAAGTCAAATATATCAGGTTCAAATCCTTTTTTGTTTTGGTTTTATATAAACAATTGACCACTTCAGATGTTATTTACGTATCTTTATAAAGAACAACACTCACTTTTTCCTACGCCTACTTTTCTTAATAGTTTTATCATAATTTGAAGAAAAGTAGAAAGGAAATAGAGGTTTGAGTATTTTCTAGTGAAATGCCAGTCAGTGGTGTTGTGCTGCCCGGAAAAAGACGCATACTTGTCCATACATTAATCTCCTACTAGCGGATTCGATCTGATAACTTGTCATCTATGTAGTTTACCTATTTATTGCTAGCGGAGATAATTAGTGATATTAAAGCGTTTATTCTACACAATATTGCGCGTAAAATGGAAAATCACTTTTGAATTCTGTCGATTACACCGCAAAAGCATATTTTTTAACAGAACTGCTGACCTTTTTCCTGTATATATTATATTAATCTTTATTTACATCTCATTCATGTACAATATCACAGTATAAAATTACATTTCAATACCTAAATAAAATTAGTACATGACCGTTCAAATTTGAACTACAAGAGACTATGAACAAAATTACAATATCAATTTACACATAACATATAGTTATAGATACATTATGTTAATAAATGCACGTATAACAAGAGCTGCCCATAGGACAGCACGCTGAACGATTCTCAGTGCTTGACTCTGAATTTGAGCTTTGCCAGTAAAACAACAAACTTTATAAAACTTAAACCAAAAAATTCTAAGCTAAAGAGGGACATAACTCTGTCAAACTTCAAACCAGGGTTAAGTGTATTGTTTATCCTGGTGTAGACTTTGACAGTAAACACATATTTTAAGTTTAAAGTCAAAAGCTTTATAAGTAACCCAGATATTTGACTTTATCAAAAACTTAACCAGAGCCATGGGGATTGTATCTCCTGGTGTAGACTTTGATACATATAGTTATAGATACATTATGTTAATAAATGCACGTATAACAAGAGCTGCCCATAGGGCAGCGCACTCAACCATTCTCAGTACTTGACTCTGAATTAGAGCTTTGCCAGTAAAAAAAACAAACTTTATAAAACTTAAACCAAAAAATCCTAAGCAAAAGAGGGACATAACTCTGTCAAACTTCAAACCAGAGGTAAGGGTATTGTTTATCCTGGTGTAGACTTTGACAGTTAACACCTATTCTAAGTTTCAAGTCAAAAGCTTTATAAGTAACCCAGATATTTGACTTTATAAAAAAACTTTAACCAGAGCCATTGGGATTGTATCTCCTGGTGTAGACTTTGATAGTTAATAATTATTTAAAGTTTCAACCCAAAAGCTTTGATGGTAACAGAGATATTTGACTTAATCAAAAAGTTTAACCAGAACATTCTAAGGTAAAAAGGGGCCTCCTAATTATGTCAAAATTCAAAATCAGAGTTATGGGGATTGCCTCTCCTGGTGTAGACCTTTATGGTAAATAAGTATTTCAAGTTTCAAGTCAATAGCTTTGATAGCAACAGAGACATTTGACTTTATCAAAAACTTTAACCAACGGCGACGCCAACGCCGACGCTGGGGCGAGTGCAATAGCTCCACTTTTCCTACGAAAAGTCGAGCTAAAAACCGAGAAGTTGGCATTAATCTAAAACTGCCAAAAAAAAAAAGAACAATGATCTTAAAAAACTGAAAAACAAAAACACCACTAATGTGTATCTGGTAAAAAAATGGATTTAAAACATCATTTACTATAACAGATCAGATCTGTTATAAACTGATTAATACCAAGCTCTCGTTAGAAATATAATATTACCTTGATCAGATCACGGGTAAACTGATTGGCAGGAAAACATGAATATTTTGAGCTAATTTAAAATTAGAGCCAAAGTTATTTATATATATACACCTTTTAAGAATATTACAACAGGTTTTGGCACAAATCCTTATCAATGGGGAACATGAAAATAAAATTTTCAACTGCTCTAACTCTGACATATTATGGAAATTTGGCTCTATTTCAACACTTCTATCAAATAACGCTGATCTGATATCATCATACAAAGCACATTTTAATATAACATGTGATTCTGTTTCAATCTCTTTACAAAAAGGGCATGTACGCTCATGCAGCTTTAACTTTTCATATCTGCCAGTTTCAATCCTAATTGGTGCCACCCCGCATCTGGATTTGCTAAAAGCAGATCGGTGTAATGGTGGTAATATCATGCGACAGTAAGGTTCTACACAGAACTAAATTTTAAATGTACAGTAGGTTCTTAACTTATTTCTACCAGCACCTGAACTACCAACCTGGCTATTGATACACTGCTGCCATTATAGTATAAAATTTTCCATTAACAGTTCAACAACAGCATCAACAAGAAAGTTCTTAGGTACATGTAAAGATATATCATTGTATTGTGACAAACTACAATTATCCAATTTACATTTAACTTGGAAGAACCAATTTCTGCAATTATGATTAGCTTTTTGAGCAGCCCACACAGAAATGCGTTTATTCAAACGACAGGCACCCGTATTACTCAGTCTGGCCCATAGTAACATAACAGTCTACCCTTGTCTTGTCTTATAAATAATGGTTGCTATTAGAGTAATAACTTTGATGCAAGCTTTTAATAAATACTAAAACAACATCAGGATGGACATACGGTATATTAACAAGAACAAGTGTCTAGAGAACAACAACTTATTAATTTTTAAGCTAATAATTATTAAGAACTCGCAAAATCTGATAATACTCAGTTTGACATGGTAATTTAGCATGTTTGGAACAACACCTTTCTAGAATGTAGAATTTGATTAAACCCTTAATTTTCAAAAAGAAAAATAATAGGTTCGTGCGCACGATCTTTTGCATGACTAATCTGTTAAAGTTGGATCCCAGGCAGGTTTTCACACTGGGAGTCTATGTAAATCAAAATGGTGATGACATTTTCGCGAATAGGAAGTTTTCTACAATTTGAAATATAATGAAAGTTGTAAATAAACATATTTGCTACATTAAATAAAGAATAAAGGTTAAGTCTTTAAATATTTGCTTTCAGTAAAGAGATCCACATATTCAAAGCCTGATTTTAAGACATCATTTGAACTTTTTAACATTGATTTCAATAAACTAACTGAATTATTTACACAAATTACAGATCTATGTCATTTCAAATTGAATAGTATACGTACCACAACTTAGCAAACAAATTTTATAAACATGTTTACAGAAACATAGATAAGAGAGATCGCGATGGAAAAATACAAACATCACTTAAATTGAAAGTAGAAATTGCATTCGATTATAATGTTTGTCGCGACATTGAAACTTTTCAATTAATATCTTAATTTGAATATACATAGTGTTTCAGAAAGATAAATTATAGTATATAACCGAGTCATTAATGCATTTTAAATGTTATATACGTAGTAAAGAGATATTAAACAAGAAAACTTCAATTTCTCATGTAATTTGCATATATCTTTATTTTCCAACGACAAGATAAGATCTTACATGCATCATATTAAGTTGGGGACGTGCAATTCATGTTAAATGTTTTTCCGACGCTAATGAAATGTCCTGAAGACATTTAAATCATTATTTCAACATTTAAAGCTTGTAAAAAATAACATTGATTATCTTTTCATTCAAAGACAAAGTCAAAAGATAACAAATTGTTTAAAACATGACAAATGGGCTAGTTCCTAGAATTCATTAAATTCATTTATATCCACTATCATAATTAGTGCTTATTACGAATGAATGAACAAAAACAAATGGCATGTCATAATTTACATTTAAGATCAGGCACTAGGACCATGCTATTTAATATTTCTTAACCTCAAACTGGATATATAACAGTAGGTGCAAAAGCAAAAGTAAAAACATACCACAACATCCGAATTGTTAGACTAAGTTTCATTTAACTGATGCACCGTGCACGAATAGCACCTGCCAGTTTGACAAAAATCTAGAATATCACCTATTAGCCAGACAGAGCAGTGCACTGTACAAAAGTCCTCATGTCCGATTTATTCTACAATGCTCCATATATACACAAATTCATCAGTGCATTGTGTATACTTATTAACGCGTGAGATGCTAACTCCAAAGTCAAAATTTCTCGATATGTTACTCCATTTTTCGAGATACTTAATTTAAGTTATATATGAGTTACAAGTAACATATCTCGAAATTTTGAGTAACTAACTACCATTAGTATACGGCGATTATTATGTCCTTACTTGTGCATCCTTCCGTTAGCCCTAGAGGGTCAAACAAGATGACACTACTTGCTCTTAAAATTATCACTGTTTTAACATGTTTCAATCTGCAAGGCCTTCGACCCAGTTTGAGTCTATTTGGCAAAGAAATACAGACATACACTACATGAACGTGAAGTCATGTGTCCGACAAAGGTCTGGTACCTGAGTAGCTCTAGACTTTGAGTAAAAGTTCATAAAAGGTGGCTGGACAGATTTCGAACACGTAAGATTTCATTAGATATCTGGAAGGCTTTCGACCTAGTTCAGGGCCCTACCACCAAAAACATACTATTCATGTAAATGAAGGTATAAGGTATATCCTGGATACAGTGTGAAATTTAGTGTAGCTCTGGAGGTAGGGTAGGCCATACATCGATGTAAAGTAGTATATGTTCAGGTCACTACAGGTTAGGTATAATATATGAATATGTAGTTTTAACATTTATGACCTCTGGCAGATAGACAGACGATAAAAAGGCAAGGTATTAAGTCGAAATTTCGAGTAAGCTACTTAAGTAACTAACACTAAATAAGAGAGATAATTTTGTGGGCTACCATATCACATCAATTTCATCCTGTAAAGTATTTATTGTACCTTAAAATAATATTTTTATCAGCCCGCTTAACTCATAAAGGAGAGCGCAGATCTGCGGATCGTCAAGTTCGATCCCCGGACGCGCCATACGGTTTACGTAACGATTGATAGAAGACTCT
Source organism: Mercenaria mercenaria (assembly GCF_021730395.1). Lineage (NCBI taxonomy): Eukaryota > Metazoa > Mollusca > Bivalvia > Venerida > Veneridae > Mercenaria > Mercenaria mercenaria. The sequence goes on from NC_069363.1 coordinate 23,303,451, forward strand.
TTGTCTGAAATCATTCGTCCTCCGCCTTTGGTTTATGTAGGAAAATTGGTAGTTACTTATGGAGAACGTGTTAGTATTGGTACAAAATCTAGGAACACTGGTTAGGATAATTGCCAGCCGTTAAATAATTGAAATTCCGAAAACCAGCGATGAACAAGCAAACAAACAAACGAACTATTTTTCCAGTAATATGAATCATGGGAAAGCACGCTAACATGAAACGATGTATGCTATTTTCTGTTACAATCGGGTGCCGATCAATATTTCTATAGATACTGTTAAATGAATACAAATAACATAACTTGAGCAAGTTACCACAATACCTGCAAAAAAAGACAGGGCTCGGTAGTGGCTCGCGTACTATTTCGTGATTCAAATTACTTTCTTTTCGTTTTTAAGGCAAATAAAATTCAATGTAGTTAGCTTAACGTTGAACAAGACTTCAGAACTGTTCTAAATTTTCATCGCTTATCAGTCATATCAAAATGATTTTACGATAAGACTGAAAATGAAAGTTTTGAAGTGGCAAAAGGGAATTGGATCACAAAACAAATTTGAAATAATTCGCATGTTTCATATATTTTCATAGTACTTGTCCGCATCTAGTGAGAAATATACCATATTCAGACTAGTCACCGTCTTCTTTTATATATACTTTAAAAACGATACTTATTCCAGGGTTCTCTTTTCTGTAAATCAGTAGAACGGGTACATCTTGTGTTTTGCATCAACAGGAAATTTTGCAAAAATAGCAGTAGACTCCCTCAAAGCAATGAGCCAAAGACTCACATCACAGAGTAACCCAATCACACATCGAAATCATTACTCTAGTGGGAGGATTTGCAGGCTGGTTGCTTTAAAATATCCACCAACAGATACGTTTTAATTATATGAGAAATATTTAAAAGAAGGTGGGGTAGAAAAATGGGAGAAGAAGGGAAAGAATATGTAGAAAAGGAGTAACCTAAAATATGGAGAAAGGATCATTAAAAATCGGAGAGTGCGAGAGTAACAGATCACGGGAGTTTAACGCGGTTGGGACATGCCAGCCTTAACCAATTTCTAACTTTAAAGCTCTAACATTAGTGAGTAATAGGTCATATGGCGAGTTTCCAGCTTTTCTTGATGGAGAAAAAAAACCAGGTGCCCCTCCGGACATTATTTCATCACAGGCGGGCACCTGAGTAGAACTGCCGACCTTCCATAAGCCAGCTGGGTGGCTTCATCACATGAAGGATTCAACACCCCAAGTGAGACACGAACCCACATGAGGGGCAAGTGATTTAAATAACTCGGCCATGGAGGCTCCTTGAAACTTAAATGAGAAAATATCAGACGGTATAAAGTAAAACATAAAAATAAGGTCAGTCAGATCTTTCAGTTCACCAATGCATTCAATAACTGGTTGGAAGTCATAGCACAATAACATACATTCTAGGGACACGACAACGTGAGTTTATTACATGCTTACAGTTGAAAACAAGGAAATGAAATATTGATACGCAATACAGAGTCCCCAACTCAAAAGTGAATAATTTTCTCATCAATGCAGCATATCCTAATCGGATAGCTGTAAATGATGTATATGCAAAGTTGTGTTTTATAAACAATAATTTATAACGCAAAATGTTTGGATTTAAAAATATAAAAATAAATTACAGTTCATAATATTTCGATTTTAAATTTATGGTAAATTGGAGAAGAAATATTTCGAAGTACCTATGAAAATCTGAGGAAAATATTTATGCCAAATTATGTTCATGCGTGGACGTAAAAAAATAACAGATTGAACAAGAATAATATCCAAAGATGTTTGACTTCTAATTGTGATATCGGTTTTAACCGCTAGAGAACTGGGTCTTTCGCGTGACATATTGTCTAATTATTGGGAGAGAAATCCCTTAATGGATGGAACAGTTCTGGAGAGGATATAAACCTCAAAACTCTATTAACTTTAGACCTTCAGCGTGACCTTAACTTTTCAAATAGGGGCCTTGGTTTAACGCATGACACATCGACGCATATGGTGAAGAGTTGTATCAAAGAGATCCCTTGCCGGATGAGTTATTGAGCAGACAAATAATAGATCCTGTTCACATTTTACTAAAAACAGTGACCTTATCGTTGACGTAGGGGTCTTTGAGTTGCATATAATATATTGCCTCATCATTTATAGTATAATCCTTTGATGGATAGCACAAAACAGACATGTTATATTTGACCTCCATGTGTAACCTCCGGCCTAAACCTTTAAGCTAAGTGTTTGGAGTTTTGCACAATATATCGTCAGAACACTTTAGCCCAACGATATCAAAACCCCAGGTAGAGGTATAGTGTGGACAGGAAGAAAGCATGTAACATTTGACCTTCAAGAGTGACCTTGACTTGACTGGAGGTCCAGGTGTTGCGTTGACACGTTGTCTTATTCTGGCAAACATTTATGTCAAATAATGTTAAAACCCCGATATGTATTGTTGAAATTTGACTTCCAAATGTGACCTTTAAGCCAGGGGTTGGTGTTAAGCATGTCATGTCGTCTCATTATGAGAATTAAACATTTCAAGTAATAACAAAATCCCTTAATGAGAGGAGAGTTACGTTCACATTTGAGATAGGGTCTGGTGTTGCACATGACACATTGTCCCACGGTAAACATTTATGACAAGGAATATTTTAATCCCTTGACTAGAGACTTTATGGTCCCTGTTAATACCATATTAACCTATGGAAAAGATCCTTTGGAAGCAGAAAACGCAATCAAGCAACATAACAGTAATAGACTCGGTTTGATTGAGTCTCTTCTTGAACGGTAGTGAAATGAGCAACACCCCTCGTGCCCCCTAGCCCCCTAGCACCGGCTTAAGCCGAAACCTATTATAGCAAATATGAATGTACTTCATGATCCCAAGGTACAAGAAAGTATAACAACACTGAGTCCAGGTAGAGGGAGGCTTTTTACATCCTCCACACAGCACTTAAAGACTGCTGTTTTGATAGCTAATAAAATCTGCAAAATGTTCATTTGGAATTACGGAATACAGTCAAGCAACATAACAGCAGACTTGGTTTGACAGAGTATGCTCATGTGTGATAATGAAATGTGCATGCCCCTAGCACTGGCTTAAGCGGAACTCAAATGTAATAAAAATGAACGTACTCCATGATTCCAAAGGATAAGTTCCGCACGACACATTGTCCTATAATGGTGAACATTTGTGCCAAGCAACACTTAAATTCTTGGACGGACGGTTCAGTTACAGACCAGCCAGGTGACCTCCGTGTCATGATTTATAAAATAAAATGATTTGAACATAAATTAATCAAGCAATGAGCTATTTACACGACTATTGTATGAATAGATATTTCTTGTTCAAGCAGAAATTGTTATACATGTACTTTATTAAGCTCCGATCTTTTAAGCTTTCGTGATCATAAAGTTGGCTTATCAGGTTTTAGCAGGTTTCATGTATTAGATTGCATAACAGTTTGTTGTTTTCACAGATAGCTGAGATGTTTATTGCTTTTGAAATAAAAGGGAATATAATTCAAGTGGTTAATTATTATTATTATCATAAAACAAGTTAAACAAGATGCATGGGTAATACTTAACTTATCTATCACCAAAAAGCGATTGTTGTTATCTTTATCTTTTAACATCCTCAAGAGAAACTTGTAAGACTTGTGTGTACGGAGACACATGATTCCATGCTCAATCGTTCTGTGAATAAAACGTCTCTGAAAATACAATAGAATATAATACGAAGAACATTTACGAAACAATCAAACAATGTAATTTTTTATTGTGAAACAGAACATCTGTCACAAGCCCTGTGACTGCCAAAAATGTTACAAAAGCGCGTTATTTTTACAAAACCCAAATCCCAAACACCCTTCTACACCAGGCACAGTAGCTATTGAATACTTATGGCCTCATTGACCAGCTCTAAGGGGTAAACATCCGAGGCAAAACACTTTGGCAAGGCTATTTTATTATCAACACAGATCAGGATTCTCATTCTTTTGAACATTAGAAATACTTTTAAGATATGCATTAGGGAACTTGTTAGGATCAGGCAGGTTAAAATGATCATACGGTTTGGCGAACACTTAAATCCAAAATTAAAATCAGCTTTGCTACAGTGTTGTTATAGCTCGTTTGATAATATAGATGAAGACGCGTTGTGATATCGAACATTTTGGCATCAAACTTATTTTTCATGAACATTGAACTAGGATCTTATTGACGACTTCTATTAAGGATAATCAACTTATAATTGCAGTGAAATCTACAATAAAATCCTTTGGAAGCGCAAAACGAACACAACAAAGCAAAATAAGAACAGACGACTCTGTTTGAACTAGTCTGGTCATGAGAGATAACAGAAACGCCACTCAAATCTACTAGCATTGGCTCAACTTCAATCAATATCCATTTGGCGCTACGTGTAGTGTAATGCAGGTTTTATAGACTCATCAAGATGACACTCATTTTTTATTCAACAAATCTTTTATCATTAAATTTGTTGGCAGTTTAATATTCCAATACATACTTACTTATCCGTTTCTATGTTTAGGTTGTGATGCTGATAATGGTTGTATTATTTGCTGTTTGCTGAACGCCAGTCATGAATGTAATCACATGGATAACTTACGAATAACAAAAGCGGGATCGATTCAAGCAGTCTGTTGCATATTTGAAAAAATAATTACCTGCCTTTGCTTATCTAGGTTGAGCAACAAAGACAAATTGGAAATAAAATAATTTAGAAGCTAAATATACAGCTAGAAAATATTTTAAAATAAAAAGAAATACTCAGCTTTTTGAATTGTCCCATTTTAAAGGAGGATAATAACAAATTTTAATGAAATCATTTTAACATACATTAGTAACAGGGATCTAACACTATGTAATGTTTTTTAGTACAGTAAAATGGTGTAAAAATACTTCAGAAAATGGGAAAAGCATGAAACTTGGTACATAACTACTTCAGGGCAAAATACTAAAAATGAGCATGAGACCCACTCCGAAAAATCCAATATGGCCGAAAAATCCAAGATGGCCGCCATCCCATTTTTATATTTTCAAAAAATACATAATATTATATATAAAATTTCTATTGACACTTACGTCATCAGTATAATAAGCTAAAACCACCTGCCTAAATAAATCCAAACAAAATATATTAACAAAAATACCGCTCTTCCAACAAAATGAAAAAAGTTGTCTCCCTTAGATAAAAATGTGCTATTAAGCAGAAGAAAAGTCATAATGCATCTATATGAATCAAAATTAAGTATTTTAATGGTAACTGCATATCAAGAATGTTTAAAATGGCAACAGTCTGTGCAGAAACTTTACAAAACTTGTAAATTAATTAATTATAAATACATTCGAACTTCGGTAACTGGAACCCATCAGGACCGACTAAATTTATTCGAATTATCGGTAGTATTATTATAAAGGAATTTGTTTGGGACCTGACGATGATTAATTGAAGAATGGTGTTCGAATTATCAGAGTTTGAGCAAACGAAGTTTTAGTCTGTATGTGTATTAGGGGAATAAATGACATGTGTTTCACTTTGTCATTAGTTTTCGTGACTCAGAATTTGTAAGTGTTGCTGTATTCATTTCATTACACTAAGAGAACTAATGACCTTAATAAAAACTATTTAATTCATTAATTATGTTAGTATGATGACCAGTGAAATCCCGGGCCCTGTCGATCATCATGTTTTTTCTTCGGGAAAGGGTCATTGCCGGTGATCAGCGTAACCAAATTTACATTGCATGTCCTGAAATTATTCTGTTTTTGTCAAATTGTAGCACATTGTGCCATAAACAATGGTTTTACAGTTTAATGTCATAAAGCATATAATGTACTGTCACTAATGCCCTGATCACTTCAGGAAAAGACACATGAAGATCATCTGCTTCCTGAAAATTTTGACGCGGTGGGGAGGGGGAAATCAAACTCGAAAAATGGCAGTTCTAAAGTTCATATTGCGCGCTTTTAAATCCTTCCCGGTTCTCACGGCGTCTAACACGTTCACACTAATTTCTTACCACGCGCTTTTTCACTTTTCCAGTGTGTTCTTACTACATTCTTAGTACGATCATCAGATTGCACCTCTCGCTTACCATGCTTTAACCATATGCTTATCACCTTTTTCTGCATTCGTCGGCTACTTTAAATACTACGCCATGCGCCTCTTTTTTTTCATTCCTTCTGCAAGTTATATTGACATAATTTTGTCCGCATCTACACTCAACAACATAAATTACAATAAACGACGACCCCCCCCCCCCCCCCCACCCCCCCCAAACGCCCCCAAAGAAAAAAAAGAGCAGTCTTTTTAGAGAGACTGCGGTGGAATAAGCAAAAACAGTGTGAAGGATATACGGAGGTCCAAAAGTCCACTACAAGCTGCCAGTGCTGCTGAGTCCATGAATATGTGGCAATTTCCCGATCATGTTCGTTACCCACGCTGAATGAAACGAAGTGATTGGGAATTGGATCCCGTATTCATACTTAAAATTTTTAGAATCGAACCAATCATGGTGAGAACCTGCTGCAAACGTGACATAGATTTTGTTAAGAAACCCAAAGAACGTATTAATAACCTTATGCGGTATATACAATGTGGCATTCACTTAGCATGGTCATAGCACACAAGCGTAGATAAGTTGGTAGTAAAAATTCCATTGACGTAGCAAGAACGCAATGATAACCAATGACAGCGCAGTGAGCACGCCATGCAAACCTTTCCGTCCGCACACGCTTGTACTATGTCCTACTAGGTTTTTGTTTAATCATTATACGTCTTCCTGCTTCCTGATTAGACTGCGTTCTCACTTACATTTGTTTTGAACTGCCAAAATTCGACCGCGTTTTTCACACTCATGGAGACCATAATTATTAAAATTTTCACTGTTCTTATCGGGTTTATTGTATTTCTTCTACATTGTACAAGTTCTTACTGCGTCCTGTTAGTTTTTTACGACGTAGTGGGAAAAGTGGTGAGTGTAACGGGGGTTTTAAATTAAGGCAGAATCTATCATTTCTACAAGAAAAATGTGCTTTAATATCTATTTCTGGACATTTTACTGAAAATTAAAATTAAATTAAATGTGAGTACTTGAGGATTTTTCTAATGAGCACAGTACATTCGAAAACAATTTTAATACCAATTTAAATTACTAGTTTTAAGACGACAAATATTATTATTTACCAAATTTGTACTTCCAGTTAAGCAGTTCCAAAGTAAGAAAAAAACACTGTCTTGTCAAAAAAACTAACCAGTACAGCTCGCGCTTACCGGTGAATCAAGTTTTAAATGCATTTTCTACATTTCCTACAAGCAAAATGTTCGTATTTTATTTTGGGGTTAAATGGAGGCTTTCGATACTCTTCTTTACAGCAAAACATGTCAAGTAGCTTGATCAACCATCTGTTCACATATAGATTTGGGCTATAATGTGCATTCCTGCATCGTCTGCTACACCTCTTGAACATACTAAACAAGGTTGCCATTAGGTGGGCAACCCTATGGTGGGGGTGTTCTATCACTTTCCTAAAATTCCCGTCAAGATAAATAAGGCGACAGAGAGATCTTTGAAAATATTGGAACCTTTCCAATAGGTTTTGTCTCAAGTACCGGTCTCGTACCAATAGCTCCTCAAGTGCATTTGCAACCTCAAAAAAGTCTGTCGAGGGAAAACGTAATTTGTCAAACGTGCTGAAATGCTCTGCACTGCCTTATGCCAGTTAACTAAATTGTCGACAATCTCGTGCTTGTGTTTTACTGACAAGAGTATCTGACATGTACCTTATTTCAGATTTCAGCTCACTGTTCAGAGTAATATATTTCACAGAATAGTTACTAAGTGTTGTCCATGAAAGCAACCTCTATATTTTCAGCCTTACTCTTCTTTGTTACACAGTTAGCAATTTATTACGCAGACATTGTGACTGCAGGTGCATAATAAGGAACATTGTTCATTTGATCCTACTAGTCCCTCGCTATAATCTATTCTTGCATTTCGAAGTCCCAAACTGAAAGGGGTTGTTTCGTACTTGGTGTCAAAGAAACTACAATTTTATATAGCAACTAAGTAATTGACCATCACATTCTCCATATACTTACCATCTATAAACAAGGTTTCATAAAAAAGTCTTTAGAATTTGCAATTTTGAAGTTATTGAAGAATCTGCCCTTTGCAAATGATGGACCGACATACAGAGACAAAATTTATGTACAAGAGAAGAAAATAAGTAACAAGCATGTTCTCAAATTTGGGCCTCTGTCTATGTAAAATTTCTCAAGAAACAATCTCTCCTTGTTTTGAAAAATGCAGGATGACACTTTGTTCATATTCGTGCACTATTTGTTGCCCTAGCAACAACATTTGTTGCCATAGGAACAAATTTAAATGACATTGGCATTCTCTGCATTGCCATCTATCCATGTACACGTATCATGAAAATTCTGCTGTAGTTTCAAAGTTATTGCAGTATCCACTCTGCATGGCTGACGTATTGTCATGCATACAGGGGCAACCCATAAGCCCCATCTGGCTAAATACTGGTAAGGGAATAACAAAAAAGTTTCAATATGCTGCTGTGGAGGGAATTAAGTGAAATAATATAAATTTTCATATATTAAAACAAAATATTCTTTAAATATGAAAACTACACAATGATAATATCAAACTAAGTTTTAAAGGTTAGATTTTTGCCGTTACCATGGAAACAGGAAGAAATAACATCATTTGAATTGTTATTTTTGCATTGATGCAAATTTAGGATTTATTTTATTATATACATTTATATTTAGTGCATTTTGAGGGGTGAATGTAAATATAATTTACCTTTCATTTTGAATCTTCTAAGGTAAATATTGAGTTTTGGCGGCCATTTTGGAAAATGGCCGCCATATCGGCCATCTTGACAGATATCAAATGGGTCCCATGAAAAATATGTTTTTAATGCTTTAATAAAAAGCTGTGCCAATTTTGGTGCTTTTCCCATTTTCTGAAGTATTTTGGCATTTTCTGTTACGAATTGATCGCACTATTTGTTCAATATATATCCATATAAACAGAATATGAAAAAGTGCGTAATGACATAAAGCTTTGTTTATATATGATTACGATGTATGTTCCTTGTTTTATCCGCACACATTGTTTCATATTGAATAACATACATGTGTAGACGTAATTATAAAATATATTTGATATCTTATTTGACCGTATCATTTCAATCATTTGGTAAAACATAAACCTATTAAAGATTTGAAACGAAATATTACTATCAAATGCACAAATGCAGTCCGAAATTCTCTTACAAACAGAGCGGTGCCATTTAGCTCCACACCGAGGAAGGAAATATCAAAATATTTCAGCAAAGCCGTCATGTGGTTTAGTCATGGCGTCGCTTAATATGGTGTTACGACATTTCAAAACCGTTTTGTTTAATTTCGGTATTAAACATTATTCTGACCGTTTTGTTTAAACAAAAAATGCTTACTAGTTCTAGTAAAGATATTCAATGTCAACAAAAATTGAACACTTCTTGACAACCAATGTTAATATGAGTAGCTTGTTTTGATATAAGCAATCTTGTCCGTGCATCTGTGTTATCGCTTACACACCACGAGGAACTTTTAACGCTATTGGATACTAACTATAAGCAAAAATATGCAAGAACAGAGGTCGCACCTAAAGATCTAAACTTCAACATGGAAATATATTATATGTAAATATATACAAGTTTACAGAGACTAAGCACACGTACATATTAACACAAACGAATGTAATTATACTAACAAAGAAGTTACAAATAGATACAAACATATACAAGTAAAATTTTGATGCAGAGCATCAAATCGACGGAAAACGGTCGGCTAATATTTTGAAGATTGGACTGAAAAAAGGCTAATAAAGCTATAACTGCTATTGCGGTGCATGGCATGCCGTTGAAAGACTGAAAAACGTCACATCCTTGATGAAAGTTACCCAAAATTAATCTTTTTCCTTTGTTTACAAAACACACGCTATGCCTCGTTCTGAAACACACGCACCAGCATCCTTACGAATAAGAACGGAAATCGACGACGGCATGTATTTTTCACATTTTCAAACAATAAATGCAAAAGATTTCTCGTAACCAACACATTTCAACAAATTATATTATATATCTTCTAATGAAAGGCCCAAAGTTTGACGATAAAGTAAAAAATAATGAAATTTAATGACATTCATTTATAAACTATGTTACAGACAAGAGACAGTCACAGAATTTGTCCTAAAACTGCATTACTTCCATTGTCTTACATGCGCTCATGTAGATCTTTTTTTCGTCTGCAGTAGAACGAGTATATTCTAAATATAGACACAGGTAAAGACTCAGCCAATCAGTGCTCGCTTTATTTACGGCTGAATAGAATAGGGATAAGTTCTTTATACATTTTTCCTATTTTCCTAAAAAAAGCTATCTTCTGAAATAATAAAAATCTTATGCAATTTTCAGCTGCTAATTCCTTTATGTAAGCCTTTCATTAACTGCCATATTTTTCTTTTATTTACAATATCATTTTTTCATTGTCATATCTTAATAACTTCTATACCAGCTGCAGAATCCTAAAGCGTATCAAATATAGTCGCCGGTTTCTACCGGCGACTAATGAAAACGAAACAGAGCAGAGCACTGCCTTGGAACGGTCAGTGGCAAAACACCACTTTGGAGTTTAAACTAGCTTACAAACTAGCTTACTGGCGCCAAACTTTACTCTTTAATTCCTACCATGTTCCTGTATTACAAGACAGGATAAGTACTAGTAAATTTACTCCCTGCCAGGCGAGTCCCATACACAGGTAACCACAGGAACACACTGTAAATCACAAATATGCCAATGCAGATATAAAAAAAAGGTAAATGTATATACTTAATGACTTTGCAAAAGCCAGAGCACCAAAAGAAACAGAAATTAGGGCACGGGGAAAATATTAGAAAGGGATTTAACAGCTAGTTATCGTGGAGTATTCCACATTTAGCAAAGCCATCAAATTTAGTTCTGTTCATGAAATAAACCTTATTTATTTCTCCTCATGACTCTTCAACAAAGCTTAGTCAGATATTAGAAAAAATAATTAAATATTACGTTTTTGTTAAGAATGACCACATGTCTATGTTTTCACATGTGTTAATCACATCTTGAAAACGTATTGCAAGCGGTCAGACAGACAGCCGATTGAAGAACACAAGATGTTTCATGACATTTACTCGCTTGCTTCATTCCTGAATATAGATATATGCAAGGCATTTGAGTGCATACTTCATTTGCGAAAACCTGTCGAGACTAAATTTCGTGGGAAAATAGTTTTACATTTCTGTAACAAAAAATAATAATTGAACGATCATGATTGTAGCTTCAACTGTTAAATTTCAAACATTTTTTACAGTTTTTTATCTTGTGTTTTCTACTTTAACACGTGTCTTCCGAATTCACAATTCATTTTATTCTTTTTCCTTTATTTCTAAGAACATTTTCCCCAAACACTTGCACCTGGATATCTAAACATATATTATTTAAAATCAATTACAGTTTGCTAGATATCTGTCAAGAAAGCCTTAAATAAAATATGTATAAACAAAAGAAAGATAATCATTCATTTCAAACATTATATTACATAGGTAACATTTTACACAGCTCTAATTATACACTTAACAACAACTTCTCTAGCTCAACACTTCGTTGTGTCTTGTTATCTCGCAGAGGCACTCATCGTATTAACGTAAGTTAAATTAGAGATTAAAATATGCAAGGTAGCGTGTTACATGTACAATGACTTTTTTCTAGTGACCGTACAAGTTACAATGAGGTAACTCTAAAATCAAATCAAATAATCGCTAAATTCCTAATGATTGCAATACACTAAAACGTGTCGACGTGATGTAAATTATACTTTTTATACTTATTTTTAAACTCCGTTACGTTTAAATGGAACATCCGTCAAGATGTAAAAGATAACGTGTAAAAGTTTTAATTTAATTAGTGACGTCACTAATGATACAACGTTAATGCATGTCATGCCATCAAAAGGTACACTAACGTAGATAGTTTCCATTTCATTATTTGTTAAAATAAAAATGCAGCAACTAGAGTATAAGAATTAAATCCAAAACAAAATACACATTTTACCGCGGATTAAACTTGCGCCTCTAAAGCTGCGCAACTTGTGCTTCTAAACTTGTGCAATATCTCCCATGCAGAACGCGTACAAATCTAGTGTGGAGCTAGAAATATTGATAAAATACTTTTACCAGAACAGACAGGTTGCTTATGCTTTGGAAGTTAGTTTAAAAACTTATCATGTACAAACTAGAGATGTTTTTGTCACAAAAAAACATAGGTCTCCCCCTTATGTATACTTTTAGCTCTGGCGGCCATTTTGTGCAGCGAAGCAAAACGTGTCAGCGATATGCACAACTAGGGTTGGCACTGATCACTTCTGTGAAGTTTCGTCAAAATCCAGCCAGCAGTTTGACCTGTTCAAGCCGAACAAGATTTTTCTATCTTTAGCTCTGGTGGCCATTTTGTACAGCTAAGCGGAACGTGTCGGCGATATGTACAACTAGGCTTGGTACTGATCACTCCTGTAAAGTTTCGTCAAAATCCGGCCAGTAGTTTGTCCTGTGAAAGCCGGGCAAGATTTTACTGATCACTTCTGTGAAGTTACGTCCAAATCTGGCCCGCAGTTTGACCTGTGAAAGCAGGACAAGCTTAATGCGGACGGACAGACGGACGGCGAAGGCAAAAACAATATGTCTCCCCCACCTGTGGTGAGACATAATGATTAATGTATATGAATAATTGCTTATACTATTTTCAAGTAATGACTAAATAAAACATGTCAATGTTTAAAAAATGCAGCCATGTTGCTGCAAAAAGATTTTTTTATCTGAAAATTTAAGAAATAAAAATAAAATTAAAAAAAAAGATCGTTTTGAAGCATAGCACACAACCTAGCAAATGAACAACATACTTATACCCCCATCAGACCAAGCTCGTTTTCAGTACGTTCTAAAAAATGTAGCCGAACGGGCTCAAACTGTGTAGCAACGGAACAGACGTAGTAGCGACGTTCTACAGTCTGTCTAAGAACTTTATGGACTGGCTCGGACGGGGTTGAACGGGAATGGTGCTCCAGAACTTTGAGCCTACTCAAAAATTTCTGCCGATCATTCCGTCCTACAGTTAGACGGACTGACAACGTACTTAAAACGAGATGGACGGACTAAGAACTGAACCGCCGTACTTCGATCGTACTAGAGACGTGGTATGACGTTATGCGATCGGGCGTCAATTTAAGTACGTGTGCACACCGACCGGATCCGTTTCTAGCCCGTTTAACCCGTTCACAGAAAGACTTAACTCGACCGCATTACATCCTTAGTGCGTCGTTATTCCGTCTGAATACGATCAAAATAAAATACTGAGTTTGCAATACGTTTCTAAACAGTTCTAAGAGTTTGCAATACGTTCTCAGTACGCTCCGCACGTTTTTAGTACGTTTAGTACGTTTATTTACAGTTCCCATAACGTCGATCCCGTCTGCAGTACAATTACACAAGTTAGGGTATAAATACATGCCGTTGCCGTACAGGTTCAAGATTTGGGCACAAGGTTTAGCCAAGTTTATGCCTTAGCATTTTTCTTTTTTGGTTTCTGACTCTGTCCTCTTTCATCCTCGGACTTGGAGACAGAGTCGTCAAAAGATGCAGGGAATAAATTACGACGCTCATCCTCTCGACTTTCACGTTCAGGGGCTGACTCAGGAGACTCTGTATCGCCTTCTGTGAGACATTGGTCTTCTACTGCTTTAACACTTAACACCCCGTCTCTCTTTGGCTTCACTTTTCTTTGTAGTCATATTGATACTTGCCTATTGCTGTGGATTTTTTTTTTGTGTCTTGAGAGGTTGAAGAGACAAACGAGAATGAGAACTGGGCGAAACGTGATGGCTTTAAATAGCCATCGGGCCAGAACGTGATTGCAATTTACGTTCTGAACGTACTAGGGAGAGATGAGGACGTAATCAGAACGAGTTGAACTGTCTGTGAACGAGTTGGTCGAGTTAACAACTAGTTAGAACGTATTTCGACGTAGTCGGGACGAAGTAGGACTAGTTACGAACTTCTTTAATCTGTCTACAGACGGACTTGGACTGCCTACAAACGGTGTCCACATGAGGTGAACGGGCATTATTTTCCGAACTGAACTTACTATAAACGGACTTCAGACGGGATAAAGACGCGATGGACGTATCGAAAACTGTTTAAGAACTAACTACGATCGCATTATGGATATTTTCCGGCCAAAGTACAAACGTTCTAGACAGATGCAGCCCGTTTTACAATATTTTAGGACGGGTTGGGACGTTTTGAGAACTAGTTTGGTGTGATGGGGGCTTTAGTTTGTAAAACGTGTTTATAAAATAAGCAACACTTAAATGTTTTAATATTAGCAAAAGATGGATGAAAAATATGAAATATTTCTCTTTCTCAAATAAAACAAAATGTCGGAAAAAACTGCAAACCATACACACATGCTGAGAGGGGTTTGTGTATCATATACTCAATAGATAAATCAGGTATGTAATGCTAATGCATGTAGTTCAAGTATGTAAGTTTTGCTAACATGTTTCCATCGAAAACAATTCATCAAGAGAAGATTTACTTATACAGGAATTAAGAGAATAATTCCTTTTACACAAAAATCTGTCACCTTCAAAAGGTACAATGCCACTTATGTTTTGAAAATAAATGCAACAGTCTAAATGTAGAAACAAATTAAATACATTTATAAATGCATGTAGTTGCATTTTTTTTATGCTACAAACACGAGATATTCGAATAAACATATATGTTTTACTCCGCATATACTTAATACATTCCGACACTGGATATAGTCCATAACATAATGCAACTTGATATTGCACATCTGTTTGAAGATTCTGGAATATTTTAATTATATCAAATGCATGCTTGAACAATACGACACTGTGTATGACCTAACATAAAGCTGAATTTTCACATTCAATGAAATTTATTAGAAAATATTTTGGAAGCATAGAACACAACCAAACAAAATAATAGCAGACTTGATTTGACTGAGTCTGTTCATGGGAGGTAATGAAACGAGCAACACACCTCACGTCCCAGCGCTGTCCTGAGCAAAATTCTATGATAAAATAAATCGACTGTACTGCACGATCCCAAAAGAAAATAAAATATAATAGCACTGAGTCCAAGTACGGGGAAACACCTTACAGCCGAAACACGTGTATAAACTGCTTTTGAGACGTTGTGTTTATTATTGTCATTGGCTTTATCAACATCATTGTTTTATGTGTACAGATATTATTCAGGAATAACTTCTCCTACCATGGACAATTGTTATTTCATATGTTTTACTTATTGTTACCACAGCAGCCACAATTAAAAACATCACATCTTTTATTAACATAGTATGAACTACACTGAAAGCAGTTCGTTATACCTCTCAAACATGTAGGTTTTCAAGCATAATGTAAATTTTAAGAATATTTATGTCTTTTACCAAACCCTGTAAGTAAACATCCCATGACGTTATTTTCACATTGGCATGGCTCTCCGATAGGTAATTTGAAAAATAATTTTTCTTAAACTCATGAAAGCAGTTAAATGTTCTGTTTAATGTTCCAAGGGAAAACGTTAAAATGTTAAATCTTTTACATCATCATTGTTATACACGACAACCTAAACAGAGTTATTACAGGGCGCACGGTCGGGCAGACTAAAAGAAATACGAATAGATAAATAGAAAAAAATCATTTATTCGCAAATTTTCTGTATTGCCTCCTATCTCACGAAATAACGTGCATGTACTTCTGAAGTTATGATACGAGCACGTATGACCGAGGTTTTTGGGGGGTTTTTTTTACTGACAGACGGACAGATATACGAAACAACAATTACATAACTTGCATATACGCTATTTAGTATTTAATTTTTATGTGAAAAGTCATGTGTACTTTTTATGTTTTCGCTCGATCAACTTTTTGTCATTATGTCTTCATTTCTAGTAGCCAAAGCAACAATACTTTTAACGTTACAAAAAAATAAATAGCGTACATATTTCTCCTATTTCCGACTTTAAAACTTTCAATGCAGGGTTGTATGTCTAACGGAGAAACGAATGAACGGACAGTCTAACAGTCTCAAGCACGTGTGTGGACAACCATGTGTGCAAACCACCAACATAACGTAGGGAACTAATGAAAGAGTTATCTGTATTTGTGCAGCCGGTAAAAAACAACAATGTAAACATGAGAGGCAAATTTGGTTGGGCACTAATAGCAATCGTTGGTTTTTCGTTGTAATTTTCTTACTTGAAGTAGTATACGAGTT
This sequence comes from Mercenaria mercenaria, assembly GCF_021730395.1. Lineage (NCBI taxonomy): Eukaryota > Metazoa > Mollusca > Bivalvia > Venerida > Veneridae > Mercenaria > Mercenaria mercenaria. The sequence goes on from NC_069363.1 coordinate 23,319,904, forward strand.
TCCAAGTACAACATCATATAAGACTGATTTGTCAGAAAGTTATATTTCAAATCCGGTCGTCGATAAAACTTTTACTTCCTTACATCTCCTTCCTAGGCTTAAAGTTATCATTCATTTGTCTCTTTAAATGTAATTAAATGCACAATTCAATAATCTATAGATGAAGGTTTTGCCATTATCACTTAGAGAATGAATGCGTCGGTATTGTTTTTTCTTAGGTACGATGGAATGAAATCAACAAAGCTTGCAAACTTCTGAGACAAAGGAGTTTTCATTGAAAGGTTGCATAATGTTTCCTGCCGAACTTGCAATGCTCGCAAAAGAAAGGGCACGTTTTATGGAGCGTTTAAATTCATGCATGACAGGAGTAGAATGTTTTCACATAATCTTCAGCAAGTAACTAAGAAAAATAAATTATGTAAAAAGACCAATAGTAATAATTCATCATCCTATATTTCCGTGGGTCAATTATATAAAACTATATAAAAAAAACAGTACCAACTTTACGACTCGTTTAAACTTAAAGGGGTGATGGGGTGAGAATAAGTAAATACTACAGTACACATGATCGCTTGCAGTTCTTCAGTTGTATCGTGTTAATGTAAAAGTCTGCGACAAGAACGTTGCATAAATAGTCTAAACTATAGAATAATCTGACAGAAAAATAATCTCACGATACAATTCAGTTTCTTTTTTTTCTACAACAGTAGACCATCAAGAACGAAATTCCAAAATACATATTGTTGTGTTGTTGAAATATTTATTTCAAAATCAGCCCAGGTCAAATCAGTTTGACCTTCTATCACTGAAAGGGTACCTATTGATCATTCAAATTTGCTGCTGCAAATGAGTCATGTGTTCATATTTGGATATCCGAATCTTTTCTGTCTGTACATCCTGCTTAATTCTGAATTTTTCATGCGCCAAACATTATTACATGTACATCTACGCCGTTTGTCTTTTCAAAAGACATTTCTTGTTAAATATTTATTCTTTTTGCAATAAAGTAACAAAAAAAACAAAGATAAATACCAAATAGGGAATGCCACGTTCCAAAAACGCAGTCTCCCCAAACGTTAACCCAGCACGCGGACGCGCACACGACAAACACACACACACATAAACACAAACACTCACACAAAGCAAAATCACCAACACGAACTCTCATACAAAGAAGACACACTGGGACAAAACGAACAAATAGGGGAACACCGTGGGGCATTGCCTTGAAACAGTCAGTGGCAAAACCATCACTGGGGAGCTTAAACCGGTTTATGATGCGCACCCAACCTCAATCTTACCCCCACCGTGTTCCAAAGACACGGGACAGAGTAAATAAAAGTAATCCCCGCCAGGTGAATCTCTAACACATGTAATGGAAACAAAAAGTCATGGCATGTAAAACACAAAAATAAACTACTTTTCACGTTTTTTTCTTAATTTAACAATAAATGTTGCTCTGTATAAATTCTAACGTAAGTAGGATATAGGAGGAATAAGTTTCCCTGATACTAGATAAATGCTACTTTAGCACGCGATGGTGTAAAGAAAATTCAGTCTTGACACAATCTTGCATAAATAAAGCCCCCGCCACAATGAGGACTAATTAATTTAATCAGGGCTTCTGGAAATCTATTGTACCGATGGAAATATTGCTGGTCGCTGTTTTCCTAACTTTTTCTCTTAGTAAAATACATAAAATGCAGAAGACTTGCATCCTATATTTATTATATTGTAAACCTCCTGTTTTAATTTCTATTTATCGTTTGTGCCGATCTTTTATTAGCGAGAACTACATCCTACAAGTAGTGCTAGCTTTCATCAGTTGTTGGTCAGTATCAGTGATACAACAAAACTCATTTATAACCAGTTATAAATGAGTTTATAAACAATAGCAATGATCCAATAGGCATTTCCTGAATTGAGCCGCCCTGTAACCAACAGACATAAAATATGTAATTATACACCCAATTCAAATAAACTTGTCCTGGCCTGGCCCATAAATACATGCATGGCGCAGTCACATTAGATATTTACAGTTGGTAAAAACGTTTAAACAGTTTTAAGGATTTTCATATCTTTAAAATCATACATTTTTAGAGGCGGTTACCTCATCGATTGCATCTTAATTTACTCAACATGTAGCCACCCATTCCCCGTAAATGTCATATCCGTTCTAAAATATAATCACTCATTTTAGTCACTCGTGACGGAATTGCTCATAAACAGACGAGGCAATATATCTCTGACATAATACATCCATTATCATAAACATACTGGATTTGAAAGTTTATAAATCAAATGATGAAATCTCTTGACGAAAATCCAGGCACGTCTTAACGTATCTATAAAATGTATGGACAGGAAGATGTTTATTATCCATTAATCTTTATACATTACATCAGAGATGTTCATCAAAGTATATCCAAAAGTCGTGACCGTAGCTTAAGCTTATCAGGCCTAAGCAGACTTCTAATATTACATCCATAACAGTTTGTTATTGCAGATGATTACGATGTTTATTTTATTCGAAACGAAAGTTCTATTTCATGATTTGGTTAATTACAAGCATGAAAAAATCTGAAATCTTTGACTGATAGCAGTTTTAACATAATGTTCGCTTTAAAATCATATTAAAATTCATAATCTATTTACGTAATGTATTTCAATCAGGTTTTAAAGATTTATTTCATCAAAATCAAATACAACTAAACATTCATGTGATATACAAGATCACAAGTTGCACAACTGTATAAGAACTGATTTCCGTAACAAACAAATTTGTAGAAATAGCAAATATCCGATATGTACTTCGGTTAGCTTTTATAGTAACATCAATTATAAAATAAAAACTTTGAAAAGCATTTTCCTCGAGGGACCAAAAAATGGCATACTGGTCCGGCTATTGTCCGTTCATCCAACTGTATGTCCGTACATCCTTCCACTGTCTGTTCGTTAGTCAGCAGGTCACATAGTAGAATTTGAAATACCTGTACCTTTCAGGATATTTTGTTTGGAATACAACCAGTCATTTAATAAAGGTTCTGTTACAAATATAGTTTGACCGATTTTATGCTTTTTCCAGTTTATTAATGATTGAACAAAGTAAAGATCAACCAAGAGAAACAAGAACAAAGTAATGTAAGCAGCAAATTGAAACACACCTTGGTGCTTTTCTCCTAAATCCTACAAAAAACGGACGGAGGGAGTGGAATTTTGTCTTGCAGCTTGCTAAGACGTGCCCTTAAAAGTTAGGCTCTTGGTGCTCTGACTTCAGACAAGTTGTTGAGTACACTGGTGTAATTATACCTTTGATTTACCCTATTTTTGTGTTTTACTTTATATGATCTTGTATTTTGTCACTAATGTTTTAGCCTTTCTCAGCGGGAGTGATTTTATTTACACCGTCTTGTCTAACTTGTTGAAAATAGAGTAAGGGCGAGGTTGGCATGCCCTTAACGCGTTTAGACCCCCAGTTTCCTTTTTAAAGGTTACTGAGCGTTCCAAGCCGGTGCCCCTATTTTCCACTTGTTTACAGTCCGTCTCGTACTTTGTGTTGTGCATGCTGTCTTGTTTGTTGTTAGCGTTTCTTTCCTCATTCTTCTCACTACTCCTTTTACTATGAGTAAATCGTGCCAACCATAATTTTGACCACATGCCGATCTTAGGCGGTGCCCGACTGTTGCTTACTTGTCTGTTTGTTTATCTGTATATGTTAGTTGAGTGAGTGTGCGTGCGAGCGTGTATTTATGTGTGTGCGTGTGTGTGTGTGTCTGGCTGTCTTCTGCGACATTGTAGAAATACTGCGTTTAAGTAACGTGGCCTTCCCTGTTAAATATTCATCCTTGCTCCACCTTCCCCCAACATCCGACCCTTTTACCTACCCCTTACCACCCCGCCCCTATTTTTCTGTTTTGCATATACTTATAATGTACATGTTGTTGGATTTTTGAAGCAACTACAATATTTTTCCATTACAGCTTCTTTTTGTTGTGGGACTACTTTGCGATGCATGGCTCTATGGCTGTGTTTGGGGTGTTCTGTGCTTCCGGGAAATCTACCCTTACCTTTCATCTTTTGTTAGGATTCACACAATCACAGGTGTCATTTTTTACATAAAAAATATCGAAACCTCTAAAAAAACAGATTTTGCAATGAAACAACACATTTTGGCTCATATAAAGAAAGTATATCTTCAAAATTCAAAAGTTCTTATTCTTGAGAAATAGTGACTGTCTTTAAAATATATGTCCGAAAATATCCATTATAGATTCACAGTAGAACCATAACGAATATAGCTTGATCCTTCTATTGTATTTAGCGACAAAGAACATATTCATTTTTCCAGCTAAAGAAACGGCTTATCGATTATTCTTTGCAGTGATTTCATCTGATTCCAAACAACTACTTTCCGTAACCATTGCTTTGCGGGTCACCTAGGAATTCTGTACATTAGATTTTGTATTGCAAATTATGATTTATGTCCGTACCCTTTGTCTTTTGGCACGCAAATACTCAGAAAACAACTTTTAGAAATAAGCTTCAACATTAGTTTTAAATTCGTAGACAGGAGTAGAAGTCCTTACATTTTTGCAGATCAACAAACTTTTTTATCATAATAATCTATCCACAAGCAATGTCATTTTAACGGGAAAAGGATGTCATTTTTTAAAAAAAGAAATCAAGCAACAAATTTTCATTTTGAATTGGTTGTTGATCCTTTTAAAATACACTAGGGCTTATGTTTTCTTTTATTTGTATCATGCGTCTGATATATACCTTTTTATAAAAAAAAATCATCAAAATAAACAGCTAAAAGCATCGGGAAAAATAAGCAGATTTTCCAGTCTGTATAGAAGAAACACATTAATTTGATTTTCTGTTATCAAGTTATTAATTACTCTTGCAAAACATGATAGTTTCAAACAGTAAGAACTGTTTCCGTAACGGCGCTTTAAAATACATCACACAGTATTTGGTTTTATTTAAAACTACGTAGGAAACAATTTAAATAATTATTATCAATGTAATGATATCTTTAAATTTATTTTACTTAAAGAAAATTAGTATCAAACAGGGAATGCCACGTTCCGAAAACGCAGTCTCCCCAAAACGAAATTCGCAGATGTGCACACTACCAATACAGAATATGAGCAGTCATTTACGTAAAAAATAAAGCATTTTGTTTTTGAATTTCAGAAACATGCATTTTTGGTGAGATATTAATTATTCAATGACAAAGATCATTAACTTGAGAAAAGAATTCAATATTTCTAAATATTTAAGCAATCATCAGACTGATTCAAACTGCGATCCCTCATTATGCAGCAAGTTCTCATTACTAACCAAATATTAACATGCAAGCAATTTTGTTGCACGTGCTGCAACACATTATACCTAATTTATTACATGTTTTCAATTTCTGTCTTATCAACGTACTTAACAGATAAAAAGAAATGGAAATTAATGTTATAGTTCTTGCGCCACTTCAAACAGATTGAAGTGTAAATAAAATACCGGGAATGCTAGAAATTGTCTGCAAAAACATTTATTTAAAATTGTTGCATTTCTTTGCAAACAATGCTTCGTTATATTCCTATCAGACAGAGAACATAAGCTCAGAGCGTTTACAATATGTGATCAGGTGGAAACGATTCTAAAAATTCCATAGATAATATTTAAGTACTTTTTACATCGAACATACTTCTCCATTTAAACCTTTCGGACAAATAAATTGAATTTTAAAAATCTGACGACACTCTTCGATGACGCTGTTTTACGTTTTACGAAAACAATATAAACTTAAATACATTATAACATTATAACTTAATTCCAGTTTGTTTCGTTTACATTCTTTATCTTATTATGATAAAGACTGAAAATAATTTTAATGAATTGAATAGGCAAATTTATTAAAGCAAATAAATTGCTTGAGACTATATATCACTATCTGTATTTGATTTCAGGCAATACTAGTTATTCTGAATAGGTCAAAATAGATTTCTTTAGTTCCGATGCAGATGATTTGAAATCAGTGTAAAACTCTCTCAGGGTTTTTTCAATGTCTCATAAGACAAAATTGAACATTTATCTTTATTTCACAATGTTGGTGTATTTACTTCAGTTAGAGCATTTTGATGTGCCTTTTAATTAAAAGCACATACCATGACACAATGTATTTAACTATGAGTACAGGGATTGAAATTATTATAAAGATACATGTTCTGAAATTTCCTTCATATAAAGTGTATTATTAATTATTTTAATATGAAGTCTTTAAGCAACCTCCTTACCTTTTAACTAAAGTTTGCACTTGGTGTAGTCCGATTGATGCGTTTAAAATCTTTTCAAGTATTGTCTTTCTTACAGCACTGTTTGCAGCATTTTAGTTTCATTAACGTTTTTCAACAGCTATGTACAGGTCAAGTTCATTTGTCATGCCATCCCACTCACTTACCTTATTAAAATTACGCTAATATTTTTGTTTTTGTGTGCTATCAGTTTACTCTGCGAAAGAAACGTTTTACATAAATTCATTTATGGCATCTTTTTAATCCATCGTAAGAGTGAGAGAGAGACATATTTACAAAACAAAAACCCATTAAATCAAATTTTCTTAACCTGTTAACTAGTTGAAATACTTATTTCTATATGATTATTACAAAAAACAAATGGTTATGGTAGATTTCCCGGGAGCATCCCAAATACAGCCAGACAGCCATGCATCGCAAGTAGGCCCACAACAAAATGAAACTGTAATGGAAAGATATAGCAGATGTGTTGCTTCAAAATCCAACAACATATGAAAAACACAAACATTTATAAGGGGTAGATAAAGGGGTAGAGAAGTGAAAAAACATAGGATGAATATTCGAAAGGGAAAGCCAAGCTCCGAAACCGAAGCCTCCACAGCAGCGTGCAAACACTCATGTGCACCTCACGCACACGCACACGCAAACGCATGCGCACACACTTAAGAATTGTTAACAGCAAATCTAAAAATGACGCTTCTTAAACCGAGGTATTAGTTTTGTTAAATTGTTGTTTTCACTACACGTGCTATTGAAATCGACTTTGCATTAAAGGTATTGGCTTTTGTTCGAAACTTGACCAGCTAATCATTTATACGTATCTGTTTTCACTAAGTTACAAATGCATGCTAGATTTTCACCGCAAATGTTTTTAAAATTTGATTGTCCTATCCGGATTGCCCAACCAAGACAGTTTAATTAAGTATAGGGGTCCATTTAGTAAACGCACTTTGCCTTGGGAATAATATGAATATTAATTTTTTCAAAGACTTGCATTGACAACTATATATTTTACAGATATTTGTTAGGAATGCAAATTTATAAAATTATTGTTACCTCCCTTTGCCTATCCTGGTTGTGCATCCAAGGCAGACTAAAAGATAGATGAATTCCGATGATAAACGCTGTTCAAAATTCTCCCTTGAAATACAATTCTAATAAGCTTGTTTCTGTTAAAACACGCTTACGCTAAAATGACTTCATGTTAACGTGCGATGACGTCAATGTTTTTGTTGCGATCAAGAAAGAGCGCTTCTATATTTTATCTACTGTTTTAGATTAAGGGCATATTAGAATACAAATAATGTATAGCAAAATCGTGTTTTACCTAAATTAATACACTCAAAATCGGTTATACGCCGCCAGAATAATTCACTCGGGAAATTATTCCGCGGACGTATAACCTCTTTCCATGTATTAACGTTAAAGCACGGTTTTATCTACATTATTACTTATATATAAAACTAGAAATCGTATTGAAATAAATAAATCCGCTTTTTGTTACTTACATATTAACGGGGAGAAATAACAAAATTTTGTAATAAAACTATAAAAATACATTTAGTATAGTATATAACTCTATCATACGAGTCTCTGTTCTTTAGATAAATCTCTAACAGAATAGGAAAACTTGAACAAAATGTCATAAAATGTTTCTCAATTGGGACTAACTACTTTAAAAAAGAAACCTGCTTTAAATCATTTATCTATAAATGAAGTAATTAACTTAGTTATCTTTGTTTTCTCTGCATTAATATTATGATAAATTGTCGAAAATATGGGAAAGAAACAAGAAGCTTTCATCGAAACTATTTAAGTTGCTTCAAACCCGTAAGGATCCGAATTGCATGGCATGCTCAATACGATAAGCTTGGCTGATGGTTGGTGCAGAGCCATAACCGGCTAGATTATCTCTTACCGCCACCACGGGGGTATGATGTATATCATAGAGGTCTTCTATTGCATCATTTTCTGATAAGAGCTGAAATGAAACATGGAGGAATACATTAGCTTTCTACGTAATAACAACTTACCAAATCTGTGACATATATTTTGATCTATTCATCTTTTCAGAAAGTAAACTAAGAATCTCTGGAAGAGCTGTGTACATCCAAAGCACCACAAACAAATTTACTTTAGTGTGTTAAGGTAGTTAAAGAATCATAAAAATTGAGGGACCGCCATTGCCGAGTGGTTAAGGTCGCTGTAGCCGAATCACTTGCCCATCACCGCTGTGGGATCGAAAGCTCGCTTGAATCGTTTTTTTTTAAGGAAGCCAACCCGACAGTTAACAGAAGGACGGTGGTTATACACAGGTACAAGCCTGTGATGAAATTTATTTACGCATAAGATTTGGCCAGCGGAGGAAATGGGGGCGCCACAGAGAGCGTGTCTAGCAATGGAAATGACCGTTGTTTCCAATATTGTGCTTAATTACAAAATCTCACCAGACGTATATTGCAGGTCACAGCGAGTGACATTTCGTGATAGCGACACAAACGTTAATCAGCTGATGTGAGATGGAATATAATATCAAAGATGTAAAATGTTAGTATTGTACACCAACTAAGTAATGACAAATTTGTGTTGATAGTAAATATTATATTGCAAATAATAGATATTTTAATCTGACGATGACCGTTTTTGACATTGTGGCTGGTGATTCGTTGCTTGCCAAATGGTTTCCCGCCCCACAAGATATTGAAATGCACGTATCTTTTGTTTTATTAGTTTTCCTTTTCGTTGGTTAGCCACCGAGCCTGCAACTTTTTCGTTTTTGTCGTGTTGAGCGACCTGTGAAGTTTCCACTTTTCTCTTTTCCTTTCAATGGCATTCAATGTGATGAAAAATCTCTGTTCAAAGGTATTTCAGTTTCTTTTTCTTGTATACAGCATTATACAAATAATGAAACGAGTGTTTTTGTTTTTTTTTTAATTATTTTTTCTTGTAGTAACGTATGAATTTACGCATAGTTTACACATGAATTTTGTTATGGCGTCCTTTACTACACCTAGACAATGGGATATAAAACGACTTTTACTAGCACCGGAATCTTCCATCGAGTAACCAACATCAAAAACATCTTGGCTATTATTTGATAACGCCTGGTTATATTGGAGATTGTTTTATCTGTTTATTCACCTGTTTGCATGCTTATCTGTATCATTCTCAATGACACTGAGGCGCAAAAAGATAAATTATAGACATATTTATACACCTCGTACTGAATAATCATCTGTTGATGTTGGGATAGTATTTTGTATGAAATCACAAATAGCTTATCTTCTAAGGATTTGTAAAATAACTAGCATCAAATATCGTAAACAATCCGAATATCGCGTCAAAATGTAAACAGTTTTACAATAACTGTCATTCAAATGGTTGGAACAATATCAAATATATTTTTCATCTGTGATCGTTTCTCAGTTCGATACCATTAATTTCAAGGGCGGATGATAATGAGTAAAGAAACGTAATCAATTGAGGCTTTGGGAGGCGTTTGAGTGAGCTTGATGTCGTGGGGTTGTTATAATTGAATACCTAGAGTATTTAAGAAGGACTTAATAATACATACAAAGATTGATGTTAAGGATATTCTTACTATTTTTTGAATATAAGAAATTGCTCTGATATATACAAATTCTTTTAACACAAGATGTTGTATCTATTTTTAGCTCACCTGAGCCAAAGGCTTATGGTGAGCTTTTGTGACCGCTCAATATCCGTCGTCCGTCGTACGTCGTGTGTAGTGTGTCGTGCGTCCATCAACATTTTCTGAAAAAAATCTTCTTCTTCTTGAAAACCACTGAGCAGAATTAAACCAACCTTCACAGGAATGATGCGTAGGTGGTTCCCTTTCAACATTGTTCAAAGAATTTAATTCCATGCCATGACAACCGAAAGGAAACGCGCACACCACAAACACACACACACACACATCCAAGTTTAACATCGACTTATATAGGATAAAAAATAAAAATCTTCTTGTCTGAAAGTTCAAGACCTGAGCCTTTGATATTTGGTATGTAGCATTGTCTTGTGGATCTCTAACAGGTTTGTTCAAATTATGCCCCTGGGGTGAAAAGAGGCCCCGCCCTGGGGTCACTTGTTATAATTATGAGTGAAATAGGAAAAATACTTCAAAAGTTATCAGATCATATTTCCTTGACTATTTAATTATAATTACCTGATGACCCCAAGCGATTAGGGATCACTTGACTGTGATCTTGACCTACTGACCTACTTTTTTGTTTTTTTTTAAGATACAGCCTTGAAATTTGGATGACATGTTCAGTTTTGCACACTGATATTAGAACTGACTTTCAGTTACCATGAATGTGACCTACTTACCTACCTTCTTAATATTCTATCATCAGTTTGCCATTTGAAACATGTGGCTCATATTACTCAGGTGAGCGATCCAGTGTCATCATGGCCCTCTTATTATACACCGTTATGACAAAACTAGAATTCGATAAAACACGTTTGTTTGTTTGCTTGAGTTTGGTTGTAGGGTTAACGCACGTTTTTTGTGTAACAACATCTGCAGAATCCCAAGGGATTGGTTGGTGCACGAGCCCGTAGGGCGAGTGTACCAACATAGCCCGAGGGATTCTGCAGATGTTGTTTCACGAAACAAACGTGTGTTACCGCTATTCTTGCATAAAACACAACTAAAGTGCTGGAAATATCGAAAAAACAAGACTATTCAGCTGACATTAGCCGATCGAAGTCGGCCGTTTCAGGTTGTTATGGACACATGTTTTATTTGTGCATTTCCTGGGCCAAAAGAAACAGTGCATATTTTATATATATGACTTGATGTGGTAATTTCTATAATATTAAATATATGTAAAATAAGTACGATTCCCCCTTTTTCCGATATATCGGTAGGAACTTTAGCTTTAGAGGCTCGGAATTATGAGAAAAGGGCATACACGGCATCCTGTTTTACACAATATTTGCAGGTGTAGTGAGATGCAGACAGAACACAATTCTGCTTCAGTGCTTGGTTTAAATTGATAGTCTGTCCCTTATGCTTTTTTAAATGTAAACATTATCGTGCAATAGAAATAGGTATCGATACCTATATTCTTCATATCGTTAGAAATGAAATCTCTAAGCCTATAACGTAGAAAATTTTGCTTTGCACCCAACCCCATCGCGATCAAAGTTTGATAAACACAAAATTTTGAATCTTTCCAACATCGATATAATCAACTTAGATTGGATTCATAAACTCAAACATGGTTGGTGAGATCTATAAATAAATTGAAAAATATATAATAAATACCTTCTGTTCATCAAATCTTCATTAACTATGGAAAAATCCTTCAAACTTAACGCTTCGTCATGTTTATGCTTTACATTACACACCATCACTACATCAGTAGACTGCATAGATGTGTGAAGTAGACACAAACATTTTTTTAAAGTTTTAGTGTAAGATTTAAAGTTAGCATGTCAACTTTCTGGACTCAAATAAATTTGAAAAACGAAATTGTATTTTTGTAACTATTGTTTGCATGTCATTTTCAGAGCATGTAAACTTACTTTGAGTCAAATACGCGTAATAATACAATAATACGGAACGTCAATGCAGTCGCGTATCAAAAGAGGTAGCACTTACTACAAGTTAAAGTAATGTTAGGTTGAAAAATGATATTTTTAATAAAAATGCAGATGAAAAGATTTCATAAGTCTAGGACCTTTCGACTTCGGCCAAAATTGATTCCGGATCCATAATTTGCTTACGTTGGACCCGCAACAGCATATTCAAAACGTTCACCAACAGCGCGTGCTCAAGAGAATCTCCTTGTTTGTACACGTTTTTTCCCCTGTTTGTGCATGGTCGAAATCGGCAAAAAACAAAGGTTTTATGCAAGAATATTTATTCAAAACTGCAAAGATAAAACTAGTGTTCTTCATTTGGTTGCCAGAAAGAATAAAAATAAATAAAAATAAATGTGATACTTGTTTTCAATGTTCAAATAGAAAAGATGCTCGGCTTAAACATATTTATATAGTTCTAAAATATTGCGAACAAATTTGTCAAACCATTCACATGTAGTATTCTTAATTTTGTACTGCAAATATCGTTCATCAGGTGCTTTGTAACGAGTAGTTACATTTAGCTTATTCGCTATGAGTGTTTGTTTTCAAAGTTCATTTACACACAGCTGCTTCGTTGCATCATGTTTGTATTGATTGAAAGATGATTTGAATGAATACAATCAAAATAATGAATACAATCAAAATAATGGCAATTATGTTGAATATGTGATACCATATCTTCGTAACAATTATTCTCATTTTCTTGAAATGCCATGTGAATGTTTGCGCTTTATTTGGTATAACTGGTGGTTCTTGCTCGTATCTTTTGTCAATTTCCAACGTTTGTAAGCTTCAGTGGAAATAACATATTAATAATTGATTATTAATCGGAGTGTATTTGTAAACAAATTAATCAAAATCTACACAGTAGCACAAAATATTATATTAAATCAATTAGAAGCTACAATTTAGATCAATTTTAATCATCGTCATTAAAAAAAAATTGAATTGAATGAGAAGTAAGTATGTAGAGGTAGATCCTAACATTTCTACTGAATTATGCTTAGAAAATAATACTATGTCCTTCATATGAACAAAAATGATTGTACAACTGTATATTTTATGAAAGTTTGGATTATATCAATAACTGAAGTTTTGATGTTTATCTTATAGCTTAGTTGGCAAAGAATGACGTTTCTGGCCTTTTGCAAGTACTTACAGACGTAGATTTATATTAGATAATTCCCTTTCGCTTATACAATTGAGTAGAAAATGATTTTTCCACAACAAAGAAAATTAGGATATATTTGTATGTGTATTATTTCCCATCGCTTCACTGCTTCAGATGGGGGGTTTTCAGCTTATTTATGATAACAAATTAACTTCTAATAACCAGACTTTAAAATAAAGTATCAATTTGAATTTTATAGTGAGATACTACAGTTTTGCTTGTATCAAAATTGGTCACATTTATGTACAGCTTTCGTAATATATTACAGGTGGGTTTAGTAAAGGTGTAGTTATACCTATTTTATATATTTATATAATTATATAATGTGAATTACCTATGCCTAACATATGTGTCCCATTAAGCAATTGTTAATGAGACTCATACGCTAAAAGAGTTATGGTTAGTGTACAGTTTAACGTGGTATTGAAACGTTGTGCGGATACAGCATTTATAACACGCGCTTCGTAACCTTCTGACTTTGTACGGCTTCGCCATTGGGCCTTTTGAATAGTGATGAATCAGTTGTAAGGATTCACTCTACGGTCTTCTAGTAAAAAACTAATTGTAAGAGACAAGTTTTAACTAAATTATGTAGAAATAGTGCTAGAGATCAATCAATGACACAAATAAAAATCCTACCTTGCATTTCCTATACACCTGTATACGTAAGTGAAAAGGAACACTTAATTAACTGTATGTATAAAAACTTAGTGATAAGTCATTTCATCGTAATGTCATTTTCATTTTCATAAAATTTCATGGTAAATGCTGATGAGTTTTTTTTTTTCTTGTTTTCATGTATTATGTGCGATATGGTACAAATACCATTATATCTAAATTTCAGCTCAAATAATGGATCTGAATTTATTTGATTAGACTGAAAACATTTTCTGTTGTCATACAATATGCATGTATCTGACAACATTTTTGCATTGAGATAAGTTCTTCCTGCAATAATCCGTTATAATTGGGGTTTAAAAATTTACCAATGACATGAGCGGCTACATGGAAATTAAATAGGAAGTTTCTGAAAATCTTAAATAAATGCCTCAAAATGATCAAATCAAGACTTTTTTGTATTATATACGGTCTTAAATCAACCTGCGTTAATTTTTCAATCGTTTTTCATAATTCAATATTTTAGGTACTATCTCTAAATCATGCATGGAACAGTTACATGCAACTGTTTGTTATTTTAAGTGTTATTGTTGCAGCTACAACAAACATAGATATTAACTTTCATTGTAATGTTTTAAATCATAGATGTGCAATAACAATTTTAGAAATGTGGAGAACATATTCACAGACAGTAAATAAATTGATGGATGTTTTGAATAGTAGCTTTCTTGTAAAAGTATCTCAATATGCGAATGTTTTACACAAGCCCTGTAAAGTAAAACTATTACAAAGCATATCATTTTGTTTTAGAAGGCATGGGATCCACTTTTTCTATTTTATACATAGACCTTTGACAGTAATACATCAGCTCTAATCTTGGATTTGCTTAATTTCCTTTCAGATCCGTTAATTTATTTTCCCACGACATTTGATCGTGTCAAGAATCCGGAATGATTTATGCACCAAGAATTTTCCTCTAGATGTGTTTATTAGCAACTTGTGAAGGTCTGACCTTTCCGAACGGCGAAACATGAAGAAAATGTTTTGTTCTTGTCTGGTGCTCTTATCATGTACATATACATGTACATCTATTTAAAGAACCAATTGGCAACTTTGGTTATTTTTAATAAACACACAGTTGTTTCTAGAAGACACAACACTTTAAACTATCCTAAAGCGTAATGATATATGAAATCCGTTCAATTTCATTTATTCAGTTGCAGATTTCGATAAGCCGTCAAAACAACGTCGTTATTTCTATGCCTACATGATCATTATAACTATTGCGTTAAGACTTTTAGAAGAATATTAGCTGTCTTTCAAAATGACCACACTGATAGAATATAATGTACAAAATATTATCCCTTTTGCTATACATTACAGAAAGTAAACGGTGTTATTTTCTCTAGATTTTCCCAATTGCTGGGTATGTTATATTTGCTTTGCTTTTGGTTTAGCGCCGTTTTCAAAAGTTTAGTTTTCTTAAATTCTGTATCAGAATGAACCTGTTCTCCAGAAGAAACTGCCAACTTCCCCACATGAATCAGAGATGTATTCAGACAAAATGTCATTTACTAATCGCCACTGAGAAAATACGCCTCTCTTAGGGATCGAAATCAAGACCCTGCGATCCGTAGATCTGCGCTTTTTATTGATGTAAGCGGGCGGACTTGTTATATTATATAAATATTGCTATGTTTCAGATTTAAACATGGTAACAACAAATTGTGTTCATACCAACCTCAACGAGTATCAATACGCCAGTTTTTCATTTGTTTACATAATCGTCACAGTCTATGGTACAGAAAGGATATGTAGCAGCGGGTAATGCTTCCACTCTTTCAAATACTGGTTTCTCCAGCATTTGTGACACCAGAACACAGACCGTGTTAACAAATATTCTATCCAATTCGAGTATAAAATACAGTACAGCAAGTAATTACCCTATCTATTGTAGTCACGTGATTCATAACGATGACAGACTTATTTAAAAACCGCCAAAGATATTTTCAAAATACGAATATAAGCACTTATTTACAGCCATCACTCCACTTACTTTTGTAACAAATAAAGACTGTACACTAAAACAAAAAAAAGAATGAATGTTACTGGCAACAATATATTCAAAAACAACTATTAAGCAATTATATTTCACTGATAGTTTGTGGAAATAAACAAAATTACCTGACTAACAGAAATGTTAAATCAGAGAGGACAAGCCAGGGACATGTGAATAAACCGAAATAGAATAGAGTGGAAACCGCGATTCTTCTAGGTATTATGTGGACATATGTAACGCAGTTAAGCATAATAATGAGTTTAGTACATTCACGCTTGCATTCCATAGGAACAACATTCATTGCCTAGTGACCATTTGCCATATTCGTGTGAACAACGGATAATCTACGGTAACTGTATCACTGCCATCACCATAAATTTTACCGCTCTTGGAACAAATGACAATGCCATGTTTGAAATTAGGCATTCTGCCAGTAATATTGAATGCTGTAAGTAGTTTTGTTTCCATCTGACATAACATCTCTTGATTTACAATGTAAAACTACGTTTACTTTTGGTAACACCGCCGAAATGTTTCGAAATAAATTTAACACCACTGTCAGTTTCTAACTTATAACGATAACTGTTTTATGATTTCTACGTAAGTGACACAATAGAAAGGTTTGTATTATCTTTTCGTAATGATATTATGATTTATGACATGGCACGGTGGTTGGTGATTGTATTTACCTTATATAAAGCGAATATTCAAGTTTCTGTTGCATATATATGACAGAAGTCTACAGTATCACACTGGAATCTTAGATTTTGCAAGCCATTAACACAGTGACATCAGTTCAGAAATAAAATGTCATTGTATATGTTTTACTCTACCTCTCTATGTGTACTATAATAACTTTGATCATGAAGGGAAAATTTACTAGATCATTTGCACATTTTTCACCTAAAACGCACAGTACTACGCATAATTTGTCTTTCGTCGTGTGCAATTCACATTTTCCCAATGGACACTCCTCTGGTGTGATCCCAGGGCATCAACCTTCATTTCAGCTTTTCATCCGTTCAGACCAATATATATTTTGTAAGTAATACGTTCCTCTGACAGTTTCACATTATGGGGTTGGGTGCCCTTAGTGTTCTAATACTCGTCATTAGGAACCCATCTACCACCACTGTGAAACAATTTTAATTAGCTAGAACTAGGGAATTTATCATTCACTTTAATGAGATTGTGTCGCAGACAATGTACATGGATTCTCGAATCATTAATACTCAATGATGTCACATAATGTTTGACTGTGTATGTGAGCCAATTTCTTGCAAGCAAAATAACAATGTACCGAGAATTAAAACACAGAATTATGCTGCACAATAAGTAGGAGGTAAAATTAAAAAATCCGTGATTGTTATGATATAAACAGACAATAGAATCATACACGGTTGATATTTCAATAAAGACAAATGTCATACAAGTGCTTGCGCCAAATAAAACAAATGACAATTAAGTTTCTACTATTAGCAAAAAAGAAAAAATAATTTTGTGAAGCGTAATTCTCCTATAAACAGCGTTTTCATATAAAACTTTCCCACAAATCATAATATTTCATTTCTTAACTACACAGTCATGTGAAGGAAAAAAAACACATTCTTGCATTTTAAAAAGTTGGATTCGCAACATTATGATACGCAGTTGCTAGGCTGACTTTCATATAGTACGAACCTTGAGAGTTTCGAAGAATAAACGTGTTCACATTTAAGGTCTATTTATTCATGACACCTGAAAGATCGTTTAAGATTATAGTTCCGATTAATCTGTTAATGATTCAGCACGCACAGGGCGGAAACACTTCTGAATAATCCTGCGACGAATGATCTTTATCATATTAAAGGTTTTAAAATATCAAATTTATGAACGGTGTTAAAGGGATAACGCAGGAACAGTGAAACAAGAAACAATCAGTTATGTGCCTGCCTTCATAAATAAGACAGCAAAGTGATAAAGCGATTAAAATATAAAACAAACACATATGGGGTGATAATGCAGCGCCTTTGGGTAAAATTGTCGGACTTCCTAAAGGGCATAAAACACAATTTTAGTTTTTTTAAAGTCATATGAATGCCATATGAAAAGATGGCTCACTGAAGTAGTCTGAGTAAGACCATGAAATACGTATGGGTAACTTTACTAATTGTGCCGATTGTGACCTCTCTAGAGGCCATATTTTTCATGGGATCTGTATGAAAGTGGGTCTGAATATTCATCTTGATGATATCTAGGTCAAGTTTGAAATCTTATCAACAGCTAACACACTATTGTACCGTAAACTAAATAGAAGAAAGGACAGACCGGTGCTAATTTGATTCTTGCTGGTGTGAATGAGCGGAAATTCCTCGCCAGTGTGCACAATTCTAACTGAAAATATCAAGACAGTTCCCTGCAAAACGTAGGAAACATTAGTCGAAATCAAGACAGGTAGAGAAGTGGTATTGATCTTCGATTATTTTATTATATCATATAAAAAAATCGTATATTATTACAAAATGGAATATGTACTAGTGAAACTGGAAACTTGTTCGGCATGCACGAGACACATGTCTTTTTTCTCATTCAAAGTCGCCATGTCGTTTGTACATGCTACGGAAATCCGATGTCGGTGAATAATGATGAGTGTTACATTATTTTCTTGACTGCTGACTCACAGTAATTGAAATAAACCCTTTTGATACTGTATCTTAATATTAATAACAAAGACAGAAATATAGTATAAAGATAAAACTTCTTTGGATATCCTGCCGATGGTAACAATTGTCGGCAGATTTTAACAATGCTGCCTACCTGCCTACACATTGTAATAATTATGACTTCCCTGTAAACTATATTATACCTTCTAACCGATTTAAATATTAAGCCACGATCAAGTTATCACATTTGCAACTAAGTTAAATTGTAACAGTATTGTTAATTACGTGGTTAATTTCGTAAATATAAAAAAGTACATCCTTATTTACCTTTATAGAACCGGAAACATTAACAAGCTGTATTACAATATTGAACAATACTATAATATTATACATAGATATATATAGCATTATTTAATTGTGAGCCACATAACACATTTCTTAAACAAAAAGTCCGAGAAAGGTCCGAACCATGCACAGAAATATTCTGTTCACATGTTTTTTTGTCATTTTACTTGCATATGTACCGTCTGAGCTGTCAAACATTTCGATCAGGTTGCGCTGTTTTAATGTCTTTTTGTACTTTTATATCAAGAGTAGTCCATATTTTAAAGTGCAATCATGGCTAAATACACAACGAAGGTATTACAGAGTACCAAATGCCAAATGACTCTCGTTCTGTTAATGACTACTAACGAACTACATTTATGTATAAGATTTGTGCATTTTGTTTAAACTTCGCTATCAGCGGAGATTTGTGGAATTTTCAAATTTACTGTCCCTTGCCCCCTAAGGTGAAAATTTACTGTCCCTTGCCCCCTAAGGTGAAAAACAACATAACTGAAGTCATTTATCCATTTCCTCTAATTCAAGTTATAAAATGAGAGTTAGAACGAGGTTTATTAAAGTATTAACCTGTTCAAACTCCACAGTAGTGTTTTACCACTGACCATTTATTTCGTTCTCGTTGTATTTGATGTACCACTGTGTCTAAAGATTTCCTTGTATATGTAAATCATGAACACATCCATATATGCACTGCTGTAGGGTTTCGGTTTGGGGGAGCTGCGTTCTTGGAACGTTGCATATCGTTTCGGAAGTTTATTCTTTTCTGAGATATCTTGCATATAACAAGTTAACTCTACCTGATACCCAGAAACTTACTGGCGATAAACCTGTATCAAAGAAAGAAAGCACATTTAGCTTTTTATAGTTTCATTATATCATTGAAGCCAAAACCTTGGCGAACAAATTCCATCTGTTGTTTGTCCTCTACTGGAGGAAAGTGCTTAGACATTCGTCGTTACGAAATAATCTTAATTTTGGTCACATACTTCAGGATGTGTATCAGAAGTTTATCCCAACATTTTTTCTAATTACTTATATCCCTAGAACCATTTCAAGATCTACTTAAAACGATGTCCAAGAGCTGATGCCGACAGTGCGAAATTGAATGTGTCCGGAAAAGGAAACGAACATTGCGGAAAACTAGACAGCCGCTGCAGGCGTTCATTAAGGGGAAGTTTCGTCTTAAGCAATTATTTCTAACACGTTCAAAGTAACGCAGGAGTTCAAAAGTGCTAGGTAAGATCGTTGATTTAATGTTGTAGTATACATACATTTAACATTTGAAAAGAAAATCAACAAATACTTTACAGTATCTGTCTAAACACAAAATAAATCTGTGTATGCATAAACAGTACTGTATGCTTAGTTAAATATTGTACACGTCACCTACGGTATAATTATACATTTCCGTTAAAAATGGCATTCAGTTAAACACTACATGGCATTTTAATAAGAATACAACTCTGTTCATTCATTTTTTATATCTAGGTAAGTTAATATACATTTAATGAGAATTTTCATAATTTCCGATAAAAATAGCATTCAATTAAACACTACATGGCATTTTAATAAGAATACAACTCTGTTCATTCATTTTTTATATCTAGGTAAGTTAATATACATTTAATGAGAATTTTCATAATTTAAAGTTAATATCTAATGATGAAATATTTTTATGAACGTTAGATACAGCGTGACTGTGACACTTCTGTTATGAACATAAAATGTATTAATTTCTTGCTATGTCACATTTTCTATTAATGTTATCTCAAATTTTTGTCATAATTTTGAGTATTTGATTTACAGAATAACACGCATGGACCGTCATGGAAGGTAACTAGAGTCACGGATTTGGACTAAGATTTTGTAACCATGTTAGGATGCCTATTCGATGTTTGCACAGCTGCTTTATCTGTTGTTGTTTTATAGAATTATATATACCAGAATCCAGTATTTTGAACCATTTTGTAATTCTTGAAATTAGAAAATAACATCATCATGAATATAAGCTAGAGTATCAATGACTGAATGACGGGATGGCATTTGCAGATTTTATAAAATTAGGTATGACTAGTTGTATAAATAATATTTCCTTCTAAATTATGACATAGTGATTTGATATGTGTCCAAATGTTATATTGTAATGGTAAGTTAATGGATGGCTTAAGTATCAAATGTATTTTGCCCAGTGTACTTATTTCCAAAAGCAAACTAATATTATTACATTACACTGATTTAAGTTACCGCTAAGACACAATTTAAGAAAAAAGTTCCAGTGAAGACTGAAAAAGCCTCCTTGGCCGAAGGCATTGAATCAACTGCGCCTAACC
This sequence comes from Mercenaria mercenaria, assembly GCF_021730395.1. NCBI lineage: Eukaryota > Metazoa > Mollusca > Bivalvia > Venerida > Veneridae > Mercenaria > Mercenaria mercenaria. The sequence continues at coordinate 23,340,993 of NC_069363.1, forward strand.
GCTCTAGATTAAAATAAGTTTGCTATAGGTGTAAGATTCTCTCATGCGAAGAAGCCATGTAGGTGGCTTACAGAAGGTTGGTAGTCCTACCAATATGCCCGCACATGTCTGAAATAGACGCGCAGAGCAATCTGAGGAAGTTTTTGTCACAAGCCTGACAGTCGCCATATGACCTAACATTATGTCGCTGCTTGTAAACCCAACAAAACAAAGTAGAATGAATGCCGATACATGTATGAATAATTTATATGGTCATAAAAACATGTATATATTATCAACGTCAGTAAAAGCATAAATGAAAAGAATATGACGGGTCAAGGTGTACATGTAATATTGGAATAACATCAGAGTAGGTGTTATTTTTCGAGAATTTGAATAATGAAGTCCATGAACTTTACAGAAAATAATCTAATCCCGGGACATTAAAGGGCGTGATTCATGTCGTGAAATGAGGCAATCGAACCGATTATTTATTTTGAATGGCTGCATATGATATTCTTGTACGTAAAGTCAATGCTTGCAATATTAATATATACTAAATCATGACATCATTCGAGCACGAGGGTAATCCTGCATCAGGTGTCAGAAAAGTTGTTCCGGAAGCGTTGAACATTCAGTACGCAAAACAATATTAAATACCTCAGAAATTTAAAGATTTATGATAAATGCATCAGGACGAGTAAAACAAAATTGGATGTAACTAAATGCTTGTAAAGAAGTCTTACCTACGAAACAATATGTGTGTATTATAACTGCCTGTGAAATAAGTTATGTCTTTGAACATTTGTTTTTGCGTCAACAACAGTAGGAAGTCAGCCTAAAGTAAAAGAATTTTAACAAAGATTTCTATAAACAGGTTATTGATATTCAACTTAACGGCTATATAACTCTTAAAACTGAAAATAATATGTTTGTGTTATATTTTTGATAATTTAGATGAATTCATTTATTTAGGACAATGTTAATATATTGCAGTTCAGAAAATTAACAAATCTTTTATGTTTATCAGGAATATTATCCAAATACATTTTAATGGAGAAAAAAATAACCTTAACACACGCTTTAATGGAACTATTGCACATGGATTTCAGTCTTATTTATAGAGATTTCGGATTACATCATAAAATGCGATGTTATTTTAAGAAGATACACTGCAAGCAAATGTGTTCTAGTGTTTGGTATCAATTCACTTGAGGCATCATCTTTGTGTTTTATTTAAAACTTTACTTTGATTTAGCTTTGCACTTTCATGTCCATTCACCAGTAAAATAATTCAGATAACCGTGTTCTAGATAGGTATACATACTTCTAGAACTTTATAAACCAGACAAAGGCAATGAGTTGTGTGTCTCTGTAGACAAGAGTCACAATTTTACATTTTTATTCTTTACTGCATAACATTTTATTAATGTACAAACGATTTACAGTTTATACTTAAACATCGAAATCAAATAAATAAAATAAAAATAATTATGTTTCTTAAGAATTTCTGTTCAGAAATATGCAACAAAATCTGCATTTTCCGCATTTGTAACCTTGCGTACTCATTTTACAGAAAATAATCATAGAAAAAATTTACATTTGTTAACCAAAAATAAAATAATTATTTTCATTGTTTTTAACAGTTTATGAGGTTGAAAACGAAAAAAAAAAAAGAGAAAAATTTCAAAGGTTTCCAAAGATAACTTTTCTGAATACATGTTAACAACAAATGGTAAATAAAGAATCCCTGGATCACCTCAAACGCTAACAGTGTCAAACACGGCACTGCTATGGGAAGATATAACTTCACATCTAACGGAACCAATATTATAATAAAATTACTATGAAGGTAAAGTTTGAATTTGCATAAAAATGCATAAGTGGATAAATCAAAAGCAGCCAAACCATAACATGGTTCAGACATATAGCAAACAATAATAAGATTCTCCGCCTTGTACACGGCTACTAAACGCTAGCGCCACCACCAAATTGTGGTGATAAGGAAATGAGCTATCGACATTTCCGTGGTGCAGCTATCGCCCGTTTCTTTTTGTAAACAGGTGAGTAAAATTTATATTTTATCTTATGTTTTTATTGATAGAACTTTTTTCGAAAATCGGAGAATGTAGTTCCGTGTAACAACACTTTTACTGCAGGTTGGCTGTTATTTCATTAAAATATTATGCAAATTGTGGTGTCAGGAGCTTTTCTCCCGAATCTGACTGTGGCACATTTTCATATCGGCCAGTATTCGAACACCATTCCGATGAATAGACACACTGTAAGAACATACCTGCGCATGCAAATGGTGCAGAAATGATAAATAATCATATACGCACACACCATGAATAATAGAATCTCGGGTTAGAAGAAATATACCAGGATTTTTAAAAGTGGTGGCGCTATAACTCTAGTGATGGCGCTATACAGTAGTGGTGGCGCTGTTACGACATTCAATAATACGAACTGCTGACGCGTCCGGAACAAAACAAACACAATATTTTTTCTAACTGATAATTTTCCTGCAAATAATTATGTTATTAAAGAAAGAAAAACACGATCATAGTTTATTTACCTTTATGAAACATTCTCTATCCAAGAAAAAAAAAGAACAAAATACTCACAGACCCTTGGGACTCGTGTAGTCAAAGTAAATATTTTCCTTTGTTTAAAATGTTAATGTAGAATTATTTCTAACCTTTAAATATTGTACTTAAATACAAACGTAAGTGTACTTTAAATTCGGGTAAAGAAAAATAGTAGCAATACCTTTATTTCAAACGAAGATTTGTGTCCAGGCAATAATTTGAAGATAGTGTAGAATTTATTTTTATATTAATATTCTGAAAGTTACTTTCCTTTGTTTTTATACGTCTTTTGCATGTCATTGTAAACAAAAGACCTTACTTTCACAATTCTTTCTGAAAAGTAAATACAGTACACTTTCAATTCCAATCGGTTAAATATGATTAATCAATAGAGCTTAGTTGTACAATCTGAATCCATATATATGTTGATTATTTTATGTATGTATTTTGTTGAGTAACGTAATTTTATTATAGTGTGGGATAGGTTGATATCATCGATTATTGTAGAAATTTCCGTGGCTTGCAGACAGACATTTTCATATATTAAAATTGAATATATTAGCCACTAATCATATACAACATCGCCACCACTACAGTATAGCGCCACCACTTGAGTGATAACGCCACCACTTTCGAAAATAGTCGTGTTTTAACTTTTTACAGTGTTTTTCGTAATTCTTTGATGTATGGGAATACGTGTAATTCATTTCTACACCATTTGCATGCGCAGGTATGTTCTTACAGTGTGTCTAGTCATCCGAATGGTGTTCGAATACTGACCGATATGAAAATATGCCACTGTCAGATTCAGGAGAAAAGTTCCTGGCACCACAATTTGCATAATATTTTAATGAAATAACAGCCAACCTGTAGTAAAAGTGTTGTTACACGGAACTACATTCTCCGATTTTCGAAAAAAGTTCTATCAATAAAAATATAAGATAAAATATAAGTTTTACTCACGTGTTTACAAATAGAAACGGGCGATAGCTGCACCACGGAAATGTCGATAGCTCATTTCCTTATCACCACAATTTGGTGGTGGCGCTAGCGTTTAGTAGCCGTGTTGTAGTGGTCAGAATTATAACTGTATTACAGATTAATCTCCCTATATCTTACAGCTTAGATACTTGCCAAATGTGTCTGTAACTTTCCCCTATTTGTCTCTTAATTTCCTACGAAAAACGTGCACAGTAACACAGTCTGTACACAGTCTGTACAGTAACACAGTCTGTACAGTAACACAGTCTGTATCCAAAGACCTATCATATTAATCCAGTGCCGACATATATAACTTTTGAAATTCCCGCTTTTCGTAGAATTACGGTTGCATGTAAAATATAGACAGTGCAGATGTGTTTAGAATATGTTGTATATACATACATATTTTCAATGTCTTAACGACCATTTAGAACATGTTAATTCATTTTTCAAGAATATATTGAAACTATACAAAAAATATTTCAGATAAGAAGGCGACAATGAAGAACACAAAGTTTCAGTTGAATAAAACAAGTATTTGATTAAACTTCAACAAAATAACTTCATCTTCTCTTACCGACTAAGTCATTATTTGTTTGAAAATATTTAAGTATCAACAAAACTCTTCTGGCAATATTTATAAAACCAATAAAGATATAAGTACATAACGTTTCATGGAAAAATAATGTCAACATTTCTCAAAAGTTTTATTATAAACCTGAGCGCTTTCGGCTTTTTAAAAAGCTCTTTTCAATGGTAGCATAAATCAAAACAATAATGGCGTATATTCCGACCTTATAGTTAGATAATTATATAAATGCTTAAAAAACTACTGTTTTAGCATTTATATATGCTATACATTATGTTTTTATGTAACAGACTCTAGTTCCAATAACCATGCAACTGCAAACTCTGAAAAGCACATGATAAACACAATTCTAGTAAATTGCAAGAAATATTCAAGTTGTTCAACTACGATAATTAATGTTTGGCCATTATTGTAAATATTTTCATAAATTGTGAAAATTATAACCAGTGCGAGTGGTAATTAAATAGTCTTGTAAAAACTAGACCAGATACTTCGCAATGCGTGATTTATTTGTTAATTTCCATGAAAGGACACGGACGATGTTGACGCTAGTACCATGACCTTAAGGTGAATAAGAAAGAGTAATAAAATATTATAATAAAAACAGCCCATTTCAAAGTAAACATTAAAGGATAAATAAGTACGTATTCTCAACACCAAACAATTATGACAGTAATATTTTATCGTTATTGAGATACTCGTGCAGACTCCTGATACTCATTATTACTTTTCTCTGTCGATATCATCCCTGAAAAATCTGTTGCGAAATTGAAGGTACACGTGAATTGGTGATGGCTGTATTGGTTAAACCGAAAGACTATATATTATTGTAGAAATCTAACTCGGCAATTCCATCCCTATTGACATGTTGACTAAAACAATCTACGTAATATAAAAAATGAGTAATTTTATACCCATTCGTTAAATAAAATATATAACTAATCCAGGCTTCGACGTCAGATCATCAATTACTAGCATATAATACATTACTAAAAAGTTCAGCCTTCTTAAAACCAGATAATTGCTGTTCTTTAAAAGTCAGTCTTTCCTTTGTATTTCTGAAGTTCGTTCAGACGATGCGTTTATTCACATTACGTTTCATTCATTATTAACTGAGTAACGGTACAAATTGGTAAATGAAATGTGATAGCAAGTAAAATTCATAATTAAATTGAAAACAATTGTGTTAGGTTAACAATAAGTTTCTATGTGACCGCGGTTGCGATACATGACTGGTGTACAGCAGTATTCTGGGTTCGAATTCCAAACAGACGTAATTTTTCAGAGATATGTAAACGTTCTTTTGTATCAACTTATGTCTGATCCAGACGCGTCAGTGTATTTTGTGCCAAATTTGAGATATAATTTACTATTTGACTTTTTTCATCCACATTCAGATTTTGTAAAATGGCTTTAATATAATTGCGTTTGTGCTTGTTCTTTGGTTTACTTGTCAGCGTCCTGAGAAAACAAACGATAAACTTAAGTCTGTATTTCCTGTATGGATGCCTTAATTGCCACTTGCAGATACAATTAAGGTATAACGCACCTGTTATCATCTGAGAGGGGTCAAAGCATTTTTAAAATGATTTTGTAGATATGAACATAGTACTGTGGAAAAGGGGGAATAATGTAAAGTATTACATTTATTTGTCTATCGTTGGGGAGGGTGAATAAACTATTTAATTGCAAAAATAATTTTAACAAAAATTCAATCATTTTTTTTAATCTGTTTACTTTCTTTTGAAAATAAAACGGAAGGGAATTGCCTAAGCAAAATTCTTTTGAAACAAGTAATCTATGAATAATAAAAATATATCATTCTCATCTAAAGAATTGATAAAATGTAATGTTTTTAAAAAGAAAAACACTTGCATAATGGTTATGTCAACATTTCACACAGCGTTCGTGCATTATAAACTTGCTGGGAGTAAGAAAGTAAAAACAGCGCTGGCATTTATGATGGATGAATGTAGGCAACATGTGCAAGTTCCTTGAATTCGTCTCCACAACCTCGTTATAAGCTGCATATTTTCTGTTTGAAAACAGATTATTTAATTGTTTTGTATTTGAAATGTGAATGCGATATGACGAATTGCTATTTAATTGTAATTGTGAAGTATCATTTCGTTATATTTTCTGAAACATAATTTTGTGATTGTGTTTTAGGAAATATATCTAACTGCAACTAATTCGGAAGAACCTCACCTAGTCACTTTGGGATTAAACATTTACAGTCATTATAAGTACAGTGTTCGGCCAAATATTTCCTTTCGTTGTGCAAAGTTAAAACTTCTAATTTCGTAAGCTTCCATGGTTCTTTAGCGTGCCAAACTCCTAACCACGGCACTCTTTTCCTAATCTTAGTAATTTTATTTGGAGGAGCGTAGACATGAACTCACAAATATTACATGTCGCGTTTAGGTCAATGCTTTGCAAAAGTGCAGAATGGATAAGGCTGACAGCGAATTTATATTTCGAAATAACGAATAAATATAAACAAGTATTTAAGGGACGGTAGCTTGCATTTCCACTACCGTCCGTGAACAGGCTCAATAAAACCGAGCCTGCAACATTTTCGTTTTTTTCGTGTTGGGCGACCTGTGGGTTTCCACTTTTTTATTTTCGTATGATATCAAAGTATATTTCATAAAAATGACCGCTATATCAAATACTATAACAAGTAAAAACGAAATAGATTTGTGTATGACAATTCAAATTCGATAAAAACTATTGTTTTTAGTACACTGAGTACTTAGTATATGAAATACTGACTTTCTCACATAAAGGTCTGTAAATTTACGCAAGGAAAGCAGACCATTTTGCTAGTTTGATTTTAAGGGTCATGCTGACGTGCCTTGTCTTGATTATTTGCCATAACCATGATATAATGAAATGCGATATGTTTAAAAGCAAACCAAGTGAAAATACAAATCTGATCTAACATACCATTATTGTGGGTTATGTATTCATGATAAGGTATAAGTATATACGTGTTTTTCCATTTGTTTGTTCACCATTAGTGTTAAGCCTTAGCCTGCATACTGTTTCGGCATTTTGAACTAATAGATTTTGTGATAAATTTTATTTTTACAACAAATGGCCTTGAGTAAGTATCTTTCAGTGGTTAATATATTTCAACTTTGTTACTTAAAGTCAATGTTATTTAGCTTAAAATTGCACACTATTCTTTTAATATTGTTCTCTTATCTACACAAGAAGGCTGCAAGTGTTTAATAATGAATGGTCCGTCCGTGGGATAGTGAGATACTGCAATACTCATGTACTATCTTGCTGACGATGATTCAAGATTCTTTTATTACATATCTGCATTTCTTATATTGAGTATCACTAGCTTAAGAAAACTTTGAACGTTTGTTTATCTTGTTCGGGTTTAAGAGACACATCCACACAATTTAGGTCATATGGTGAAGTCACTTTTCCCAGAATTGCTTCATAGGCATATCAGAGACTATTTCAGTCATTTGATTATTGTATTGTGTTGAATTATATACCTACACAAACATTTTGTTATCTTGCAGTATTTTATCCTATTTTGAAAACCTTTTGTAGTATTTATTACTATTTGAGAATTGTTAACATTTACTTTGGCTGTGAACATCTCATAAACAATGTTGATGTCTAAAATACATTCTCCTGTTGTTATGTTCAGATTATAAACATACTTTTAGCAAGGTTGTGGATACAATATGAAGCCAATTTGAATCACGCACGAAAACAAGTTTTAAGTAGTATAGTTGTATTCTTTTTATTTCAGTGTCTTCAGTGTACAAAAAATGTACATTATAAAACATTCAAGTGTAAAAATACTTAAGACTATCTAAATAAAAGTATAACATACTCTTAATACATGTATAGATCATGTACTTTATACTAATTAATCCAACTTTTAGAATTATAAATGTTCATGTACTGACAAATAAAGCTGAAAAAAAGACCGCAGATTGAATATTAAAAACATAATTCGTGTTTTAAAGTTTTCTGCCATTAATTGCCTACTGACGATTTATGGCAAATTGAACATAACGAGGTTTTATTTTAAATGGATATACAACAAACATTCTGAGTAAAATGTAAGTGCGTGTAAAATTCCGGAATCTTTGAAGCATTTGTTTCGGAGAGGGTAGAGATCTGCAAGGGGTATTTGACATCCTTCTCAGTCCTTATGAAATACTAGTACTTGTTTGTTGTAATTTAATATTCATACGTATATATTTTGAAATATTTTTAAACCGTCTCATGGGGTTCCGATTCATGCAAACAGCTGGAACTAAAATAGCACGATAGAAAATGGTAAAAAATGATTTTATGATAAGAATTTCCGTTTCCATATCAGTTATTTAAACACAAGTTTATATTTCGATATTTTATCAGATTTTTTAGTCATTTTCAAACGGTTCTTGTCTGAAGTTTTCAACTCTAGAATCTGATAATAAAAATTAGAAATACGAGAAGATTACAGATGTATATCTGATTTTAAAAAGACACATTTTGCACATTTTATCAAGAAAGTGAAATATCATTAGTATTATCTCTACTAAAATAATTGAATTTGTGAAGACCTTTGTGCTTGTAATTTCAAAGTTTGGTAGCTTGGTGCTATATTATGTGCTGTGGTATCTAAAACCAAAATGATCACAGCATTTATAGAAACAAAAGTTATATAATTGTTTTAAAAGTGATGTGTCTAGATGTAGTGCATATTGCATGGCGATAAGAGGCCAGATTCATTTGGTATTCTTGGAAAGTAGGTATTTTTGTTTAATATTGATTATCTATTGAATATTCTGAGGCAAACTTATGGTTTCATGAAGTGGTTTGACATTTCCTTTATCATTTCCGATGTCATGTCAACTGTTCAAGGTCTAGTTAATATCAAACATTAAGCAATAAATAGTCTATCACATTCAGACTGTCTGGTTGGTATCTGAACAGTTCTATTCCTGAAATAAGATAAAGCAAAGAGAAATGATTATTTTGATAGCCCGAAACAATCTGTCGAACTTTACTCAGACACATTGTTGCATGTTTATCAAGGAAGTGGAAAATCTTTAGTATTATCTGATTTCAGATGCAGCAGAAAAAACGATGTTCTCGAAGTTCTAAACAGCAGTTTGTTCTCTTATATATCTAATCATGTATTGCACCAAAATAAACATCACACCCAGTTTTGAAAACAAATAAGCGTTTGCATTTATTCAACATGCACGCCATTATAGTGTTAATTTTAGATCATAAAGAATATACTCTTCTCTCTTCTACAACAAAGCAACTAAGAGATAGAATCTGTTTCATGCATCCCATATTCAACAAATAATAGTAACTAGGAAATCAAACAAATGGCTTTATCTATAGCACTATTTTCTTACAGTAGTGTATTTAAACAAAATGCGAAAAATATACGTCAGTAAATAGGACGTTTCAAACGCTTACAACAACATACAGGTCTGGTTTTGTTTCATCATCAACAGCGTAACGGCATACATTTTTTGTAAAATAACGTTTCAAGAAATATACAATAAGGAACAAAGAGGAACTACCAACGAATTTGATGTTTATCCGAGCTTACGTAAAATATAATACTGCATAAATCTATCAAATAAATGTAGTTGGTTATATGTTGTTAGATGGAGTTTCCCAGCACTGTTGAACACACCGGAAGCTCCCGTTCGGTATGCAAGAAATAAGCTCAGAAATATAACTGTTTAAACGTTCTTCAAATAACTAGACTTATTCTATATGGTACTTAAAGGATCAACACCTCCATGATATTCACCAAATTTTACAGTTTAATTAGCGACGTTTCGGCACTGGACAAACAAGTTAAACGGAATTACCTAATGTTGAAAAGACGTAATGTAACGTTACGTGACGGGTGCTTTTTAGGCTAATTTTGCATATTTGTAGTCTGCGAAAGTTATTCCGGTATCAATAATACAATTTGTTAGTTTACAGTCCAAGGGAAATCATCATCGGGGGAAAATGAAAACTGCTTTTCGTATTTCATGTTTCTGTGAGCTTATTTACTATAAAAGTAACTTTAAACAGAATGGAGTACAAAAGGTGTTGTTATTTCAATCTCTTGTACTAGTTTACAAATTTCTACGGATTCCACTGGTAATTAAATATGTTTTGACAGACTGTGTCGCGTCTATAGAAATTACAAAATAAAGATGTGCCCTCCGCTCAATGAATCATATTATAATTTGGTCAGAAAACTAACACTAGTGATAACTTATTCAAAATTTTGGTATAACATAAATTCAATGTCTTTATACCTTCGTTTAACGTTGTTTGAATAATATGTGTTTAGAAAAAAGACTTTGTGCTTCTAAAGCAGTAAATGTATGTATGTTTATGTTTGCAGACGACATAATTATAAACTCTGAAACGGAACTTAGATTCAAAATTGTCTGGAGTCATCAAAAGATAACTATAAAAATGTTCACTTTTGATAAATTCAAATGAGACTAAAGGAAGACCAAAATAGATTATATTTGAATTTTTACTACGATAATGTCAATTCGAAAATTGTTTCTTACTTGTGTGTTATATTTTCTAACGTATCTGGCTATTTCTAAACACAAAGATATATATGGGAATTGTATGAATTTATCAATCAGACCCGATTAATAGACTGGTGCATTTCCAACAGAACTACTGGACATGAAAAAGAGAAGTTTGAATTTGATCCTGACTTAGGTAACCAGGGCAGATCTTAAAAGGCTTGCTTAGAACTGTCTAATTGTCTACGGTTTAAGAAATGTTTGCACTCACATTTTGAATACGTTGCATTCTGCATATTTCGTCTTAAACTATACCATACAATATAACATTACAATATTCCAAATGTTAAATAACTAGTAATAAAGTATTTCTGTAGCATCCTTTGTTAGACATTTACGAAAACTCTTAACCCTTAAACAGTTTTACAAAGCTGTACGACATTTCGTTTTAACATGTGTTTTGTAATTCAGCGTTTCGTCTAGAAAAGCATCCAAATACATTATCCTACTTCTTGATTTTGTCACCAGCAATATTTTTAACTTGCTACAACACTTATTCTACTGTTCTCTACTGCCAAACATAATAAACTCGGTCTTGAAGCGTTCATTTTAAGTTTCTTTTTATTCAGTAATTTCAAAGTTCTTTGCGCTGTTGACTGATAATGGCTGAAACGAAATTTTTCTTTTTTATTTTAGTATCGTAGAGATAGTACCTAAAATTTTGAATCATGAAAAAGGCTTAAAAAATAACGCAGATTGCTTATATATAACATTTAAGACCGAGAATAATACTTAAGCCTCGATTTGATCATTTTGAGGCATGTTATTCAAGATTTTCAGAAACTTCTTATTTAATTTCCGTGAAGCCGCTCTTGCAAACAGTCAGTCCTACCTATCAAGCCATTGATAAATATTTAATCCCCAATTATAACTGGATTATAACAGGAAGAACCTATCTCAATGCAAAAAAAGTTGTCCGATACATACATATTGTATGAGAACAGAAAATGTTTTAAGTCTAATAAAATAAATTCAGATCTACTATTTAAGCTGAAATTTGGACACAATATTATTTGTATCATATCACACATCATATATAAAACCAAGAAAAAACTCTTCAGTATTTACCATGAAAATTGACATTAAAATGAAATGACTTATCACTAAGTTTTAAACCATATACAGTTACTTCTTTGTTCCTTGTAACTTGTGTTATACAGATGAATAGGTAAATGCTAGGTAGGACTATTATTTGTGTTATTAATTGATTTCTATCTATTTATTTATTTATTTATTTATTTATTTATTTGGAACAACGTTTACAATATTATGATTTTAAATGCACTATAGCTAGAAAAAAAAGGAAAAAAATAACAAGAAGAGTATGAAAAGGAAACATGTAAAGAAAAAAAAGGTAACGGCTTTGATAGTAAACATCGTTTGTACATATTACATATTCAACACTGGTATGAAATTTCTCCAATCATTGATGAAACTATCAAGAGAAGCGTTTTGAAAAGCCCTATACTTTTCGAGATTTAATCTGTTCGTTTTACATTTATATATGTAATAATCAAATAATTAGAAATTAATTGATTTCTAATACTATATCTATCACATAGGATTATTTTCACCCTTTAATACTTGGCACTGTCACGATTAATCCTAAAGTAACTTCTGTAAAATATCACACCTCATTAGAAAATTCCCTCTGGAAATTTTGTGACGTCAATCGGCTCATAGAAACAAAATATTGGCAACATGTTCTTCGTATGGCCTACAGCGTTTTACATATTGAAAGATATCCATGGTCATATATGATAGTTGTGGTTGTGCATAATCCGACTGCAATGTATTTTCGTTGCCCTGCATACAATGTTACTTCTGAATATGACTGTTGCTTTGAACGTAAAGTGGTATTAATGGCATTGTTACAAAACTATATAAGCTGTCTTCCCTAATAATATGTTATTGCGCCAGGACTACTCTAGTTTTACTGCGATGAAGAAGCTATAATGTATCTTACAATAGGAGATGTAGAACTTGTAATAAGTACTTGAATTAAAAGAGTTGTCGATACTATATAGTCCCAATTGAGTCCTTTACTGACTGACCCAGCATGGAAGTCTTTTGGTCTATCAGACATGCAGGGACACTGCTTTAATAATAAATGTGACCTTTCCAAGACATGTCGGCAATTACTCAGCAACAAACCAAAAGACTTATAATACAGAACATCTCGATCGACTTGCACTTTACAGACTACCAAATATGCTCAGATCCGCTTTGGAATAACAGTTTTGGTCCAGCTGGCCAAACTATAGATTCGCGCGCAAAATTTAATACAATGATTTTCAAGACAAAATAATTTTTACATTTTACATTGTAATGAATTTCTATTGTGTTTGGAAATAAGCAAGCGAGAAAGGCATGTTGCGAGAGGGGTATTTTCTTGGTTTTTGTTTTTGCTGATGTTTTTTATAAACGTTTATGTGCTGTCGTTTTGCATCAAGCAAATGCTTGCGCTTATAGAGTGGTATGTAAATATATAGACTGTCGGTCTGACATCTTGATCAAGACGTCGGAAATATCTTATCTGGTCTGTTGAATAATAAAAATGTCAACAATGCTAACAAGATATACAAAGGAAATATAACAAAACTGTGAAAAGGCAAACAATTGCAATATGTTTTGAAGAAAGGTAACCTTCTATAATGGATTATTTTATTAATTTTGACAAATTAAGCGAGCTGCATTTTGTAAATTGAAAGTAAATCAAGTTACAGGTAGAGTAAATTGAATAACCATTTATATGTTTCTATATATTGTACTGTCCATGTACTAGTATATCTAGTAAGTCAAACCTTTAGGACAATTAATATTTAACTGAGAATGATGCCATGTGATGCCATGTGTTACGGATATTGTCTTTTAGGCAATCTTGTTTTAAATAATTTTACGTTCATAAGATTATTGAAACGTTTATTCTCTCAGCTTTTGTATATCGTGTGTTAATTTGTTTCAGAAAACCTGTCGAACTGATACATCTTTATTTTTTTTTTAAAGTAGATATTTTGTCTATGAAGTAATTGCTTCTAACAGTTCAACTGATAAAAGATAATGATATATTATGTGTGTTCCCATAAAAAAAGACATTAGACTGAAATCAACGCAATCTGTGATTTCCTGTAACATTGACTTTAGACCTATTCATCAAATTAACATTCAGTCTGAATCTAAGATTAATTCTTATTTCAAATGCTAATGAACAATCAACTGAAGTTGTAAAACATATAAATATCTCAAAGTACTGTTCCCATCCTTGGGTAGTTTTTACAATGCCAAAAGAATATAGTCTCATAAGCTTATAAGTCAATGTTCGCACTTTTTTCAAGAATAAATTACCTTGATCTTTCGTGGATCTTCTGTCAAAACTGTTCGATCAAACTATCTTACCTATACTAACGTATGAATGCGAGGTCTGGAGCTATGGTTATCTAGACATTATTGAAAATGCTCATTGCTCTTTCTCACGTAAGATAGGAAATTGCAGAAGAAGTAACCCAATGTAACCCAAAATTGAAATCGTCTCTTTTATCATATATTTTTGTTTCAAAATTACTATTCACAGTAGTTATATGTAAGTACAAAACTGACGTTTCTTTGCTATTAAAGCAAAAAAATGATCAAGTTTTGGAATACAATAATTTTATCCAAACATTTGTCTATATTTAGTATCAGAATATGATACAGTCTTTCCACGCTTTTAAATGGTCAACTTGTATTAAAAGCTTTCTAGATAGGTATCGATATTTTAGTTATAAACGTTCTAACTGATTTGCCCTTATCCGTCCTTCCTTCCTTCCATCTGTCCAAGTTTGTGTCTGGCATATCTTTAAAAGTATTTGTCCTATAGCCAACAAACCAAGGATTGTCACTGGGCATGTGAAATTGTGCAAGTGGTGTTTTAATTGGGATTTCACACAGCCAGATCAGAGTAATGACCATTGACTTCAAAATATGCATAAAAGGGCCTAAACGGTTGTGTCTCTTGTATCTCAAAAATCTTTTTAAGATATGCCAGACACAAATTTGGACAGATGGAAGGAAGGAAGGACAGATAATGGCATATCATAGTGCCTCAAAAAAATGAAGTAGGGATGCACAAAAAAAAAACATTGGTATGGGCATTCCACACAGGGTTGTGTATACGTTTTTGCTGACTTTACAGGGAAAAATAGTTAAATTGTATCTACTTTTTCCCATAACAGTATTGTGTTATAAAGGCTTGTTTGTTTGGTTGGTTGGGTTTAACATCGCACCGGCACAATTATAGATCATATGGCGATATTCCAAGGAAATATCAAAAATGTGACTTTTCCATAGCCACCCATCATGAAAATTTCTTTAAGATAAGTATTTTTCAATGCAGTGTGGTAAAAAAGACTTGTATTTTTTACTGGCAGAATCTTTATGTTATGGAAAACCATGGTTTAAACAAATTCTACAAAGTAGAAATATTTTTGATCTGAACATGCAGATCTACCTTAAATGTAAACCAACCCTTTCATGTACTTTTCTCAAATATCAACAACATAACATCCAAAGCAAAAGATTCCCTAAGATTCCTTAAACGAAATGTCAAAACCCCAAACCCACCATATGGCATCCGTGGCAAAACTATCTAACCCTCAAAATAGAGCAAGTCCAAAGATCAGCAGCAAGATATGTTTATAATGATTACAGTTACATCAGTAGTGTTTCCAAAATGTTGAATGAACAAAACTGGCAAATCCTAGAACAACACCGTAAGATCGGTGTTGTTACAGTGTTGTATAAGAACCAACAACATCTTGTTTTTGTTGACCATAGACACCTTAGAAGAACTAGAAATCTGAACCATTTGATACCGTATTTAAAGACACGCTATCATGCAAGCTCCTTTTCACACAGAAGTATACGTCTGTGGAACAGTCTCCCTGTGTCTTTGCAAGCTAGTCACAGCTTAGAAATATTTGTTTAACAGCTTCCTCCTTTCTATCAGTTCTGCTTTTACTTTTAGCCTAGCCTGTGAACCGTCTTTTTGGTGCACATAATTTCTGTATTTTCACTATTTTAACAGTTATCCCCGACAACGCGCCTGCAAGTAATAATCGTTAACGATTGCTTAGCAGTACAACATGGACAAAGTAATTAGAAGAAGAACTGAGAGGTACAAAGTTCGAATAGGGAAATAGACTTATATTAGATGACAGTTTAAAATAAGGAATAGAACACAAGAAACCAAAAGTCTTACATTGCAACAGTATTCATACATTACTGTTATAAAATTGAGTAATCGATTGTCGATCAAACGGATGTGCTACTACACAAAACTCATGTGGCTTTTCTGTTGTTCTCTTTATGTGACTTCTTTTAGTTTAAATAAAATTTCTCAAAATGGCGACTGATCAGACAAATTCTACAGTGCCGGATGGATTTTTCCATATCCTTACAATGCTCAGTCTCATAAGTCATATGTGGAAGTATTATGGTTTACAGGAAGAAATCCGGTATGTAAGGACCTCCTGTCAAGACCCGTAACAAGTATGCGATTAACTATTGTACGTGACCATATTCTAAATTTCTAAGACAAGACTTATTTTGATAGATTGGTGGAATCGATGTTTAAGTTTGTCTCATAAGATTATTGGCTTTATTGTTTGGTAGTTCATTTGATATAAAATTAAAAGAAGCTTGTAGTTTATGTGCAAAATAATATTTGATACAACGTTCAGTTATCTGATCTGAATAATATATTGGTTGACTGACAGAAATAAAGGTTCTTTGTCTTGGATTACATATTTTTTTTTTTAAATTTCAACTAGCAAGCTGCTACATAAAACTATTGCGTAAAAATTCCGAATGAGTGAAAACATGTAAATGTTTGCTTTGTACCTACTACATCTTTAATTATGATTTCACAATATAAAAAACATTTCGATTAAGTTAATTTAAGCATCAAAATAGCACTCTTTGTCCTATAGCTGTTTTGGTTTTGATGCGTTTGCAACAATGTACCAGTGTTTAAACTTAACATAACTTGGTAAAACATCGTTTTTGACAATTGTTTACATTTATTTCTTTACAAATGGCATTCTTTTTAATGGGGGAAAACTCCTTTAGAATATTTAAAGTATCCAATTCTGGGGGACAGAACAGTAAAACATGTATTGGACAGATAAATTGTTTGTAAAGATGTTGTTCGTTTACTAATAATTTCTGTTTTGCGATATACTGCTAAACCTTAACTTAACAGATCTTGAAGGAGCTGAAACCTAAAGCCCAAAATTTGAATGCTGTGTTTTCAGTACACTTTCATATAAGTCCAACTATTAAGACCGAAAACTGCTTGAAAGCCAGTGGTAGGTCCAAAGTTACACAAATGATATCCTCAGCCAAAAAAAAAGAGTTTTTTAAAAATACAGAAGTACTATACACAATACTCTGTTTACAGGAAAGAGATCATGTTAATTTTTTTATGATAATGTGAGTTCCCTGCTCATTGGTAACTCGCTGATCAGTTTTTCAATATAACTTAAGGAGGACTTTGAAATAAAGCATTATAACAAGGGTGCCATAGTCACAAAATACGTCCGTCAAGAGCTTGTTAGAACAAAAGTTTGTGTTGCAGAACTGACATATGATTCAAATACCATGTCAGTAGCTTCAAAAATAAGAAAACAAATGCTCCGGACAAAGTGTTGACATTCTTGTATCTGACCTTTAACCTCTAAATGTGACCTTGACCTTAGACCTAGGTACCTGGATCTTGCGCACTACACTCCGTCTCATAGTGGTGAATATTTGTGACAAGTTGTATCAAAATCCTTCCATGCATGAAGAAGAAATGCTCAGGACAAAGTCATTCTTGTGTCTGACCTTTAACCTCTAAGTGTGACCCTGACCTTAGACCTTGCGACCTGATTCATGCACATGACATTCCGTCTCATGATGGTGAACAATTGTGCCAAGTTACATCAAAATCTCTCCATGCATGAAGAAGAAATGCTCCAGACAAAGCCATTCTTGAACTTGATCTTTGATCTCTAAGTGTGACCTTGACCTTAGACCTAGGGACTGGTTCTTGCACATGACACACAAAGTTTGTGGATGCCGCCCGCCTGCCAAGGACGTTACCATCATACATCCAGTCTTTCAGACGGGCGTATAAAAAAAGAAGGATCAAACTGAACAGATTGCAAATTACGCTCATCAAATTTTGTCTGACATTAGAAGCAATAATTAATCTTACTACTAATAAGGTTCCCAAGTATGTAACTATTAGGCGTAATGACTGTCAGATAGGATTCTGAGAAGTAACTTTGTGGAGGCTCTTTAAGTGCAATCAACAGGAACTATTTAATCAAATCGGAGAAAAGTTCACACTGGGATGCTTCTATTCAAGTTCCATGAATATTCATCAAGCAGTTTAGAAGAAGAAGTCACTTAAAAGGTTCTATATTCAGCTCTTGTGGCCACTAATTGCAATAAGGTCGAACTGGTTGAACAAAGTTGAGAAAGGTCATTCCCTGGTTGCAACAGATCAAATTTGGTGAAAATCAGTAACATGGTTCTTGGTAGGACTGCTTAATCGGTCCATTTACGTGATCGATCATCGAAAATAATCGGACGGGTTTTCGATCAATTTTCGATTATTGATCGAAATGTTTTTTTTATATTGTGAAATCATAATTAAAGATGTGGTAGGTACAAAGCAAACATTTACATGTTTTTACTCATTCGGAATTTTTACGCATTAGTTGTATGTAGCAGCTTGCTAGTCGAATTTTTTTTAAAAATGTAATCCAAGACAAAGAACCTTTATTTCTGTCAGTCAACCAATATATTATTCAGATCAGATAACTGAATGTTGTATCAAATATTATTTTGCACATAAACTACAAGCTTCTTTTAATTTTATATCAAATGAACTACCAAACAATAAAGCCAATAATCTTATGAGACAAACTTAAACATCGATTCCACCAATCTATCAAAATAAGTCTTGTCTTAGAAATTTAGAATATGGTCACGTACAAAAGTTAATCGCATACTTGTTACGAGTCTTGACAGGAGGTCCTTACATACCGGATTTCTTCCTGTAAACCATAATACTTCCACATATGACTTATGAGACTGGTCATTGTAAGGATATGGAAAAATCCATCCGGCACTGTAGGATTTGTTTGATCTGTCGCCATTTTGAGAAGTTTTATTTAAACTAAAAGAAGAAGTCACAGAAAGAGAACAACAAAAAAGCCACAGTTTAGTGAGTTTAGTGTAGTAGCACATCCGCTTAAACGACAATCGATTACTCAAATCTATAACTGATTGTCGCCGACATCACTAGTTCTTGGAAGAAGTTGTACAAGGTTTTCCTATTTTCAATTATTGTGGCCATTAAGTGCACTCAAGGAAACCATCTTAATCAAATCGAGAAAGGTCCATACAGAATGCATCTGGAAACTAGGTCGAGCGCTCTAGTACACTTATGGTTTGAATAAAGGAAGTTCTAAAAGTCTCAGTATATTCTGATCTTAAAGAAGCATAAAAGATCTAGATAGGTAGTATAGATTTAGAGATTGAGAAAGGAAGGTATAATAATATCGCAAGAGAAATAGAATATATAAGTTATTCGATACTAACTCTGTTTAGGACGAGTACCATTTCCTATTGCCCTGTGAATGTTGTGAAATACATAATTATATACCAAGCAAATATTATACTCGTCCGGGTATTAATAAATATTCTTATGTCTACAAGTAATGAAGAACTGATAAAATCAGTGAAGACTTATGACTTGTAAATGAAAAATATGACAGGGATTATATGTTCTTATAAAGAACTTTGTCTATGCGTTGTACTACTTTACGACGTAAATATTTATCACGTGACCAAGACCAAGAACATATGGTTCCGGTCCAGCGCTACGTTTTATAGGCTTAACACCACTAAATCCGGCTGTTCTTTATTTCATATAAAATCCACTTACTTTATGGCGGCTTTTCGACATTTTCTAGAATATCAGATTTTTCAGAGACTTATATTCCCATAAAGAACTATATCGCTACTTTAGAAAAACAAAAAGAAAAGGGGGTGTTAACTTTTATATATATTGATTTTGGTCTGGATATGGGTTACTTTTTGGATTCAATGAGTTCAAAAAACTGGAAGCATTGAGTGAAATATTGCAAAATGATGGAACCTTTTCTTGCTTAGTTTCTCAATTAAAATGCATACCGGTTCAGCTAAGCTTCCCTACAGTCCTCTCATGGCTTTGATTATACTGGGTCTTAGGTTCTACATGAACAGTTTTGCTGTAGTCTGTGTTAGCTCAAAGCAAAGAAGTATAAAATACTTTATTTTATAGCTCTTTGCTCAAAGCATCTTTTCTGCATTTTTAACTTCAGTGTTTTTCTTTTCTAAATAATTTAACGGTACTGGTTCTGTCTTATTTGTTTGTTTGAAGGATTTAAAATATTCAACGGTTCACATATTTTCTACAATGTAGAATTTCGTTAAATCCTGACTTTTAGAAACTTCCGGATACAGGGTATTCAGCCAATAAAAAGGGACAGGACAATGTGTTTGATTTTTTGTTGAACCTATCTGACAAGTGTTGACCACTAGTTAGATATGGGTGCGAGCATAATAAATACTACAATGCAGGTTTTAAAGAAACTGGTCCCATTACCCATGACCTTGCATGATATTTAACGTTTTCACCTAATATAATTCCTGTTCCTTATTCGAACGTCTTACTTCTATTTTGAGACATGCTGTCCCAAATCCTTGGAAAGTACAATTAACATGTATTAAACATTTTATAACAGTAATGTATGAATACTGTTGCAATGTAAGACTTTTTGTTTCTTGTGTTCTATTCCTTATTTGAAACTGTCATCTAATATAAGTCTATTTCCCTATTCGAACTTTGTACCTCTCATTTCTTCTTCTAATTACAAATGTCTATGTTGTACTGCTTAGCAATCGTTAACGATTATGACTAACATAGCTGTTAAATTAGTAAAAATACAGAAATTATGTGCACCACAAAAATAGTTTACAGGCTAGGTTAAAAGTAAAAGCAGGAAGTTGAATTAGAACTGATAGAAAGGAGGCAGCAGCCCAGCAAATATTTCTAAGCTGTGACTAGCTTGCAAAGGCACAGGGAGAGTGTTCCACAGACGTTTACTTCTGGGCGAAAAGGAGCTTGTATGATAGTGTGTCTTTAAATACGGTATCAAATAGTTCAGATTTCTAGTTCTTCTAAGGTGTCTATGGTCAACAAAAACAAGATGGTGTTGGATCTTATACAACACTGTAACAGTACCGATCTTACGGCGTTGTTCTAGGGTTTTCCAGTTTAGTTCATTCAACATTTTGGAAACATTACTGGTGTAACTGTAGTCATTATAAACATATCTTGCTGCTGATCTTTGGACTTTTTTTAGGGTTAGATATTTTTGCCACGGATGCCATATGGTGGGTTTGGGGTTTTGACATTTCGTTTAAGGAATCTTAGGGATTTTTTTGCTTTGGATGTTATGTTATTGATATGATTGCTCCATGATAGGCCTTTGCTGATGGTTACACCAAGATATTTGGCAGAATCAGCCGATTTTAATTCGATGTTATGCAGCGTATAGGGGAAAATTACAGGATTTCTTTTGCGACTCATTCTGAGGACGACTTCACACTTGCCTGAATTCCATGGAATTCCATGGACCAAGGACTCCCAGGTTACAAGGCTTAATAGGTTGGACATCTCTGTTGGATTTGACCGTAATATATAGACTATCGTATCATCTGCGAACAGCCTCACTTTGCCCTTAACACTGTCAGGCAGATCATTTATGTAGGAAAGGAAAAGGCAAGGTCCAAGGACCGGGCCTTGAGGGACACCAGAGAGGATTCTTTTCCGGACATACACTTAACAACTTTCCTAACGCTAAAAGTAGCATTTTCGCTATAATTTTAAAACTACCGAAGATGATTCAGTGAAATTTTCAGGACAGTTAAAGGAATATCAGACATTGTTTGATGGAAAACTTAACAAATTTCCGTAATTTGAAGACTTTGTATTTTATTTGATATAGCCCCGTTGATTTACAAAGTCGCAAAATTTATCCAACAAATACAATTAATAATGACATGAAACTCAACGTTCCCAGTCTTGAAAAAATCCACTTGATTGCTAACAATGTAATTTGCAGTCGGTTTAATAAACATGCAAATTGTTATCATCATCTTTGGACAATGGTAACTCGCGCCACCTTCGATTAGACTAGTCGCTCTTCCTGTTCCTGTTAAACTTAGAAAATACATGTATTACTTAGCAGTCAGCACAAGTTTCACGTGCACCGAGCCTCATTTAAAAACGATTTCTCGGGAAAATAAAGCAATGCTTACATGCGTACAGTTATTTATCGGTTTTGGAAGCATGCATATAAACTCGCATTAAAATATAATAATGGCAGCGATATTCAATTTATTACAAATCTGCAAGAATATTTCTAATGAAAAACGTTAACTTTCGCGTTAGTTACTACTGTAGCATATTTCGATGCTTTAGAAGTATAAGGTCGTAAGTGCTATATAATTTCTATTGACTTACGACCTTATACTTCTAATTTATCGAATTATTGGCTAAATTTGCGACTTTGAAAAACAGGGGTTTCGTCGGATTAATAATAAAATCTGTTATTTTTAGACTTATCTCAATGTTCATTTTGTATCAAACGATGTCTTATATATTGTTTCCTGAAAAATTTATTCAGTTCTCTTTGGTAGTTTTAAAGTTATTGCGAAAAGGCTACTGGTAGCGTTAGAAAAGTTGTTAAGTGTATAGCTACTACATAGTGGACAATTCTAAAGAACATTATTAAACGAGCTCTAGTTCTTTTTATCTCTATTGATGGCCAATCTAGGTTTGTTGACATATCTGAAACTGAGCTTGTTTTATGATAGCGATTAGTAACAAATCTAGCAGCCCTTCTCTGAACTTTTTCGGCTTTTAGTATGTGGGTCCCAAATAGTGCATGAATATTCTAACTTTGTTATTACTATAGCTTTATATACATGTTCTTTCACTTTAGAGGAGTTAATTTTTAAATTTCTAGGCAGAACGCCAGGAGACTGATTTGCTTTGAATATTGAGTTAATGTTCTTATACCAAGTGTTACGCCTAGATACTTTGATGACAGAACTTTTTCTAGAGTATGGTGGTGTAGTTTAAAATTAAACTGGATGGGATCTTTTTCTGTGTAATTCTAAGGATGTTATATTTCTCAGGATGGAATGCATAAACCAATCTTTTTCCCATTTAGCAGCAGCTACCAAATCATACTGAAGAGGTTTAGAGTCATTTAAAGTTTTAATTTCTCTATAAAGTATGCTATCATCCGCAAAGAGTCTTAAAGTTCTGTGTTTTATACGATCGGCAAAATCATTGATGTAGATTAAGAAGAGGATAGGACCCAGAACTGTGCCCTGGAGTACACCAGAGGTTACAGACAACTCTTTTGACATTTCACCTTCCAGGACTATTGTCTGGGTTCTATCCTCTAGAAAATCAGACATTGAGAGCATTACAAGATATTCCGTAGTATTTTAATCTTTGGCAAAATCCATTATGATAATATCCGCCAGGACGTTGTTGTTCTGAGACTTACTAATGTTTTGGATAATAGAAATGAGCCGAGTTTCACAAGAACGTGCTGATCGAAAGCCATGTTGCAAATCATATAAGATGTTGTTACTTTCCAAAAAAGTCGTAACATTGCTAGAGATAACATGTTCAAGTATTTTACAACAGATACAATTAGAGAAATTGGTCTGTAGTTGATGGCATCTTGTTTATCTCCCTTTTTAAAAACGGGGCACACATTTGCCTGTTTCCAATCAATTGGGATTTTGCCTTCAGCAAGAGACTTAGATTTTGGCATGTATATTGTCAGGACAAACTATATTTGACAATAATAAATTCCTTTTTGGGAGATGGTAATGTCTGGCATTTTTTTGGATGAGGACTAGTACCTTTGTCTGGTATTTCTTGTGCTGTTACTGGGTTTTTTGAAATTCATCGCTTAAGGTATTATCAAACTGCGTTGGTGCCACTCTGTGGTGTAAAAAAAGCTATTGTAAAGCCAGCCAAATTGATAAAATTATGACATGTATTTTAGTTTTGAAGTGGTAGGAAAATGCAACACTGGAAATTCCAAAATAGTAAAGTTGTACATAGATGCTGGTAAGAAGATAAGGTCAGGATTTAGTAAAATTATCAATGAGGGAATCTGTTCGAGTATAAATGTCAAAATCATTAAATGAAAAATATGAACGAGCTGTTGGTAGCTGAAACACACCCGTGTGCTAACACATGAAATGACTGTACCATGTAACACATACCAGTTTTCAACAAAATAGCCATAGGTTTAAATCAAACCCTGTCACACTTTAGAAAGAAAAAATGTGTCGTCATTAAATCTGTGACATTAGAAAACAAGCATTATGCTGATTTTGCTATTTACTTATTCTGTTCAATGATGGTCACTTATTTGACGCAAAATAACACTAAATTATTAAAAGTAAGTTAAATATTGAACTTTGTGGATTGTCAATCTATTTTTATTTCAGCAAAGAATTCGTCTAGTGTTACTCAGAAAACAGTATAACATAACATATGACCGATATCACAACCACTTCTTTGCGAAACTGGCATAATTTTGTCAACATTACACAAAATAAAAGAAAAATATTGTAAAATTCTGAATTTTATGACAGATTCATTATTACCATTATCAATGTAATGCCTAGTTTATTGTGATAGCTACCTAGCTACCAACTGACAGAAATATGCCACCATAACTGTTATCTCATTTTTTTCTTTTAAGAGATTGTTTTGTGATAGTCCTTATCGCCAGAAATATATTTTGTGCATATTTATATTCCTCAGTAAGATGCTATCAATTAAGTCTCTCTTTCTTTCTGTAAATGATACAAACATTGTTGACATTCCCATCAAATTTATCTTATGTCTTAACCCTAGATGTGTCTCCATAGTACACAGGTGCCCCCGCTCCTGTACTCCTGTCACTGTATTTGGTTTTATGACTTTATGTGAAACATTTTTAACATTACCATTGCCGGTGTAATGAAGTATTTCGACCCCCATAGAATAATGAACCCCCCACCCCCGGTCATTATTCTATAGAAAAAGTGACCCCCGGTCATAGTATTATGACCTCCAGATCATAGTACTATGACTCCCCCACGTGAAGTAAACTGAACCTCACGAAGAATATTGACTCCCATAAAAAAACGACCCCCTGTCATTTGGTCAAATTTAGTGATAACTCATGTATCTAAGGCCTAATTGCTGCATTTTATGCCCCCACTCGGGGGAGGGGGCATATAGATTTGCCCTTGTCCGTCCGTCCGTCCTTCCGTTTGACCATTAGCCCCAGATACCATCACTTGACACAGAAATCAGAGCATTCCGCAACGGGAAAAGGGATTCTATTTCTAGACGCTGTATCTTGGTGTATACATTTTTTTCAGGAAAATAACAATTCACAATACGTTCACAAAACACACCAGTGTCAATAATCCCTGCAAACTTCGGTATGAAGTAATTCTTCAGAAGAAAACTGCACAAGAAACTGCTAGCATAGAACTTAGTATTAATAGAAGTTGCAATACTTAGCAGTGGCAGTAAAGTACGGTAGCGGCAACAATAGAAAGTAGTAGTAGTAGTAGTAGTAGTAGTAGTAGTGGCAGTGGTAGTGGCAGTTGCAGTAGCAGCAGCAGCAGCAGCAGCAGCAGAGGAATAAGTGACTGCAACAACAGCAGCAGGAGAAGAAGCGGTAGGTGTACAAGACGTATTAGTGGAAGCAGGTATAGTAGTATCAGTAGTAGCAGTTGTAGTAGTAGTAGTAGAAGTAGTAGTAGTAGTAGAAGAACAAGAAGTACATGTAGTAATAGCAATAGAAGTAGCGGCGCCAGTAGTAGTAGTACAATCAAAATGTTAACTATTGGCAATGGAGGGTATTAGAGTTGTAGATCTAGTAAAATTTTCCGTTAGGTTTGATGGGGATCACTTTTTAATAGATATTATCGTCGAAAGTCTTTTTAGGAGCCGGTGTTTTACACAGAAAGAGTAACTTTTTTAAATAGAATAATGTCCGGGAATCGATATTGTATGAGAGTTCGAATGTAGTAATTTCGGCAGTGAGTATTTTACATGGAAGGAGTCACTTTTTCTATAGAATAATAACCGGGGTCGTTATTCTATGAGATTCGAAAGGAGTCATCTTTAGGGAGTCAGTATTTTACTTGGAAGGGTCAATTTTTCTATAGAATAATGACCGAGGGGTCGTTATTCTATAGAGTTTTCAAAGGGAGTCAGTTTTTTATAAGAGGAGTCAATATTTTACAGGAAAGGAGTCACATTTTCTATAGAATAATGACCGGGGGTCGTTATTCTATGGGGGTCGAAATACTTCATTACACCGGCATTCAGGCTCAAGCTAGAAGGCGCTTTTGTAGAAAAGTGCATGTCTCCCCCATACATAGCATAGTAGTAATAGACAAGATATCAAAAGGGGACAGGAGCGAAAGTCAAAGAGACATTGATGGTTGGCTGCAACAGGATTATCTACTCGGCATGTTCAATCATCCCATTAAGTTTCAACATTCTAGGTCAAATGGTTCTCAAGTTATTGACCGGAAAGAGTTTTCCATGTTCAGGTCCCTGTGACCTTGACCTTTAAGTGACCCCAAAATCAATAGGGGTCAGCTACTCTGCATGTCCAATCATCCTATGAAGTTTCAACATTCTGTGTCAAGCGGCTCTCAAATTATTGATCAGAAATGGTTTTCCATGTTCAGGCCCCTGTGACCTTAACCTTTAAAGGAGTGACCCCAAAAACAATAGGGATCGTCTACTCCATAAGCCCTACCACCCTATGAAGTTTGAAGATTCTAGGTCAAATGGTTCTCCAGATATTGATCGGAAATGGAGTGTGACGGACAGGGCAAAAACAATGTCTCCCCTAGTGGGGGTGGGGGAGGGGTATGGTTGGGATGAAGACATAATTAACAGACAAGCTGTTCCATTCATTTGCCTTAGTTGTTGTTCCAAAACGAAAGCATTTTCTATAATAATGTCAAATAATTTATACAAACTTGTCTAGGATAATAGTCAAATCATATTTTATTTGAATTAAATAACAAGAGCTGTCGGAGGACAGCAACGCTCGACTGTTCAACAGCCTTGTCAATTGAATTAATACAAAAGTCGAAAAAACGGGCATAATTTTGTAAAAATGATAGAAAGGGTTATGTAACCTTCACAGTCCTTTCCCATTAGTGGATACTGAAATACCAGCTTACGTACAAAAACTTAACCAAAAACTGCTAAGTCGAAAAAGGGGCATAATTTGAAAAAAAAATGCAAAGTAAAGTTATGGAACCTACACAGTGCATGTCACATCATGACAGTGAACATGTGTGAAAAGTTTCAATTCATTTCTATTAGTGGATACTGAGATACCAGCTTACATACAAAAACTTAACCAAAAACTGCTAAGTCAGAAAAAGGGCCTGTATCGCTCACCTGACCTATTGACCTAAAGATCAGATCATCAAGATTAACATTCTGACCAAGTTTCATTAAGATATGGTCATACATGTCGCCTCTAGATTGTTAACAAGCTTTACCTTTGATTTGACCCGGTCACCTTGTTTTTGAATTGACCCCACATGACCCAGATTCAAACTTGACCTAAAGATCATCAAGGTTAACATTCTGACCAAGATTCCTGAAGATACAGTCATAAATGTGACCTCTAGAGTGTTAACAAGATTTTCCTTTGATTGTTTGACATGGTGACCTAGTTTTTGATCCCACATGATATACATTGAAACTTTATCTAGAGGTCATCAAGACAAACATTCTGATTAAGTTTCATAGAGATATTGCCATGAATGTGGTTTCTAGAGTGTTAACAAGCTTTTCCTTTGATTTAACCTAGTGACCTAGTTTTTGAACCCACATGACCCAGATTCGAATGTGACCTAAAAATCATAAAGATTAACATTCTGACCAAGTTTCATGAAGATAAAATCATAAATGTGGCCTCTAGATTGTTAACAAGCTTTACCTTGATTTGACCTGGTGACCTAGTTTTTTACCCCACTTGACCCAGATTGGAACTTGACCTTTAGATCATTAAGATTAACATTCTGACCAAGTTTCATTAAGATATGGTCATAAATGTGGCCTCTAGAGAGTTAACTAGCTTTTCCTTTGATTTGACCTAGTTTTGACCCCACCTGACCCAGATTCGAACTTGACCTAAAGATCATCAAGGTTATCATTCTGACCAAGATTCATGAAGATACAGTTATAAATGTGACCTCTAGAGTGTTAACAAGTTTTTCCTTTGATCTTTTGACATGGTGACCTAGTGTTTGATCCCACATGATCCAGATTCGAACTTGAACTAGAGGTCATCAAGACAAACATTCTGATTAAGTTTCATAGAGATATTTTCATGAATGTGGCCTCTAAAGTGTTTACAAGCTTTTCCTTTGATTTGACCTGGTGACCTAGTTTTTGACCTCAGATGATCCAGTATTGAACTTGTAAAAGATTTTATTAAGGGTAACATTCTGACCAAATTTCACTAAGATAGGACCAAAATTGTGACCTCTAGAGTGTTAACAAGCGTTTCCTTTGATTTGACCTGGTGACCTAGTTTTTGACCCCACCCGACCTAGATTGCAACTTGACCTAAAGATTAACATTCTGACAAGGTTTCATTAAGATACGGTCATAAATGTGGCCTCTAGAGTGTTAACTAGTTTTTCCTTTGATTTGACCTGGTGACCTAATTTTTGACCCCCACATGACCTAAAGATCATCAAGGTTAACATTCTGGCTAAGATTCATGAAGATACAATCATAAATGTAGCCTCTAGAGAGTTAACAAGTTTTTCCTTTGATTTTTTGACCTGGTGACCTAGTTTTTGACCAAACTTGACCCAGATTTGAAATTAACTTAAAGGTCATAAGATTAACATTCTGACCAAGTTTCATAGAGTTATTGCCATAAATGTGGCCTCTAGAGTGTTAACAAGCTTTTCCTCTGATTTGACCTGGTGACCTAGTTTTTGACCAAACCTGACCCAGATTTGAACTTCAACTATAGATCATCAAGATTAACATTCTGACCAAGTTTCATTAAGATGTCATAAATGTGGCCTCTAGAGTGTTAACAAGCTTTTCCTTTGATTTGACCTGGTGACCTAGTTTTTGACCCGACCTTACCTAGATTGGAACTTGACCTAAAGTTTAACATTCTGACAAAGTTTCATTAAGATACGGTCATAAATGTGGCCTCTAGAGTGTTAACTAGCTTTTCCTTTGATTTGACCTGGTGACCTAATTTTTGACCCCACCTGATCCAGATTTGAAGTCGACCTAAAGATCATCAAAATAAATATTCTGAAAATGTTTCATTAACATATGGTCATAATTGTGGCCTTTAAAGTGTTAACTAACTTTTCCTTTGATTTGACCTTGTGACCTAGTTTTTGAACCCAGATGACCCAGATTCGAATTTACCCTAAAGATCATCAAGATAAACATTCTGGCCAAGTTTCATGAAGATACAGTCATAAATGTGGCCTCTACAGTGTTAATAAGCTTTTCCTTTGATTTGACCTAGTTTTTGACCCCAGAGAAACCAATACCGAACTCTTCCATGATTTTATTAAGGGTAACATTCTGACCAAGTTTCATTAAGATCGTGTCAAAATTGTGACCTCTAGAATGTTAACAAGCTTTTCCTTTGATTTGACCTTGTGACCTAGTTTTTGACCGCAGATGACCCAATATCAAACTCGTCCAAGATTTTATTAAGGGTAATATTCTGACCAAGTTTCATTAAGACTGGTGTGTGTGTGAGTTGAGTTTATTTATAGTCGCCACCGGTACATACCATATGGGCGACTGGAACTACAATTATTCATCTCCTCCTCCTCGTCTAATTCTTTTTTCTTCAACTCCCGTTATGGTGCATCGTCTTTATGTGCTGTGATTATGTTGTGTCTGCAGTTATGCGTTTCCTCTTGAAGTGGTCGACATCGCTGTTATGTTGACTACATTTTAAGCCGTCTGGTCATCTGGTTGACCTGTAACTGTTGCCGCAGTTCATCGGTATACTGCTGATTCCCCAGTCCCCCGGCATCGCTGATGAAGCCAATCACGACAAAGCAGACAATTTGGTGGCCAGCACCGATACAAAAGGTTAAGAGTAAGTGTATGTCATCATCGATGTCCGAGTGTTGAAGTCCCAGCATAAGGATCCCAACTCATCAAGTCCTCCAGCAGCACATAGACGACCGATGAACAATGTAAACATCGCAGCAAGATGACTTCCAGTTGATTTATGTCCCCTTTTTACGGCCACACTCCCCGGTTTTAGTCATGTGGCGCTAACTAGGCTGACAATATACAGACAATATACATGACCCAGTTAGCGCCATATGTGCCCTCTCCGCGACCTGCACGCACCTGGGAGCTCGGAGATTAAGACTGGGCAAAAATTGTGACCTCTAGAGTGTTAACAAGCTTTTCCTTTGATTTGACCTGGTGACCTAGTTTTTGAACCCAGATGACCCAATATCAAACTCGTCCAAGATTTTATTGAGGGTAACATTCTGACCAAGTTTCATTAAGATTAAGCCAAAATTGTGACCTCTAGAGTGTTAATAGTCAAATTGTTGACGACGACGGACACAGGGTGATCACAAAAGCTCACCTTGAGCACTTTGTGCTCAGGTGAGCTAAAAGTGCAAAGTAAAGTCATGGGACCTGCACAGTGCATGTCAAATCATGACAGTGAACAAGTGTGTGAAGTTTCAATCCACTCCCGTTAGGTGGTACTGAGATACCTGCTTACATACAAAACCTTAACCAAGAATTTCTAAGTCCAAAAAGGGGCATAATTTTGTAAAAAAGTAAAATAAAGTTATGGAACCTGTGCAATGTAGGTCAGTTTATCACAGTGAATACGTGGTGGATTCCAGACGTCCATTCCCACAAGTGGTTACTGAGATACCAGCTTACATACAAAACCTTAACGAAGAATTTCTAAGTCGAAAAATGGGCATAATTTTGTAAACAAGAGCGGCAAGATGGCCCTAGGTCACTCACCTGAGAAACACACCATAACAGTGTAAACATGTTTGACCTAGTGATTTTATGGAAACAAATTTTTCATTAGGACTGGTCCAAAAATGCGGTCTCGAGTTTAAACAAGTATTTTCTTTGATATGACCTAGTAACCTAGTTTTTGACCCCAGATGACCCATATTCAAACTTGACCTACATTTCATCAAGGCAATCATTCTGACTAAATTTCATGAAGATAACTGAAAAATACAGCCTCTATCGCATACACAAGGTTTTTCTTTGATTTGACCTAGTGAGCTACTTTTTGATTCCAGATAAGCCATATTCAACACTGACCTAGATTTAATCAAGGCAATCATTCTGACTAAACTTCATGAAGATCAATTGAAAAAAACAGCTTCTATCGCATACACAATGTTTTTATTTGATTTGACCTAGTGACCTAGTTTTTGACCCAGATGACCCATTTTCGAACTCTGCCTAGATTTCATCAAGGTAATCATTCTGACCAAAATTCATGAAGATCTTTGAAAAATACAGCCTCTATCGCATACTCAAGGTTTTTCTTTGATTTGACCTAGTGACCTAGTTTTTGACCCAAGATGACCCTTTTTCGAACTTGGCATAGATTTCATCAAGGCAATCATTCTGACCAAATTTCATGAAGATCAGTTGAAAATACAGCCTCTATCGCATACACAAGCTAAATGTTGACAGACGCCAGATGACGGACGACATACGACGGACATCAAGTGATCACAATAACTCACATGAGCTTTTTGCTCAGGTGAGCTAAAAAGCAAAACAGAGTTATGGAACCTGTGCAATGTAGGTCAGTTTATCACAGTGAATAAGTGTGTGAAGTTTCAATCCATTCCCACATGTGGTTACTGAGATACCAGCTTACATACAAAACCTTAACCAAATCGGGACGCCAACGTCAACACAGACACAGACGCATGGGTGAGTCCAATAGCTCTACTATTCAAAGAGAATAGTAGAGCTTAAAAGGTGTATAGGGGGAGGCAAAGACTGACCGCTGAAGGTAAATCTAATAACAGAAGCTTACTTTTGGTTCAAGAGTAATAAGTAAGAATATTCATTCATTTACATCGACATGCAAATTGTGCAATAATATCAAAGAAGACTACTAGTAACTCTGAGAAAACACAAATTGTCTCTGGTGAAGTGTTTGAAGTGATTCAATTCCTATATTTATGAAGGAAAAATTACATAAATATTGGCAGACTGCTTCCCTGAAGGGTGGTCTATAAAAGTATATCACAGTTCAGTAATAAATTTACCCATTCTTGAATTATACCACTTTTAATTCAGTCAGGAAGGAATTGGAGACCTAAAAATATCTGATTTCTGTGCAACTCCTTTTTTTCTGACAATTTAGAGAAAATTTGTGATTCACTTTGGTAGTTAACAGGATTCCCACACAGCTCACAAAATTTTGGCTCATTTGAAGTATGAATGCGAAAGTTGAATCTGTTTGAAAATAAAAGTAGAGTTTTCACATTTTGTCTGCTTGGTGTATCCTTAAAGATCTGTAGTAACAACAATGAGGAGTTCAGGATATAAAGTAACTTTGAAGTTCTTTCAAAATACAGATAACACAAACAAGCTAGTTTTGATTTTATTTTGTCTATGGCTGTACAAATATTTATCATTCCCGATATACATTATTCCATAGGAGCACCATCAAGTACTAAGACTGTGTCAACTTCAGCTAACCAACTTATAATTTAACCAGTCCGATCTTTGAGATGCCATATACCTGCGAAAATACTGCATGCAATTGTAGTTGGTCACTCTTTACTAAATAGACATACACGATTGTATAAATATGATAGAAGCAGAACCTGGAATCCACCAATCCATACCACTTCTGTGTTATGTGTTAATACCAGATACTGACTTTTATGAAAAGCATTTTAGATTCATTCACACTCAAATTTGAGGTGTTTCCTTTTAGAAGTCGATCTGCGTCATAAAAATCCCTAAGACCACATTAATAAAATGATACAAAAGTTCAAATGTTACCCTACATAAAAATATATATTACTACTGATACTCAATGTTTCCATCGGTGCTTCAAATCAATTATGCGTAGCAAAAATACATTTTTTTCAGCATCACACTTCTATAGCCTACCCTGAATGACTGAATTAATTATTGTATCCTGGGAGTAGCTGTTTGGTAAATAATTCACACATATGTGATTTATATCTATGATTTTGTTTAAACACAAACAAAATACCCTCTGAATACCATAAAGGTGGGAGTTGAGCCAAGCATACAAGATTTTTGTTACTTGATGGTGCTAATCACAACAACATACAACATCGATCTAAAAATATTCCTAACAATTACAACATCATTAAGTCTGTTTAACATACAAAGGAATTACGTAACATCATAACCCTGACATCCGCAGTAAGTTATATAACCTATCGAAACATAAACACAAGTAAATTTCAACTTTCATAAATTCCTAAAATAAATTCTTATCTTATTACATTTCAAGTAGGAGTAGAAATTGAAATAGAATTTCTATTTTACAAGATGTATTAACTTAACTTTGCATAAGCATTCAATCTGTGAATGTTTTGTAAGCTTTTCTACCATATTTTAATTAACAGTATTTTAGGATGGATCACGCCTCCTATGTCTTCTACTGAAAAGTCAGGCAATTTTTGAAATTATATTTCAGGACAGTCCACTGTCCCAGTATCACTGGGAACACACCTACTGGCTGTCACTCAAGAGTATTTGTGTCATTTCACAGTTAGTATATACATGTATGAAAACTGAACAATCATACTAATTAGAATGTCAGCACATTTTTATTTGTTCATGTACTACCTTTACAAAATAAGTTAGCATGGTAAAAAAGGGACTTCACATCAGCATTGCAAACAGAACATACATTAGTAACATGTTCAATGATGTATTATGAATAATGTATATGCTAAAAACATAATGATCTTTAAGCATACTTCTATATATACTGTCTGATTCAACTTTTTTCTGCAACAGGGTTCTGCCACAAAATCAAGAATGAAAATACAAATGTTACATCATTATAAAGATCTACAAGGGTGTCAGCAGGAACATGATATCTAAGTGTGTTAATTTTATGGCTAAAATGTATTTTCACTGGAAATAAATTTTGAAAAATTTAGAAACAATCTGCTTTTATGATAAATATGATATCCTAAAAGTCTCATAATAAAAGTCAAAATTGCAATTTTAAATATTTTTGGCATATTTACAATGGTAAATGTGGCTTAGGATGATAAACAAGAGCTGCCTTATGACAGAATCTGAATCCCTTGCACCTAATAAAGCTTACATAAAAAGCTAAAGCAGAATTTTCTCAGCTGAAAAGGGAAAATAATTTTGTAAATTATAAGTCAAGGATATGGAACCTGGCTAAAAATGGTCTTTTTTATGATGCCAGAAACTTATGAAGTTTGAAAGGCATCCAGAGAAACCTGCTTTACATACAAAACTTTCATAAAAATTCTATGTTAACAAGAGCTCTGCCAAGCAAGGCAATACAGGCCCAAAGAGTTATATAAGACGACAGAAGCAAAATTTAAAGATTTTTTTTAAGGTGGGAGGTGGGGGTAGGGTTGGAAGCAGGGGATGCGTGTGCACTGATGGTGACAGGATACCAAAGGGCAAGAAACGTAATTAATTAATATTGGGCGGATGGGGTAAGTTAATGATGGGTGGGGGTGTCATATAGATTGCTGCAGTCTGCACATTGTCTCATCACCCTTTAATATTTTTT
Source organism: Mercenaria mercenaria (assembly GCF_021730395.1). Classification (NCBI taxonomy): domain Eukaryota; kingdom Metazoa; phylum Mollusca; class Bivalvia; order Venerida; family Veneridae; genus Mercenaria; species Mercenaria mercenaria. Next base: position 23,375,707 of record NC_069363.1, read on the forward strand.
AAGGTATGCTCTGGACACGAAATATGATTGGCAGATTGTTCTTTACCTTTGACCTACCACCCTGGTTCTTGTACTGTGTACATCGTCTCATTATCACCTACCAATATCTTAAGTTTGAGGTCAACACCTTGACTTTTTAATATGTTATGCTCTGGACACAAAGTATAACAGACAGATTTGACCTTTGAGCTCAAATTGTGACCTTGAATTTAACCTACAGACCAGGTCCATGTTCTCTGCACATCGTCTCATCACTACCTACTTACATGCAAAGTTTGAAGTCAATACCTTGAATTGTTAATAAGTTATGCTCCAGACATGAAATATGATGGTCAACTTTGAAATTTTCCGAGATGCTCTTAAGCGTCTCCCACCAAACTAAGAGGCTTGTACTGGTTCTTCCCAGAAAAGACGGCTTCTTGTGTATCGGTGCTATACACCGGGCACTGTCTATTTGCAAAGAGCTAGGCTAAGTTAGCCGGACAGGCCTGTATCTAAAAAGGATTTCTCTCTTTTCTGTTCTGGGGGCTTTTTCTCACTGTCCCTCTGGTCAGATCGTTCTGTGTCTGTACTAGTAGAGGATGAATTTCGCGCCCCGTGTGGCTGCCTTTCCTATCTGTAAAGTGCCTCTGATCGTGTTTATCATGAAAAGGGCGCTATATAAATCTGATATAATAACAATAATAAAAGCATTAGGCTTTCTTATCAAAGAGGAACCTGGTAACATGCAAAACTTTTGTAACACTGAGGGCAACAAAAGGCTAACAAAAAAGGCTCTACTATTAATTCTTTTTCAAAAAGTAGAGCTATTAGAAACCTGATCAACTGATATTGAAAACTTCTGAGTTCTTCAGGATAATTTCAATATTTTCAATAATTACTTAAAAAGTATGACAAAAACCCTGGTACGCAATAAACGAACCAAACAATAATTACTTACACTTTTATTTAAAAATGACTGATTAAAATAAAATGAAACTATAAATTTGTTCATAAACAGCAAAAACGAAAGGTATTCTACTGCCTTAAAAAACTGGGAACTTATTGCTTCCTAGAAATATGGACAATGCGCTTATGTTAAAATCAAGTATTTCATACTATGAATAAGTTAGTTTAGGAGATTATTTACAATGCTATTAAAATTGGGACTAAACTGCACACCTAAATGAGAAAACATTAATTTTTAATAGCAAAAATTTAACATTTTATTTTTAGTCGGTATAATGACCGACTCTATGACCTGTACACATGTGATATAAATAAATGGTCCAAAAACCAATCTCATCACTATCATTAATCAAGTGAATTTATCACAATCTCGAAGTAAAATACCAGTATTTGGACTTGTTTTCACATACAAGCAGAATGTGGTCGAAGACTTTGTATAAACAACGTGATTTATGACAGATTCACCAAACTGGAAGAGCCTCCTAAAGATGACAGAAAAATACATCAGATTTTACTGTCCAAAGTCAAGAATTTTGTAAAAGACATTGCTAGACAGTATTGTGAAATGTCTAAATTGCTTTGCAACATGATTGCTATTTTCATTAACAGATTGAATGCATCAACAGTGTAATCTCATATGCTGAATGTATCAAAAAAATCTTCTAATTTACATAACATCAATAAATCTTTCCACTATATATTTAATTGGTGCATGGTTATAGTAAATAAAGTGCAAATTGCATATTGTTTTCTTAATGCTGCTAACTAAACAAATATCCCAAACTAATAATTAGCCATGACATACTTGTAGTAAACATTTAACTATTCAACTACCAATACAACAGCTAATTCAGGATCTGCACCTTCCAGAATAAGAATGAAGTAATCCAGTTGTACAATAACCATGATTTATAACTACAATATAAAGTAACATTATGCGTCTTCTGGTCTCCGCTTGAACAGTTCATCTACAACAGTTTCATCTGCCATGGTTGAAACATCTCCAATATCCTTGTCTCCTACAGCAATCTTGCGTAACACTCGTCTCATGATTTTACCTGACCTTGTTTTTGGCAGTCCAGGTGCCTCCTGTATAAAGTCTGGTGTAGCAAATGGTCCTATTTTTGTTCTCACTGTAACAAAACAATTCATACAGGTCCATGTATCTATCTATCAAAATTACAGTTACATCCCTATATATTTCTGTTCACTTCACCTTACTACAGTAGGTTTTGCTGTGCTAGTTACTTCTGTAAAGTAACATTGCCATTGACATGTATTTTATACAAGAGGCTCACATGAGGCCGACTTTGACCTAATTAGATCTTGCTTGTGACAAAGTATTAAATCTGAAAAAGAATTTCAATTTTTAAAAAAAAAAATTCAATTAAACAAGAGGGCCAAGATGGCCCTAGGTCGCTCACCTGAGAAACACACCATAACACAACATTTTAAACAGAGTAAACATGTTTGACCTAGTGATTTAATGGAAAAAAATATTTATTTAGTAAGTATTTTCTTTGATTTGACCTAGTGACCTAGTTTTTGAACCCAGATGACCCATAATCGAACTTGACCTAGATTTCATCAAGGCTATCATTCTGACCAAATCTCATGAAGATCAATTGAAAAATACAGCCTCTATCGCATACACAAGGTTTTTCTTTGATTTGACCTAGTGACCTACTTTTTGACCCAAGATGACCCATTTTCAAATTCAGCCTAGACTTCATTAAGGTTATCATTTTGACTTAATTTCAGGAAGATCAATTGAAAAATACAGCCTCTATCGCATATTCAAGCTTTTCCTTTGATTTGACCTAGTGACCTAGTTTTTGACCCCAGATGACCCATATTCGAACTTGATCTAAATTTCATCAAGGCAATCATTCTGACCAAAATTCATGAAGATTAATTGAAAAGTATAGCCTCTATCGCATACACAAGGTTTTTCTTTGATTTGACCTAGTGACCTACTTTTTGACCCAAGATGACCCATTTTCAAACTCGGCCAAGATTTCATCAAGGTAATCATTCTGGCCAAAATTCATGAAGATTAATTGAAAAATACAGCCTCTATCGCATACACAAGGTTTTTCTTTGATTTGACCTAGTGACCTACTTTTTGACCCAAGATGACCCATATTTCAAACTCGGCCTAGATTTCATCAAGGTAATCATTCTGACCAAAATTCATGAAGATTAATTGAAAAATACAGCCTCTATCGCATACACAAGGTTTTTCTTTGATTTGACCTAGTGACCTAGTTTTTGACCCCAGATGACCCATACTTGAACCTGGCCTAGATTTCATCAAGGTAATCATTCTGACCAAAATTCATGAAGATTAATTGAAAAATACAGCCTCTGTTGCATACACAAGGTTTTTCTTTGATTTGACCTAATGACCTAGTTTTTGACCCCAGATGACCCATTTTCGAAATCGGCCTAGATTTCATCAAGGTAATCATTCTGACCAAATTTTATGAAGATTAACTGAAAAAAAACAGTCTCTATTGCATACACAAGGTTTTTCTTTGATTTGACCTAGTGACCTAGTTTTTGACCCCAGATGACCCATTTTTGAACTCGGCCTAGATTTCATCAAGGTAATCATTCTGACCAATTTTCATGAAGATCAGTTGAAAAATACAGCCTCTATCGCATACACAAGCTAAATGTTGACAGAAGACAGACAGACGACAGACAGACGACAGACAGACGCCGGACATTGAGCGATCACAAAAACTCACCTGAGCATTGCTCGGGTGAGCTAAAAAGACTTAAATTTTTTTCTATTTTTAGCTCTAGTAGCGCCTAAAAAGGGACCAAGTGCCCCCATTTGAATTAACTTGGGAGAGGACCATATCATTATGCTACAAACCAAGTTTGATGAAGATCCATCAAGCAGTTCATGAAAAGAAGTTGTTTAAAAGGCATTTCTATTTTTAGCCCTAGTGGCCCGTAAAGGGGCTAAGTGCCCCAATTTGAACAAATTTGTGAGAAGACCATATAATGATGCCACAGACCAAGTTTAATGAAGATCCATCTAGCGGTGTATGGTAAGAAGTCGTTTAAAAGGTATTTCTATTTTTAGCTCTAGTGGCCCCTAAAGGGGGCCAAGTGCCCCCATTTGAACAAATTTGGGAGAGGACCATATAATGATGCCACAGACCAAGTTTAATGAAAATCCATCTTGCGGTTCATGAGAAGAAGTCATTTCAAGGTATTTCTATTTTTAGCCCTAGCAGCCCCTAAAATGGGCCAAGAGCCCCCATTTGAACAAACTTGAGAAAGGACCTTATAATGATGCTACACACCAAGTTTGATGAAAATTCATCAAACAATTCATCAGAAGAAGTCGTTTAAAGGTATTTCTATTTTTAGCTCTAGCGGCCCCTAAAAGGTCCAAGTGCCCCCATTTGAACAAATTTGTGAGAGGACCTTATAATGATGCCACAGACCAAGTTTGATGAAGATCCATTAAGCGGTTCATGAGAAGAAGTCGTTTAAAGGTTTTTCTATTTTTAGCTCTAGCAGCCCCTAAAAGGGGCCAAGTGCCCCCATTTGAACAAATTTGGGAGAGGACCATATAACGATGCTACAGAAATCAAGTCTGATGAAGATCCATCAAGCGGTTCATGTGAAGAAGTCGTTTAAAGGTATTTCTATTTTTAGCTCTAGCGGCCCCTTAGTGCCCCCATTTGAACAAACTTGGGCAGGGCTTCCCCTGGGCCTCAGAAAGTTGTAGCCACTTTTTAAGAGAAATTGGCAAGTTGAAGCTGAATTGCTAAAATTTGGCCACATTTTAATAAAATTCTTGTTGCCACTTTAAAAAATCTGTAGCCAGTTCTTTGAATGTGTAGCATTTGGCTACACTGGCGAAGATCTTATAATGATGCTACAGACCAAGTTTGATGAAGATCCATCAAGTGGTTCATGAAAAGAAGTCATTTAAAGGTTTTTCTATTTTTAGCTCTAGCAGCCCCTTTAAGGGGCCAAGTGCCCCCATTTGAACAAACTTGATAAGAGGACCTCACCAGGATGCTACAGACCAAATTTTGTGTTATTCTGACCAGTAGTTTCAGAGGAGAAGATGTTTAAGTAAAAATGTGGATGCTAGACCATCCACCCCGTACTAATAGCTCACCCTGAACCTTCGGTTCAATGAGCTAATAATATTATGGCTCACTCTGAACAGGTAATCAGCAGATTAATCATTTCCACTTAAAACCGTAAGCATATCATTTCCTAATTAAACAGAATCATGAAAACCAATAAAAACTACAGATATAACTAATATACCACAGATACTCATGTATAATTCTTGTCTGTGTATAATAAACATCCCCTTATATAACAGGAGCCTAAAATCTTATGAAAATATTTTTTTGGTCAATCGAGAAAGAAAACAAAACATGAACAAGAGCTGTCACTATTGGTGACAAATGTCCCCGAAGTAGGCCCAAGAATGCCACAGTTGTATTCGCAAACAAGAGGACCATGATGGTCCTGAATCGCTCACCTGTCCCTACGTGAACCAGTTTTGAACTGAGTATGATGTCGGTTTTTTTTTATTATTTGACATAGTGACCTAGTTTTTGAGCTCATGTGACCGAGTTTTGAACATGACCTAGATATCATCAAGATAAAAATTCTGACCAATTTTCATGAAGATCCATTGAAAAATATGGCCTCTAGAGAGGTCACAAGGTTTTTCTATTATTTGACCTAATGACCTAGTTTTTTAAAGCACGTGACCCAGTTTTGAACTTGACCTAGATATCATCAAGGTGAACATTCTCACCAATTTTCATGAAAATCTCATGAAAAATATGGCCTCTAAAGAGGTCACAAGGTTTTTCTATTATTTGACCTAATGACCTAGTTTTTGACCGCACGTGACCCAGTTTCGAACTTTACCTAGATATCATCAAGGTGAACATTCAGACCAATTTTCATGAAGATCCATTAAAAATATGGCCTCTAGAGAGGTCACAAGGTTTTTCTATTTTTAGATCTACTGACCTAGTTTAGGACCGCAATTGACCCAGTTTCAAACTTGACCTAGATATCATCAAAATGAACATTCAGACCAACTTTCATACAGATCCCATGAAAAATATGGCCTCTAGAGAGGTCACAAGGTTTTTTTATTATTTGACCTACTGACCTAGTTTTTGAAGGCATGTGACCCAGTTTCAAAACTGATCTAGATATCATCAAGGTGAACATTCTGACTATATTTCATGAAGATCCATTGAAAAGTATGGCCTCTAGAGAGGTCACAAGGTTTTTCTATTTCTAAACCAACTGACCTAGTTTTGGATCGCACGTGACCCAGTTTCGAACTTACCTAGATATCATCAAGATGAACATTCAGACCAACTTTCATAAAGATCCCATGAAAAATATGACCTCTAGAGTGGTCACAAGCAAAAGTTTACACATTGACGGTCCACTACTTTCTGTTAGCGGGCCAACAGCCAAAGAGCCATTTTTTAAAAGGCCAACAAGGGTCAACAATGGCCCCCAATAATCTGCTGATCAACCTTAAGGGTCTCCCCCCCCCCCCCTTCCCCTAGTTTCGGACACATTGTGTAATGGGCCATTTCTTGAAAACACAATTTTTACCTCCCCTGAGGCCCTGTGACTCATTTACAGCAAAAAACAAAGGGCCATGGCCCCTTGCTTATAAATGGTCCCCTAGTCACCTCTGGGCTACTAAAATGGCCCGTTATCCCAGTTTAGAGGCATGGACGGACGACGGACGATGCGTGATCACAAAAGCTCACCTTGTCACTTTGTGACATGTGAGCTTAAAATCACATATTATTTTGTGACCTTGACCTAAGAGGCCTTGGTCATAAGTGTGACACATCTTCTCAATATGGTTAACATTTGTGTCAAATTATTTTCAAATCCCTTGATAAATGGCAGAGTTATGGACCAGACAAGAAACACCTTTGACTTCTAAGTATGACCTTGACCTTGGAGCTAGGGGTCTGGGTCTTGCAAGACACCTCATCTCATTATAGGGAACATTTATGCCAAGTAATTTCAAAATCCCTTCATCAATGGCAGAGTTATGGACCGGACAAGAAACAGACCATGTTAACCTTTGACCTCTAAGTGTGACCTTGACCTTGGAGCTAGAGGTCAGGGTCTTGTGCACGACACTTAAGTCTTATTTTGGTGAACATTTATGCAAAGTTATTTCAAAATCCCTTTATTGATGGAAGAGTTACAGCCCGGACAAGAATTTACCAGACGCATGCACGGACGGACGGACAGTGCGATTTTAATATGCCCACCTTCGCGGCCTAAAAAAATAGATGATCAAATTTCTGTGTCTTACCTTGAGCTCTGAGTTCATGTATCAAATCAGCGGTGAACTTGTTACCCTAAAACAAAACAATACAGGTCACAACTAATCTTCTGTATTATTAACAGAAGCAAAGCCAAGGACAGTGTAACATTACAATTAATTAACATTTTATTGATCAGTCATATAACATATAACTCAAATTTGATTGCCTAATAAGACAAGCTGACTCCATCCTGAAACCTTATGAATTTTTAATGTTACAACATAATTTTCATTAGTGATTTCAGTTAGTGTTATGATTTCTGCTATCATGTTTCCTTTGATTTGACCTAGTGACCTAGTTTTTTATCCCATATGATCTAGATTCGTACTTGCCCAAAATTTCATAAAAATAAACATTCTACCCAGTGTTTGTGTTTTCTAAGACACAGTGGTACTTCAACCCTATGTTGATATGTAATATTCAAACAAGAGCACCGCCTATGGGTGCCATCGCTCGTCTGCAAGTACTGGACAATATATAAGAAAAGAGTTATAGTTCAGATTTTCTAAGTATAAAAAGGGCCATAATTCTGACAAAATGCAGGTTAGAGTTATGCTTCTCGACCTACATTGTCCCCTAATGAAGATAAGCTCTTATAGTTTTTGAGAAAAGGTGAACTAACAAAAATTTTAACCAATAACTCAAATTTTCTAAGTACAAAAAGGGCCATAATTCTTACAAAATGCATGTCAAAGTTCTGGGTTTTGGACTACATAGTCCCCTAATGATGATAAACAGGTGTGTAAAGTTTCAAAGCTGTAGCTTTTATAGATTTTGATAAAAGGTTTTGTTTCTTTGTTTGTTTGTTTTGGGTTTAACACCGTTTTTCAACAGTATTTCAGTTATGTAAAAGTGGGCAGTTAACCTAACCAGTGTTCCTGGATTCTGTACCAGTACAAACCTGTTCTCTGCAAGTAACTGCTAACTTCCCCACTTGAATCAGAGGTGGAGAACGAATGATATCAGACACAATGTTTTTTATCAAATTGTCACGGAGAACATACTAGGGGTGTAACGATACATCGAACTATCGATGCATTGCGATACTAAGTGTCCTGATAGCATGCATCGATAGAAAAGTCACGATCCAATAACAATCGCCGATAGTTCCTTCAACAATCGATAGTTTCGATAGTTTTGAAATTTTAGTAAATACAGAAATAACCAAGAAACAGAGCCAGCCTTTATTTGCGGCTCAGAAAATGTTTACGACTCCATTACAATAATTACCCTCACGGAATTAAACTACCATAAAGGACTGAGAAGTCTGGGAGATAATTAATAAATTTAGTTTCTTACAAACTTTGATTAAATATGTTTAAGTAACCTGTTAATATTAGATGAGAAAATGTACTATGGACATGGAAAAAGAAGGCTACTTGTATTATACAGCAAACTGTTCGGTAGGACCCTTCATTTAGTGCTGGTACACCTTAATCCGATCCGTTAATTTTCGTCTTTTTCGATGCTTTGGGTTATTAAACATGTTGACATTCGCAACAAAATGGCCGATTCGTTTGAGTATACCTTGCATAGGTTTATTGTTTTACTTATTGTTCCAAAGCCAAGGAAGGCAAGAAATATTTATATTAGAATTATTTCTGTCCGTTTCAGTTGTACAAACATCTCAATGTGTGTTAACAGCAATTATAAACAGTGCCGTCTCTTACACCGTGTAACAATGCCAGTTGGTAGCTTTACTGTATAAAATATGATGGCCGATAACTATTGCAATAGTATCGCAATAGTAACCTGCAATAGAATAGTATCGCAATAGTTTTTAAGCAATATCAATAGTATTGCAATAGTCAAAATTGGCCTCAATAGTCACCCCTAGAACATACGCCCCACCCGGGGATCAAACTCATGACCCCGCAATCCATAGATCTGCCCTCTCCCTATTGTGCTAAGCGGGCTGGCTGAGCAAAGGTGGACCTAAACAAACATTTTAATCAAGAAACTTAAATTTTCTAAGTACAAAAAGGGCCATAATTCTAACAAAATGCATATCAGAGTTATGGTTCTTGGCCTACATAGTCCCCTAATGATGGTAAACAAGTGTGCAAAGTTTCAAAGCTGTAGCTCTTACAGTGTTTGAGAACCAACACCGACGCTGACGATCAAGTGACGACAATACCTTGTATATTTTTTTCAAAAATCAGACGAGCTAATAAAGCAGCAACAAAAATTAATGTTATAAACAGTAGTGTCAGTATTACAGTACCTGTTTTAGCGTTACAAAGCAGTATGTACATTCTCCCTTGATTTTATGTGGATGTGAAACCACGGCAGCTTCTGTCACTAACTTGTGCTCTACAAGAGCTGATTCTATCTCTGCTGTACTTAGCAAGTGAGCTGATACATTCACCATGTCATCAATACGTCCTGTAACCCATATATATCCATCTTTGTCCCTCTTGCCACCTACATGAATATGAAGGTATAATCACATCAGTGAATCAGTTGCAACCAGACTATTGCCAAGTAAGTTCCCTACCAGCAGCCGCATTTGTCTTATCTACAACCATAGGAACCATATTTTTTCATTGAAGAAACTACATGTTCTCCAAATAACCTACCATCCATAACTCGGTTCCATATAGAGATAATCTTGTACTTCTTAGATTATCACAAAATGCACCTTTTTCTCATATTTTTTAACTATTTGTTGCCATAAAATAAATGATGTTCATATTCTCTATATTGCTATCTATCCTAGAATCAAATATTGTGAAAAAACATCTTGTACTTTTTAAGTTATTGCAAGATCCCATTTTGCCACTTTTTGTGACATTTTTGGACTATCTGTTGCTATAGCAACAGCAACAAAATAAAAGGACATGTATATCTTACAGGCATTTTCTGAATTTAGGCATTTTGTATAATGCCTGAAATTTTTAGACATTTTGTAAAATGACTGCGTGTTTTAGTCATTTTACAAAATGAATGAATTTTCGAGGCATTTTGCAGAATACCTGAAAATATTTGTAGGCATTTTGTAAATTGCAATATCATTATTTTTAAAGTTTTCAGAGGATCCCACTTCGAGTGACTGAAAGACTGACTAACAAGAGGCAAAATCCAGGAAAATGCCAGTAGTGGACTTAAACTGATATACAGTGAAACAACACCTGTAAGAGGATTGACGACTTAAGCACCAAGGCTCAACTGAGTATTTCATGAGGTCCCTGGCTGTTTTCATGATATTTTGTATGTTCAAATTGCCTGAAAGCCTGGATAACACAGGTACTTTGCTTATTTCCTTGCAATCTTATGCAACATTTGTTTTACTGTACATAGCTCAAAACATCAAATTCTAATATTCAGCAATTTCTGAAATACATCTACAGGCAACAATACCTCATACAAGAGGGCCATATGGCCCTAGGTCACTCACCTGAGTAAAACACCATAACAATGTAAACAAGCATTTTCTTTGATTTTACCTAGTGACCTAGTTTTTTATCCCATATGTCCTAGATTCATACTTGTCCAAAATTTCAGCAATTTCTGAAATACATCTACAGGCAACAATATCTCATACAAGAGGGCCATATGGCCCTAGGTCACTCACCTGAGTAAAACACCATAACAATGTAAACAAGCATTTTCTTTGATTTTACCTAGTGACCTAGTTTTTTATCCCATATGTCCTAGATTCATACTTGTCCAAAATTTCATAAAAACAAACATTCTGACAAAGTTTCGGGAAAATTGGAGCAAAAAAGTGGCCTCTAGAGTGTATACAAGCTTTCCCTTTGATCTGACCTAGTGACCTAGTTTTTTATCCCATATGACCTAGATGCGTACTTGCCCAAAATTTCATAAAAGCAAACATTCTGACAAAGTTTTGGGAAGATTGGAGCAAAAAAGTGGCCTCTAGAGTGTATACCATAGATACCCATGTATAATGCGCAGTTTTTTGACCCCTGGGACCACCCCCAAATCGTGGGTGCGCATAATACACAGGTATAGACAATTTTCCAACTTCAAAACAAGTTTGTTACCGATGTTCGCCATTTTGGTAAAGGGAAACTACTCCCCATGCTTACTGACACCGCTAAAATCTAAGATTGCCATTAAGATAGAATGGTTTATTTTTCTTTCAAACAAAATTAATTTCATATAAATTTAAAAGTATTTTGATGAAAGAAATGTTAATAAATCACAAAAATTATGATACTAATTAAAGATCAAGAATTATCTTTAACCGAGATCAAACTGTGAACAACATAATTGACACGAGGTGACACGTTAATTGCCGGTAATTACTGGCTATTTTGATCGGGACAAAAAGACTATCACACCTTTTGTTATTGGTTTGAATTGAGAAGGTCATGTCATTTTGAAAGATACCATTCCGAAATATTGAATCAGCTGCTGTTTATTTATTCAAAATAGTTAATTAAAAAGGTAAAACAACAAATAAAACAATATTTTACTGGTTTTATTTTCGAGAAAACAAAAATTGATAGTACCGCGAGACCGATGCTGCTCTCCGCCCCGGAGATAAAATTTATTACCAGTGTCGATGTAAACTCTACTTTCGTTTTCCATCCACCTCAAAATTGACCAAAAATGTTTTTTCCCAGGATTTTGGGCCAAAATCAGGGGTGCGCATTATACAAGGGTGCGCATTATACATGAGTATCTACGGTACAAGCTTTTCCTTTGATTTGACCTAGTGACCTAGTTTCTCACCCCATATGACCCAGTTCCGAACTTGGCCTAGGAATCATCAAGATAAACATTCTCACCAAGTTTCATGAAGATAGGGTCATAAATGTGGCCTCAAGAGAGTTAACAAGCTTTTCCTTTGATCTGACATGATGACCTAGTTTTTGACCCGACATGACCCAGTTTGGATCCAGGCCTAGAGATCATCAAGATAATCATTCTGTGCAAGTTTGTATCAAATCAAAGCATAAATGAAACTTCTATATGGCTGAAAGGGCCAAAATAGAAAATTTTGCCCCTTTCAGGAGCAGTAACTATAGAACCCATGATGGAATCTAGCCAGTTTTCGAAAGGAACAGAGATCTTATAGTGACTTGAGTTGTGTGTAAATGTGGTTAAAATCAAATTTAAAATGTCACTTCTATCGTGTTCACAAGGTAAAAATTAACAAAGTTTGGCTCTTTCAGGAGTCAGGGACCGTAACTCCGGAACCTATCATTGGATCTGACAGATTCATTATAAAATCCAAGATTTATTGTTGTTGAAGATATTTTGCAAATTTGTATCAAATCAAACCATAAATGAAGTCTCTATTTGGCTGCAAAAGCCAAAATAGCAAATTTTGGCCCTTTAAGGGGCCACAACTCTGGAACCCACAAAGGGATCTGGCCAATTTTCAAAAGGAACAGAAATATTACGCTAATATAAGTTGTGTGCAAGTCTGATTAAAGTTGGTTGCAAAATGTTGTCTCTATCGTGTTCACAAGCCAAAAATAGCAAATTTTGGCCATTTAAGGGGCCATAACTCTGGAACCCATGATGGGAACTGGCCAGTTTTCGAAAAGAACCAAGATATTATGCCAATACAAGTTGTGTGCAAGTTTGATTAAAACTGATTGCAAAATATAGTGTTCACAAGAAATTGTGGACGGACAACGGACGACGGGCAATCACAAAAGCTCACCTTGTCACTATGTGACAGGTGAGCTAAAAAGAGGCCAACAAGGTAAAAGTTTGTTCACATAAACACTTCCAATTAAATCTGAACGAACTCACAAACTGGACTAAGGTGGAAAATACCATAAGGACCAAAGTTGTTAATGTCAATTACTGTATTGCAAAGTGGCTGCTTTCAATTACATACTACTTCTGAACCAACTCTATTCTGCTTAAAGCATTTTAGCACCTTTGAAATTACTTTATTTGTTTGATAGACTTAAAGATTTCTCTCACCATCTCCAGTTGTGTAATATCCTGGAAATTTCTTGAAGTATGTTGTTTCAAATCTCTGGGGATTCCCATAAACAGTTCTCATTATACCAGGCCAGGGCTGTTTGAAAACCTACAATGAATCGGATACAATGATTTTATTTGAGTTCAAATTCAAATGGATCATCTAATGTTTTACTCTGAAAAATCTTGTGAAATTATACCAAAACAATCCTTTTTAATAAACTAAAAATGCAACTGCACTGCAATAAATTGAAATATATACCCGTATTATCACAATCATAAAGAATTTTGTTCATACATGACTAGAAACAGCATCACAAGAAATCATTATTTCATAATCCAAATTTCCTGAAGAGAAATTATTTTTGCAAGGTCAGATTTATTTCTTTTAAAAGCAGCATCTAGCATACTAGAATCTAAACATTCTGAATAATGTTACATTCCAACCCTCCAGTAAAGAAAGGTTGTTAAACTCACAATATACCCCTCTCCTTCACCCTCCACTGTTTTGCCATCCTCACTTAGAATCTCAGGTACCACACCAAAAAATGGAAATGTCTGAAATAATATGGATTTTTATGAGATATTGTGGTATTTTCTTCATTTTAAAATCACAAAACTACAGATTGTAAAACCAAGGTCCTCTAATACTATCAACTACAGGCCATTGCTCAAGCTTTCAATGCAACTTGTAATATAATAATTACAAACAAGAGCACCGCCTTGTGGGTGCTGACGCCCATCTGATTTTTTTTGTATAATAGAAATATTGTCCTAGCCATGATTTTCTAAGTCTAAAAAGGGCCATCATTCTTGCAAAAAGCAGGATGGAGTTATGTTTCTTGATGTATAGTGTCAGCTTATGATGGTGAAAAACTGTTGCAAGTTTTAAAGCAATAGCTTTGATAGTTTATGAGAAAAGTTGACAAACATAATACTCAACCAAGAAAATGATTTTCTAAGTCCAAAAGGGGCAATAATTATTGCAAAAAGCAGGATGGAGTTATGTTGCTTGCTGTACAGGGTCAGCTTATGATGGTGAACAAGTGTTGCAAGTTTCAAAGCAATAGCTTTGATAGTTTAAGAGAAAAAATTGACCTAAACATAAAACTTAACCAAGAAATCTGATATTTTCTAAGTCCAAAAGGGGCCATAAATCTTGCAAAAAGCAGGATGGAGTTATGTTTCTTGCTGTACAGGGTCAGCTTATGATGGTGAAAAACTGTTGCAAGTTTTAAAGCAATAGCTTTGATAGTTTAGGAGAAAAGCTGACCTAAACATAAAACTTAACCAAGAAAACTGATTTTCTAAGTCCAAAAGGGGCAATAATTCTTGCAAAAAGCAGGATGGAGTTATGTTTCTTGATGTACAGGGTCTGCTTATGATGATGAACAAGTATTCCAAGTTTCAAAGCAATAGCTTTGATAGTTTAGGAGAAAAGTTGACCTAAACATAAAACTTAACCAAGAAATCTGATATTTTCTAAGTCCAAAAGGGGCCATAAATCTTGCAAAAAGCAGGATGGAGTTATGTTTCTTACTATACAGGGTCAGCTTATGATGGTGAACAAGTATTTCAAGTTTCAAAGCAATAGCTTTGATAGTTTAGGAGAAAAGTTGACCTAAACATAAAACTTAACCAGGCAACGCCGACGCCAAGCTAACGCCGACAACCGCTCAAGTGATGACAATAACTCATCATTTTTTTTCAAAAAATCAGATGAGCTAACAATGTCAACAAAATCTGATAATATTCTAAGTCTGTTATAATTATATCACTTCTAAATATTGCAAATACAACTTAAATATTTTCTCCTAACATCTGGATCTAACAAGAGTATTACCTGCTATTTTTAACACTTGCCTGATACGTCGGGCAATATGCAATACACAGTTATAGTTAATGGTTACTTACACCCTTCAAACCCAATAACAAGGCTTTTACTTAAATTACTGTGAAATCATTTAAATTTGCTGGCATGAAATTTTGCGCAAACAGCAAAAAAAAGAAGACAGTTTTGCGCGGGCTTTAATTTGCGCATTTTCAATTTAAAGTGGAATTATGCGCATTTTTCAAGTAAAACTCTAGCTGAAATAGATGTGTGTGTAAAAAGGGTGGAGGAAATTATAGCTTTTAACCCAATATACCAAACTCTTCCTGTTACCAGTACGAAATAATAACTTTCCAAACATGACTTTTCTTATTTTGACTGGGGCAGTCTTTTACTGCATGTCGGAGGTGCTTCCCTTCAACTTCAGATATCTCTACCAATAGCTAAGGGAGATCACTGCGTAGA
The DNA here is from genome assembly GCF_021730395.1 of Mercenaria mercenaria. Taxonomy (NCBI): domain Eukaryota; kingdom Metazoa; phylum Mollusca; class Bivalvia; order Venerida; family Veneridae; genus Mercenaria; species Mercenaria mercenaria. The sequence goes on from NC_069363.1 coordinate 23,391,232, forward strand.
AGATTAAAGAAAAGAACTATTATTTTATTAGTCTGATTTCTTTATTTCTAAAGCATCAACTTCAAATACTTATGCGGCATTATCGTTAATTTAACACATTTAAATGCACAGCAACCGAAAATTGCTTTTATAAAACATTCACCAAAAACACAATATGTGAAGTGAGATGCGCATAATGCCACTTTCAGAAAGATTTTTTTTTAAAATGTCTTTTTAGAGATCGCCAGCATCGCACGTACCACTATCATGTACTGCCTGTCAATTAAAGTGACCCGTTTTATGATCTTGTTAAATAAACAATATGACAAACCAACTGATAATTGTTGTTGATTGATACTATGGTAAGGTAAAGTGTGAATGAGTATCAAAGGATCGATTAAAATCAAAGGTGTTTGAAGTGTTATTATGAATTTCGCTTGTCCAATTACTCTAAAACAACTATGGCAGGTGCAAATAATTCACTAAGTGGTGCCGTTACCTTCAATAACGCAATGTGACAAACTTGAACTTTGTGGACGACAAATGAATTTATACACATATGACTTTAACTAATAACATAGTTTTCTGTTGATTAAATGATGTATAAAAGAAATATTTCGTAGCATTAGTGTGAAAATGACAAAGATATAAAACTAGCGTAAGTATTCGAGGCGTTCATAAAGAATAACCAATTAATATATATAATTAAATCAGATTTAATAATCCATACATTTTTTTATACTGAAGTTAAAATGAAGGACACACATACTCCCTCAATAACCCGCCATCTATACACAAAGTTTCATAAAAACTAAAATCCTTTGTACTTTGAAAGTTACTGCTGGATCCATCTTTTGTGACTGATCCATGACGAACAGACACAACAGATGGAAGAAAGACAGCCAAAAGGACAAATAAAATGATCTGCATAGTCTCCATATTGCTGTCAATCTACGCCAAAGGTTTCATGAAAACAGACTCCACCATTAAATAGTGATGGATGGACGGATGGAAGAACAGAATATTGCCTTCCACCTATATACCAAGTTTCACAAAAAACTCTCCTAAATGTTTTTAGGTTATTGTTTAATCCACATTTCTCTCATGTTTTTGGACTACTGGTTGCCATAGAAATCGTATTGGTTGCCAAAGCAAAAATATAGAACATACACATACTCCATATTACCATCTCTCCATCTATCAAGATTCATGCTAAAATATCCCATCTCTCCATCTATCAAGTTTCATGACAAAATATCTTGTACTTAAAAGCTATCACAGGATTTCACTTTGTGTGAGGGACTGACAGACTGGGGTCAAGCCCTCCTGTTTAACTGATAAGGGACTAAAAAAAATCTAGAGAACCAAAAGGGCCATTATACGTACTGGTAAACTATTTTGTATGTTTTCCTACCTAATCTTTTTATAATTAGCAAGAGTAAACTTCAAACATAAACATCAACTTACAGCAGATCCTGGTCTTGTGGGTGTGGCACCAGGTAGGGGAGTAATGACATGGCCTCCCTAAAACAAAGAATTTATCAAAATTTAATCAAAGAAAAATCATCACATAAATGTTATAGCAAAAAACAAGACCATGATGGTTTGATATCTGAATATTTGTATAAATTACAGAAAGTTTTAAAACCATGAAGTCTTAGAAGTGAAGATATGGTTATTTTTTCTAAGTCAGGAGCTGAAACTTTGATTTTATTACAGCAATCCAATCTTGACCATTATCAAACTTGTCTGAAATCTCCACTCCAGACATACACTTTCTGTGTGTGTCTCCAGCCATATACATTCTGTACTTGTGTGTTTCATGAAGATTGCTTGATAAATGAGATTTCTAAATAATACACAGCAAGGCTCTACCCGAACTCTGAAGAGCACTTACCCACAGAGTAACTATAACTTAACTTGCCCAATCTAAATTCTAGTCGCCAGATATAACTTTAACACCTATAATAATGGTATGCATTATAAAGCAATGGAAACTGTTTGTGATACAACTCCACTGTTTGCACACATCTAATTTAGCTCACATAAATAGGAATAAGAAAATCATATTTAATCATTCTTATGAAAATGACCAATATCGTTACCTTGTATAACAGAAACTGACAGGAAACTGTGGCAGATAGTGACAGGAAACTGTGGTGGGTAGCAAAGTGACAGGAAACTGTGGTGGGTAGCAAAGTGACAGGAAACTGTGGCGGGTAGCAAAGTGGCATAGTCTAAGGAAATGTTGTCACAGGATTCCCAGAAATTTGAAAGTAAGGCCAGAACAAAAATGGCAACCCTTAATGCTAAGCCCTGTGCAGGTACATACTATTAATGTCAAAAGACAAATTTAAGAGCAATATCTCTGTGGTACAGTGAGCAGATACATTTGTTTTGAGCTTTGTGATGAATGCTTAAGAAATGTATTCATTTATCTTATTACTTTTTTGTTTGATTTAGAGTCATACAGTTTTAGGTCACATGGCAACACTTCCTGCTTTTGGTGGTAGAGGAATATTCCAGGTGCCACTTCAGGCATTGTTTCAGTCATGGGCAAGTACTGAGGCAGAACCACAGACCTTCCTAAACCAGATGGCTTCTTTGAATGAAGAATTCTTTACCCCAAGCAGGAGTTTTAATCAACATTTGTCAGGGGCAAGTGATTTAAATCAGCAACCTTAGCCATTCCGCCATGGAAACCCTTTTATTAAATACTGCCATGCATTTTTACCAAGCAAAGCCTATTACTGTGGTGCTATCGATCAATCTTGTCCATTATAAAACTTTGACTGAGATCTTGCAACCATATACATTCTATGTCAGTTTTATGAAGACTGCTCAAGAAATGGGACCTCCACTAAGTTAACAGCAACACTGGTGACTAACAAATGATGAACAATAATGGATAAAGGCTCAACCTTGAGTGCTTCATACTAAGGTAAGCTAATAGACAAAGACAATGCAAAACTAGAACTTGCAAGAAACAAAGACTATGCTAAAGTAACAATTTTGAGGCAAAATGAAATAGGAAATTAGTGGTTTTAATGTTATGTATAACATTATAACCCTGCACAATGTACAAACTTACAGTTTCTGTCTGCCAGAATGTGTCCACTACAGCACACTTTTTGTTACCAACAACATTGTAATACCACAACCATGCCTCTGGGTTAATTGGTTCACCAACAGTTGCTATCACTTTTAGCGAATCTCTCTTATATCTGAAATATAGATAGAAACAACTATAATTATATAGATAGCAATAATTTTTATATTAAAATGAAAAAGTGCAAGTAAGCTTTTGTATTAATTATATTTGTACTGTTCTCAAGTATTTAGCATTTTACTTTCTGCTGGCTTGGTACTAATTGTGGACAAATTAGTTTATCATGAATTCCTCAGTTGACCCTGCTGTACCGGCAAATTGTAACTCTACCAGTTCTTAAAATAGGGTCACTCAACAGCTCTCAAAAGCTTATTTTTTATTGTTTCACAAAGAAATGGTAAACAAAATTCACCTTTACCTTTATTTCAGTGCTTTCATCAGCCAGTAGTCTGGACAAACATTATTCAAAAATGACCTTGAAGGAGTCATAACACCACCAAAAACAACAGCACTGCCAAGTGGGCCAATATACCCCCAAAGGGTTATATTAGAGGTAGATGGGAGTACTTGACTGTTGAAGCCCAAAGGACAGGAACAGTAAAGGGAAGAAATTCAAAACAAGAGCTGTCTCCATAGGATGACACATGCCCCCGATGGCACTTTGAATGAATAGTTATGGCCGATGTTAGAGCTTAGGACCTTTGACCTACGGACCTGGGTCTTGCGCGCGACACGTCGTCTAACTGTGGTACACATTCATGCCCAATAATTTTAAAATCCATGCATGAATGACAAAGATATGGACCGGACACGCCCATCAATGCACTATCATGAAATATGACCTTTAACGTCTAAGTGTGACCTTGAGCCTAGTTGGAGCTACGGACCATAGGTCCTTCGTCGAGACGACAGCATTGTCTAGTCTTGGACTTGATTGAGCACATGTTCATGTCGGGGGGGGGGGGGACAATTTGGGGGGGGACGGGCGGATCGAGTTATTTGAAAATCCATCCATCGATGACAAAGATATGGACCGGACACGAATGCACTATCATGAAAAATGACCTTAAACGTCTAAGTGTGACTTTGACCTTTGAGCTACGGACCTGGGTCTTGCGTGCGACACGTCGTCTCACTGTGGTACACATTCATGCCAAGTTATTTGAAAATCCATCCATCGATGACAAAGATATGGACCGGACACGAATGCACTATCATGAAAAATGACCTTTAACGTCTAAGTGTGACCTTGAACTTTGAGCTATGGACCTGGGTCTTGCGCGCGACATGTCGTCTTACTGTGGTACACATTCATGCCAAGTTATTTGAAAATCCATCCATTGATGACAAAGATATGGACCGGACACGAAAATTGCGGACAGACTGACAGACCGACAGACCGACAGAAGGTTCAAAAACTATATGCCTCCCTTCGAGGGCATAAAAACAAATTCTAAGTCCACAGAAAAAATCCTTACCAGGTACAGATATGTCAAAATAAACCTAAAAATGGAGGTACCATCCATGCTGTACCACAGAAGGGGTCTTGGTTTTTTCCTAAGGCGTATAATAAAATAGTTACAAAATAAGCTATCTATAGTAACATAAAAGGGAAATAATTCAATAAAAAAGATGACTGTAAGTGAACAAAAAAGGGATCTACCAAATAAAAACACAAGCACCGCAATGCAGAGCAATATACACACAAAACAAAGTCATATGACCTTTGACCCCTAAGTGTGACCTTGACCTTGAAGCAAGCCATCCGAAACATGTGTTCTGCACGTCATCTCGATGTGGTGAACATATGTGCCAAGTTTCTTTAAAATCCTTCAAGCAGTTCAAGAGTTACAGAGCGGACACGAACAAACTCATATGACCTTTGACCCCTAAGTCTGACCTTGACCTTGAAGCGAGCCATCCAGAACATGCGCTCTGCATGTCGTCTCGATGTGGTGAACATTTGTGTAAAGTTTCATCGAAATCCTTCAAGGGTTGAAGAGTTACAAAGCGGACACGAAATTGCTAATGGACAGACAGATGGACGGACAGCAGGGGTATAACATAATACGTCCCTTGGGGCATATAAGAACACAATCCAACAAGAGCTGTCTCCATAGGATGACACATGCCCCCGATGGCACTTTTAAATGAATAGTTATGGCCGATGTTAAAGTTTAGGACATTTGACCTATGGAGCTGGGTCTTGCGCGCGACACGTCGTCTTACTGTGTCACACATTAATGCGTAGTTATTTTAAAATCCATGCATGAATGACAAAGATATGGACCGGACACGCCCATCAATGCACTATCATGAAATATGACCTCTAACGTCTAAGTGCGACCTTGACCTTTGAGCTACGGACCTGGGTCTTGCGCATGACACGTCGTCTTACTGTGGTACACATTCATGCCAAGTTATTTGAAAATCCATCCATCAATGACAAAGATATGAACCGGACACGCCCATCAATGCACTATCCCTTAATGTCTAAGTGTGACCTTGACCTTTGAGGTACGGACCTGGGTCTTGCGCGCGACACGTTGTCTTACTGTGGTACACATTCATGCCAAGTTATTTGAAAATCCATCCATCGATGACAAAGATATGGACCGGACACGCCCATCAATGCACTATCCCTTAATGTCTAAGTGTGACCTTGACCTTTGAGCTACGGACCTGGGTCTTGCACGCGACACGTCGTCTTACTGTGGTACACATCCATGCCAAGTTATTTAAAAATCCATCCATCGATGACAAAGATATGGACCGGACACGCCCATCAATGCACTATCACTTAATGTCTAAGTGTGACCTTGACCTTTGAGCTACGGACCTGGGTCTTGCGCACGACACATCGTCTTACTGTGGTACACATTCATGCCAAGTTATTTGAAAATCCATCCATCGATGACAAAGATATGGACCGGACACGCCCATCAATGCACTTACCTTTAATGTCTAAGTGTGACCTTGACCTTTGAGCTACAGACCTAGGTCTTGCGCGCGACACGTCGTCTTACTGTGGTACACATTCATGCCAAGTTATTTGAAAATCCATCCATCGATGACAAAGATATGGACCGGACACGAAAAATGCGGACAGACCGACAGTTCAAAAACTATAAGCCTCCCTTCGGGGGCATAAAAATAATGTTAAGATGCAAAATTAGCTTTGATGCTGGTTTGAAAATTTTGGTTGAAATCAAACATTCAAGTAGCTTCACAGGAGAAGTCTAATCATAGTTTTTTTGTGACAGACCGATAGATGGATAAACAATTCAATAATCTATATATCTCCTATATATCAGGAGGGTGGGAGAGGAAGACATAATCAGTATTTCTGTTGGGACTGGCAAAAAAAATCAAGCAAAAGAAGACACATTTGTATTCAAGTAAGCATGAACTATAGACGATATCAGCGTAGAGAGTCACGTGATCATATCAAAGTAAACACTACAAGCTGCTTATCAGCTGAGCTCTCAGTACAGTTACATTCTATATAAATTACACATCTGCAGGAGACTAATAATTATGTTGATTTATTGTTGTAAAGGCTCTGGTTAGGAAGAAAATGTATCCATGCATCAATTTCCAAATGATTTAAAACAGCAAAATGTATGTTTTATCTTTATTTACAGTCAAAACTTAATGAAATATACTAGTAATACATCTTTACACTAACTTCTAGCAACATTTTTTCACAGCATAACATATAGATTTATCAAATTGTATCATGTATAGTTATGTTGCACTTTCTTAAAAGTATTACATGTAGATACCAGATAACAATAAAAGTTGATAATGTTAACATATTTAAATAGGTGTGGAAGGAAAGAATACGTTGTGCAGGAGAAACATCAAGGGACGACTTTGTTATAAAACAAATCAACAAGAATTTGCAGCAAATTCTTCAAAAAAGAAGATTTTTCAGTACTTATTGGACTTGCCTGAATATACCACCATTTTTGGGAAAAAGAAAACATTAACTTAAAATTGTGCTAAATTTATTTCTGTAGATTCATGTGGCTTTTCATTCTTCCTTTGGCTTCTCTAACATTTTGCTTTGATATGGAACTTGTTAATTGTCTTACAAACAAATGCGTCATGAGTGTAACTTTCAACAAAGAAATTATATCCTTCATCAAATGACCTCTTTTTACCATTTTCCTTTATGAAATCAGCACTTTGAATAATAGAAAATAACTTTGGTTTCCCAGACAGCTTTTTAGTCCATTCCACAGAACTTGAAGTTTCTGTTTTAATAGACTGGAAGCTCTAGAAATTGTGAGAAATGCAGTAAACATGTGAATGAATGCAGAATATATATTTTGTAAATTGTTTGATGATGATAATTGTTTATTTATTATGGGCTTATCAGGGATTTATCTAAGGTTTAACAGCTAATTATCAACACCACTCTCCTACTAGCCAGTGTATTGCTACTGTAAATACTGCCTAGAGTTAAGCTGCAGTTTATCTGTTTACCTGGAACAGACCACGTGACTCTTCTTTGATATGGTCTACAAATACTTACTAAGTCAACAGAATTGTTCAATAAGTACAGAATAAAAATTACTTTGTAACATGTTCATCACCAAAGCCCATCAATGATCTGATTGCTGTAGGTGCTGTGTAGAATTTTGACACCTTGTATTTATCTACTATCTGCCAAAATCTGCCGGGATCTGGGTATGTTGGTACACCCTCAAACTGAAATAAAGTAGAAAGTAAAATGAAAGCTATTTGCAAAACATATCTTTTAAGTCCCTTTTCAATGATTGTCTTTGAAGCCTGGCTATGTAATTTTCACTTAACTATGAAGTGACCCTGGCCTATGACTTAACCAAAACAGTAGGAGTCATGTACTGATCAAAAGATATAATTTTGATTTTTCAAAAAGTTCCACGTGTTCTCCAATCACTGATAGTAAATCATTATCATGTAAGCCCAAAAGCCTCTGTGACTTTAACCTTAAACAAAAGGGGTCATACTCATAGCTCTTTACATACCATGAAATCATTATCATTTGTGGGGGATTAGTTTTCGTGGATTTCATGGTTCAGCCCAACCACGAAATTAAGTCCCAACAAACCAATTGTGCCCAAGATAATGTAAATTGTAGACTCTACTCAATGCCGCCAAAAAAAGACACCACAGCCGTCCAATTTGATCTGTAGTTGTGTGCATGCGGTAGTACTGACCTGCAGCTTTCATGTAGTTTATGGAGGCTCCATCAACGATAAACATAGGTATGTGTCGGAACAAAACTGACTATTTCATTCAGACATTTACCCATGATTTGTTTACGACATCCTCGTCAAAGTAAAAGTAGATACTAAATATAGTAGTTTAACGTAGTATTACGTGACAGACCGCACTATGCTGCGGCTGTTATTTGCATTTATTCGGCCCCACTCTGAAATGTTTATACACTAGCCTTTATTTTTACTGACATGTAATAAACTACTAGTACTTTGGGACTACTAAATGTTGTAAATTAAAATTAATTTCTAGATTTGCGTCCAGTGCATTATTTCCCAATTCACATTACTCGTTTCTCGGCAGGAAATAACACATGCACAAGTTCAGCAGCTTGTAATTATAAATGCAGCAGCACATTCATTTTGCAAAAAAACATTCGCATGAAAGTCTAGCAACATAATTAATTCAATACAGTTACATGACTATGAGCAGTCAGGGAAACCAAACTAGAAGTGAACATCGGTAGCCTGACATATTATATATACTATAAATTCATTTGGCTATAGTAGTACTAATTACAATGCTGCAAACAAAATGCTTAATAGGCGCTAATTTCAATTTAAGGTAGCATCGTCACACACAAAAGGTCGACATTTTTCACATCTTTAAATTCATAAAGACAGTGTTTTACGCACATTTAATTTCATCAAACAAGAAGCTGCGTAGCAGATAATAAAATATAATTGACACAACACCTGTTAATTGAGAAGACGGGTAGGCTAATTACCATAGCACCACATCTTCTGTTGTTTAGATCAGACAGAAATCGTTTTCTTACATGTGTCAACAAGTTAGCAACACAGTTGCCAAATATTATACCGTATTTTTAACCAAGAATTGAAATCCACAAATTTACAATCCCGTATTCTTTTTTTTGACATGCAAACTGAAATTGACTAATTTATGACCCCACGAAATTGCTTTTTTTCGGCAAACCACAAAATTTTATGCCCATGAATTTAAATGATTTCACAGTAGTGTACTCATGTCAAGACAAAAAATCTTTCAGAAAAATATGTCTTAAAAGATATCTGACCCCTACACTTCTGGTGTTTACTTGTTGTTTATGTGTCATTTACTTAAGGCAAGAAAATCTTTAAAATGGTCTTGGCTACTGTAAACATAGATTTATTAGTGGGAGTCTAATTTCAGCGCAATGTCATGTAGGTGCTAATTCTTGACTCTGCATTTGAAAGTACACAATAATCAGCAATATTGTGACAAAATCTCAAAATCATTGAACAGTTATTCAGATAATCTATAAATAAATACAACAGGTAGTAATATACTTTAGTCATTTATTATTTAAAAGATGTTAATTTATTGTCTTTTTATGTCTCTTATGAGGTTTTAATTTACTTGATATAATTTACTTAAAATGTTATGACAAACCTCCATTGAATGAAATGTGTCGGTAATATCCGTAATGTGATACATGTTACATATTACTTTGGACAATAATTGTTTATCAAAAACCATCGGATCATTGCTGAAAGCAATTATTATAATAACAACTTAAACAATAGGCACTTTTATGTATAACTAGTTGAAAATAAATTTATTGATATTTTCATAATAATTTTCACACGGTAAACTAAATGATTTCAAAAACTGCAAATCAATGTTTATGAAAATAGATTGCTAGGCTACTAACTAGATTAGAGTGTGATCATGCATATTTTTAAGGGTGGGTTTATCTTTCTTTCCATTATATATTAAAATGATCATGATGAACACTTCTAAAACTTTTAAACACCATGATAATTATATTTTCCCCTCAGGTAATAGTACCTTATTGTTTACAGAAATTTGAACGAAATCCATTAAGTTCTGTTATTTTCTGTACAAAAAAGCCTCTAGTAGAGTAGGGGTGCATATTGGTCAAAATGATAGATACGATATTTGTAATGTATCGATACAAAATGATCGATATTCGATATATCATATGATATTTTCTAACGAAATAATAACAGAGTACAAGACCATATAGTAGTGCAACATGAACTTTATTACTAGTATTGATTAATAACTTTAAAGGTGGGTCTATTCTGCGACAAATTCACATGACTTGGATGTATTTTATTAGGAAAATCATGCAGTCTAATGCATTTGCATCGACCTTTCTGCAGACAGCATATCTCCAGAAGTGGAGAAAACTCACTGCAGCCTGCACCTCCAATAGTTTTATCAAAGTACAACCAGACTTTACTATGGTGGCAGCATGCTTATGATAGAGATTTATTCTTAATTTGTATAATACGCTTAGAATTTGCAGACGAAAAAATCATCACCGCAAAAATTACCGTTCTGTTCAAGGTAGCGTAAAGTAGTCCAGTATGGCGCCTTATTATGTCAGGTGTCTATTGCCTAGCATAACGGCTGAGGTTATCAGATTGGGCTTGAACACTTGATTGGCTGGCAGGTGTGACATTGTAAACAAGAGGACCATGATGGTCCTGAATCGCTCACCTCTTCCCACATAACCCAGTTTTGAGTATGACGTCGTTTTTTCTATTATTTGACATAGTGACCTAGTTTTTGAGCTCATGTGACCCAGTTTTGAACTTGACCTAGATATTATCAAGATAAAAATTCTGACCAATTTTCAAGAAGATCCATTGAAAAATATGGTCTCTAGAGAGGTCACAAGGTTATTCTATTATTTGACCTATTGACCTTGTTTTTGAAGATACGTGACCCTGTTTTGAATTTTACCTAGATATCATCAAAGTGAACATTCTCACTAATTTTCATGAAGATCTCATGAAAAATATGGCCTCTAGAGAGGTCACAAGGTTTTTCTATTTTTATACCTACTGGCCTAGTTTTTGACCGCAGTTGACCCAGTTTCAAACTTGACCTAGATATCATCAAGATGAACATTCAGACCAACTTTCATACAGATCCCATGAAAAGTATGGCCTCTAGAGAGGTCACAAGGTTTTTTTATTATTTGACCTACTGACCTAGTTTTTTAAGGCACGTGACCCAGTTTCAAACTTGACTTACATATCATCAAGGTGAACATTCTGACCAATTTTTATGGAGATCCATTCATAAGTATGGCCTCTAGAGAGGTCACAAGGTTTTTCTATTTTTAGACCTACTGACCTAGTTTTTGACCGCACATGACCCTGTTTCGAACTTGACCTAGATATCATCAAGATGAACATTCAGACCAACCATCATACAGATCCCATGAAAAATATCGCCTTTAGAGAGGTCACAAGGTTTTTCTATTATTTGACCTACTGACCTAGTTTTTGATGGCATGTGACCCACTTTCGAAACTTGACCTAGATATCATCAAGATGAACATTCAGACCAACTTTCATACAGATCCCATGAAAAATATGGCCTCTAGAGAGGTCACAAGGTTTTTCTATAATTTGACCTACTGACCTAGTTTTTGATGGCACGTGATCCATTTTCGAATTTGACCTAGATATCATCAAGGTGAACATTCTGACCAATTTTCATGAAGATCTCTTGAAATATATGGCCTCTAGAGAGGTCACAAGGTTTTTCTATTTTTAGACCTACTGACCTAGTTTTTGATGGCACGTGACCCAGTTTCAAACTTGACCTAGATATCATCAAGGTGAACATTCAGACCAACTTTCATACAGATCCCACGAAAAATGTGGCCTTTAGAGAGGTCACAATGTTTTTCTATTATTTGACCTACTGACCTAGTTTTTGAAGGCACATGACCCAGTTTCGAACTTGACCTAGATATCATCAAGATGAACGTTCTGACCAATTTTCATGAAGATCTTGTGAAATATATGGCCTCTAGAGAGGTCACAAGGTTTTTCTATTTTTAGACCTATTGACCTAGTTTTTGATGGCATGTGACCCAGTTTCGAACTTGACCTAGATATCATCAAGGTGAACATTCTGACCAATTTTCATGAAGATCTTGTGAAATATATGGCCTCTAGAGAGGTCACAAGGTTTTTCTATTTTTAGACCTACTGACCTAGTTTTTAATGGCATGTGACCCAGTTTCGAACTTGACCTAGATATCATCAAGATGAACATTCTGACCAACTTTCATAAAGATCCCATGAAAAATGTGACCTCTAGAGTGGTCACAAGCAAATGTTTACGGACGGACGCACACACGGACGACGACGGACGACGGACACCGCGCGATCACAAAAGCTCACCTTGTCACTTTGTGACAGGTGAGCTAAAAAGCATTTCTGGAGTAAACAAACTATACTTACTGGAGGAGAACTATTACTGAGGCCATTTACCATGTAGTTAATTTGTTTTTGATCAATATTTTGATCGATACAGGAACGTTCGATACGCTGTAGCAATCGAACCCTGAATACCGGTATTCGATACATATCGAGAACTGGTACGCACCCCTATAGTAGAATGGATGTCTACTAAAGTACTGCTACAAAGTTTGATGACCACAGGCCCAAAAAATCTACAGCTATCCTCTTTTAGTATGGTAACTGTGACATAAGACTATTGACCTCCTGACTCTCCCCTTAAAGAGTGGGGTTAAGGATTGTAACTACTTACCACAGACAAACATTATATAAAATTTGATGGTCTTAGCTCCAGTTATTGACCAGAAACCATTTTTAGTATTGATCACATGCGATCATCTAAAGAAGTCTCTAGTTAACTGATCAGCAATAAAGTATCTACTGACTAGCAGAATGACATGAACAAGAGCTGTCCGTAAGACAGCCAAGCTCGACTATTCGAAATATTGTCCCAGAGGCAGGAAAATATTACCTAAAAAGGTTAAATATCAAAAGAGTTTTAAGTTCAAAAGGGGGAATAATTTGACCAAAATGCATATCAGTTATGGGACTTGCTGCTATCAACTAGTTTTATAACCCCTAAGACACATGTGAAGTTTCAATTCAATATCTGCATTAGTTTTGGAGATAGAAACTTGCATGTAAAACTTTAACCAGAATTTTCAAAGTCCAAAAGGGGGCATAATTTGCTCAAAATACATGTCAGAGTTATGGGTCTTGACCCAGTGAGGTTGGTAATTGATCTAGAAAAAGAAAAAATAAGTTTCAAATCTATATGCCTTTTAGAAATAGCTGTATGTACTTGCACGCAAAACTTTAACCAGAATTTGCTAAGTCCAAAAGGGGACATAATTTGGCCAAAATGAAGGTCAGAGTTATGGGACTTGCTACAGTGAGGTTAGTAATTGATCTAGAAAAAGAAAAAATAAGTTTCAAATCTATATGCCTTTTAGTAATAGCTGTATGTACTTGCACGCAAAACTTTAACCAGAATTTGCTAAGTCCAAAAGGGGGCATAATTTGGCCAAAATGAAGGTCAGAGTTATGGGACTTGCTGCTATCAACTAGTTTTATAACCCCGAAGACACATGCGAAGTTTCAAATCAATATCTGCATTAGTTTCAGAGATAATAACTTGCATATAAAACTTTAACCAAAATTTTCTAAGTCTAAAAGGGGGCATAATTTGCTCAAAAAACATGTCAGAGTTATGGAACTTGACCCGGTGAGGTTGGTAATTGATCTAGAAAAAGAAAAAATAAGTTTCAAATCTATATGCCTTTTAGAAATAGCTGTATGTACTTGCACGCAAAACTTTAACCAGAATTTTCTAAGTCCAAAAGGGGGCATAATTTGGCTAAAATGAAGGTCAGAGTTATGGGACTTGCTGCTATCAACTAGTTTTATAACCCCGAAGACACATGTGAAGTTTCAAATCAATATCTGCATTAGTTTTGGAGATAGTAACTTGCATGTAAAACTTTAACCAAAATTTTCTAAGTCCAAAAGGGGGCATAATTTGCTCAAAATACATGTCAGAGATATGGGACTTGACCCAGAGAGGTTGGTAATTGACCTAGAAAAAGAAAAAATAAGTTTCAAAGCTATATGCCTTTAATAGATGGCTGTATGTACTTGCATGCAAAAACTTAACCAAGGTGTGACGCCGACGCCGACGCCGACGCCAGGGTGAGTAGAATAGCTAGACTATTCTTCGAATAGTCGAGCTAATAAATGTGCCCCCTCTTCTTTGAACGGTAGGAAGGGAAGCATAATTATCAAATCAACATGAAATTTTGTGGCTGAAGAACCAAGAGATTTTTAATCAGAAACAGTTTTCAGTCTCAAGGTCACTGTAACCTTGACCTTAATGGTCATCTACTGGTAACAGGCAAACAATATAATATGAGCCGTGCCATGGGAAAACCAACATAGTGGGTGTGCGACCAGCATGGATCCAGACCAGCCTGCGCATCCGCGCAGTCTGGTCAGGCTCCATGCTGTTCGCTTTTAAAGCCTATTGGAATTGGAGAAACTGTTAGCGAACAGCATGGAGCCTGACCAGACTGCGCGGATGCGCAGGCTGGTCTGGATCCATGCTGGTCGCAAACCCACTATGTTGGTTTTCTCATGGCACGGCTCATATGAAGGCTAAGTGTTATACAGTTATTGATGGGAAACTAAATGGTCTAGCAATCGACAAATGGGAGAACAACCAACCTCTTTTTTCTGGTATTTTACCTGCCAAAACTTTTCAGCAATGTTTAATGGAGAGCAGAGCAGTTCAACCACAAACCCATTTTAGCTGTCAATGTAATAAGTGGTTAGATTAAGTTACTTCAACATTGCTTGCAAAGAGAAATTAAAATAAAGTTTTAAAGCATGACAATCTATTCTGTATCAATTAGCAACATTTCAAAACCTTAGAACCCATTTCAAAGTCTTCAACTTAGCACTGAGCTAATAAAGATTATCCAGATTAAGACCAGGGATATAAATTAACACTCGCCCAGTCGCCCAGTGCGACCAGATTTGAAGCTGGTCGAGTCAATTTTCCAAAATAGTCGCCCAGCCGGCGAATGGCTTTGGATTCGCCTATTAATTTTAATATTCTGGGTTTTTCCGAGACTGTCTTATTAATATGCACTACGTCACTTAAATCGACCAATCAAAATTACCGATATATACTACGACCAATCGGAATAGGCGGATCATTTACTCCGACACTAACAATGGCTGCGCCCATAGAAATACAGCACTAGAAAGTAGAGGTTTATTGAAGGTTGTTAAAGAGCTTAGAACGGCCGGTCGTGGGGGCAAAAGGAAATATTATCAGGATTATTTAAAGACCTAAAGGCCAATGAGGACTTTTAATGAAAAATGGGCTGTTAACAGACCGCGGCTGCATAGAACACCGACCGCAACATGGTGTGTACTTTTTGTACAAGTAATAATTTCATAATTGTGAGTGACCTGTAACACGACAATGTAACAAAATACTACAATTCAGGTGTCCATAAGCGTGCAGCCTCTATCAAAATGCCCATAAACAACCCAAATCCTCTAGTGCTGCAAAAATCATTCAAACTTTAAGTGCGTCTGTGTTTGAGAGTCTGTGTCCGAATGTGTGAGTTTGATGAGTGTTCTGTAATTATATTTAAGAAATTGATGTATTTTGGCAGGAAGCAAATTACAAGACTTATCATTAATTATGTCGATCTAAACTGCTGTTAGTATATTTTCCCGCTAATAATAGCTGGGCCCCTAACTTTTAGGCTGGGCCCCTAGAATTTGCCTGTAATGAGCCCAGTTGGCTAACAGGGTCTGAGTGTTAATTTATATCCCTGAAGACATGTAAATCCTTTACTGGAAATAAACCAAAATATGCTGCTGCATGTAAAAGCATGCATAAGTGACAAAGAAGCATATCACTGTCCAGTCCTGCAAAATCTATATCAGACATAATGTTCTACCTGCAAGCAGAATGATATCTAAATTAAAATTTCATGGAACCATTCAAGCAAATAAAGTTAGATTGCAGTTAACACTCAATTCCAAAAAAAAAAAAAACTTACAATAACTGAAGTTGCTTTATTTAAGAGTGGACCATAAGTAACATATGTATGACCAGTGATCCAACCCACGTCAGCTGTGCACCAGAATATATCATCCGGGTGATAGTCAAAGTCATACTTGAATGTAGTAGCTGAATACAGCATGTAGCCTGCCTGTGTGTGCACTACACCTTTTGGTTTACCTGTTGACCCACTGTAAAACAAACATCAATATTCATTTACAGCTTGTACTGTATCAATTCAGTTTATTCTGAAGTGCAAGTCATAATAATGTGAAGCTGATTAACTTTAAAATATCAAACTGAATTGATCTTAAGTATGACATGTGTGTTTTTGTGTATGGAAAAATAAAATGACACTGCCTTTTTTTTTCTTTTTTTGCTGCATACAATATAGATTCTCACATAGCTTATAATTTTAAAGCAATTTAGATCAGTATTTGTTGAAAAGTGATTTCTATAATACATTATTAAAGACCTAATTCCAATCCAGTACAAAGTTTTCACTAAAAACAAATACATACCTTGTATATAACATAAACAGGGGATCTTCTGCATCAAGCCATACACAAGGACAGTCCGTTGAAGCTCCTTCAATCAGTTCATGCCACCATTTGTCACGAGGGGCATTCCACTTTATATTTAGATGGCGACATGGCCTCACAGCAGGTTGTCTCTCTTCGTCACCTTCGCCTACAACAATTTCCTCTGGTAACAGATGTCGGCTCACAATCACATGCTCCACAATGTGACCTCTGTGAAACAGATATTCCCTGTCTAAACTTCATACATAATGCATTGATAAACAAAGCATTCTATACATACTAATGATTATCTTTGGAATATCTAATTCTGAACTTTAACATTCTCATATAAAGTACTAATAACTAAACAAGCCAAGCCTCCTTGCTTCAACATATTTTACATTTGAATATTGCAGTGTGAGTTTATATACATCAATGTCATATCAATATTTTAAAACTTACACATGTTCACATTTTTCAACTGCTTTGTCAACAATATCTTTCAGGTTAAGTAATTTGGTTCCTCTCCATACACCATCTACAATGGTAACTTGTTTTTTAAAACACTCCCTCTAGTATTGTTTTTAAAACATTTATTTAATCTAAAGGAATTACAAGATTTTCAATTACTCTCTAAGGCTAAGAAACTACAAAGCATTCTGTAAAGTCATAACATTAACCAAGAGTACAAACAAGAAGCTGTGTCCCCAACAGAATCAGTGAAAATTCCGCCCAGTATGAAAACTACAACACTTTCAAAGTATTGAATAGATCTATGCATTCACTGACACACAAAATTCATTAAAATATATTGTTTGTTAATCAAAATGCTTTGTAAAACCTTACATTCAGGTTATAAAAAGGAGGGCCAAGATAGCCCTAGATGGCTCACCTAAATTTCACAGCTGTCTTTTAAACTATTTTGATAGAGGGATACAAGAAGTAAAACTGTAAAATCACTTTGAAATTAGACCTGCAGTTCTGACAAGAGATTTTTTAAATCTGCCCTATACAGATACAGGAACAACAGTTGTGTGTCAATAGGACACTGGTGTCAGCCCTTTTTTACGCTGATTTTGGGGCCGAAATTCGGCCCCATTCCCCAGGCAAAATAATATACTTTTATCCCCAACTGCACAAAAAAAATTCCCCAAATGCAAGTAGTTTTTATCAGCGAAAATTTCCGTCACCGATGCATTAATAGGTCTGAATGTATATGCGTTCTAAACACCGCTTCAAGAAACGCCGCAATCGGAACATCTCAGATATTACCGTTAGCGTCGGTCATCGGGAATTTCCCTTTCCAGAATTTCTGATTCGCGGATATATTTATCTACAACAATCTGATTCGCGGATATATTTATCTAATAACAAGCCGATTTGCGGAAGTAATGAACAAATAAATCTGGAAATATTGTTTAGTCGAACTACTCACAAACAATTTGCGCGATCGTGAAATGATTTCAGTCGCGTTCATTTCAGTCTATGCGTAAACATTTCGGTCCGCCCAATTCTGCTCGCGTTCGTTACATTTCAGTGAAGAAAGTTTGAGATACAAATGAACTAAAGCAGTTCATTTCAGTCTACGCGTAAACATTTCAGTCCGCCCACGTTCGTTAAATTTCAGTGAAGCAAGTTTGAGATATAAATGAACTAAAGCAGTTCGTTTGGTTCTTTCACGTGCTCAATGTAAAGCATTGATACATGGGGATGGATTTTTCAAAGCACTTCCCAAGAGCTTCAAAACAAAGTGCTAATCATACCTTTCGTTGGTATTTTCGCTATACAGTAATATGTATGAAATAGATCGTAAATTGAAATTTATATATAATGCAATTAAAAGCATTTAAAAAGCTTTTTAAAAGTCATAAAATAAAAAAGGACAACTCTATTTTTGATAAATGACCTTATATTAAGTTTGAAATACAAAGGTCAAAAATAAAGAACTAAATATTAATGCTTTATAAACATCTAAATAGTGAAAAATGCCCATTAAAGGGAGATAATTCAAAAATTGCAAACTATTAAAGGAATAATTTCATACATTCAGCAATTACTTTAGCTTTGGAAAGTGTTCTTGAAAAATGGTCTAAACATTTTAATGAGAAGATTAAAAACAATTTTTGATTCAATGTGATATTAGGATGAAATGGTTCACGGGCAAATTGCTTGGTTAAAGTATAAAATGAAATAGAGATTTTAAAAAAAATAATGGCTTCTAATTCTGGCACTTTAGGGTATGAAATGGTCCCAAGATTTTGCAATTGGCTTAAGTCATGGCTAAAAGTGTGAAAGAGCCAGGGGAGGCCTTGATCTTACTCAATCTGTGTTTTTTGGGGGTTTTTTTATATATAGAAAAAATTCCCCAATTTGGTATTTTACCATGCAAATTTCCCCTTCTGAAAGGACCTGCCACCCTTCCCCAAAACCATAAAAAAAGGGCTGGGTGTCCCCACTTCTGTCACTATATGCTTATGATACTTGTTGACAATGCAAGACTAAACAGGCTTGCATATCATCTTTGGTTTGGGGTGTCACCCAAAGAAATTTTTTGTGAAATCATTCTAAAATTGGGCCAGTTTTCGATGAAGATCTTTGATGATTTTCCTGCTGGTTGCCATAATTCTGCACGGATGACCTAGATATAAAGGAATCTGAAAGGGGATAAAATCACGAAATCACCCATTCCTGTGAAGTCTGGCTTAGTGTCTTATGATTTGTTTGTTTTGGGTTTAACGCTGTTTTTCAACAGTATTTCAGTTATGTAACGGCGGGCAGTTAACCTAACCAGTGTTCCTGGACTCTGTACCAGTACAAACCTGTTCTCCGCAAGTAACTGCCAAGTTCCCCACATGAATTATCAGAGGTGGAGGACGAATGATTTCAGACACAATGTCTTTTATCAAATAGTCACGGAGAACATAAGCCCCGCCCAGCGATCCAACTCGCAACCCTGCAATCCGTAGACCAACGCTCTCCCTACTGAGCTAAGTGGGCGGGCTAAGTGGTTTATGAGATGTTCTTTACAAATACTGTGGATAAAAGACAGACAACGGACATCCGATGATCATAAAAAATCACCATGTGTTCAGGTGAGCTAAAAAGAATACAGAACTGAAAGTAGGAAAACTGTGAGAATTTTAACCCTTTATTTCTCTTTACAAAAGCCACAATAAAAGATCATCAAAGTCATTCTTCATTAAAATTTCAACAATCACCTCTGTAGAAATTTAATCAGCTAAATTATGATCATATTCTACTCACTGATGATCACTGTAAATCATGCAACCACAAAATTACTGAATAACCACACGCAAGGTTACAGAACAATCACACACAACATTACAGAATAACCACATGGAACATTAAAGAATAACCACATGGAACATTACAGAATTACCACATGGAACATTACAGAATAACCACATGGAACATTACAGAATAACCACATGGAACATTACAGGAAACATTACAGAATAACCACACGGAACATTACAGAGTAACCACACGGAAGCATTACAGAATAACCACATGGAACATTACAGAATATCCACAAACGATGTTACAGATAAACACAAAGTCTGGAAGTAGAGAATACCTGATGTAATTACAACTGAACACTTGGCATCTAAAATACGATCTGCTAAAGATTCTGCTGAAAATCCACCAAACTACAATACAAAAACAGAAAATTTTTAATTCATAATATACAATACAAGTCTCTGAGACTGAGAAAAGATGGGTAAATATACAGCATTACAGGCAGATTAACAGGAACATACTGAAACTCAATGAATTCAGAAATTAAAACTATTGCACTTTTAAAACAGAAATAAAGCATTTCAGTTATAAATGTAACTCAATATTTTTTGTGCAATTTTTTTATGAAATATTATCAGAGGACTTATTTGCAAACATATTTTGTTCAAGTTTGGTGAAGATCGGATGAGAAATGTTTAACTTAGAGTGCGGACAAGCTCTGTGACAGATGCACACACAGACAGGAGTAAATCAATATGTCTCCCACACCACTGTGTGGTGGGAGACATAATTAAGACTTACCACAATAGAGTGAATGATACCAAGTCTGGCACAAGCTAACATTGCAACAGTTATATCAACTATCATGGGCATATAAATAGCCACTCTGTCACCTTTCACAACACCTGAAACAGTCATAGCAACAATTTTACTTGTAATTGTTGAAAACTCAAATACTGAACAATTCCCTTACTTTCCATTCATTACCCATCGTAACCCATGTGTTTTTATGTTCACATTAGTTCGTTTTCATCTGTATCCAATACAAGCATTTCTGACATTTGTCACCTCATGATTTGATCACAATGCTAATCATTCAAAAACATACTTGCATCCTTACAGCTCATAAAGCTTTTCTCCTGTGCTCATGGATATACACAGTAGTCAATGTTGAGGCCCTGCATGACACATGGACATTCTTTTCAGTATTTTCAAAATATGTTTTCTCTCAAAGTATATGAATTCTTAAAATTTGAAATTGACAACACTGTCTGATAGCTTTTCTTAGCAGTTACCTTGGTATTTATCTGCATAATTCATCAAATATAACATTTGTTACTAGGTCTATAGAACTATCAATGGCTTAATGACTAAGCAATAAAAAAAAAAAAAAAAAAATCATGAAATGAACAAAGCAAAACTTATCTAGAAGACAATGTAAAGAGTATGGTCTATTTCCAGTCTAAATCTATAAGGAAAGATACCAATATTTAAACAAGAGCACCGAAATGCGAAGCCATATACGCCCGAAGGTATGACCTTTGACCCCTAAGTGTGACCTTGACCTTGAAGTAAGCCATCCGAAACATGCGCTCTGCATGTCGTCTTGATGTGGCGAACATTTGTGCCAAGTTTCTTTAAATCCTTCAAGCAGTTCAAGAGTTACAGAGTGGATAAGAAACAAAGTCATATGACATTTGACCCCTAAGAGTGACCTTGACCTTGAAGCAAGCCATCTATAACATGCGCTCTGCATGTCGTCTTCATGTGGTGAACATTTGTGCTAAGTTCTTTTAAAATCCTTCAAGCAGTTCAAGAGTTACAGAGCGGACACGAAACAAAGTGATATGACTTTTGACCCCTGTGACCTTGACCTTGGAGTGAGCCATCTAGAACATGCGCTCTGCATGTCGTCTCGATGTGGTGAACATTTGTGTCAAGTTTCTTCAAAATCCTTCGAGGGTTTCAAGAGTTACAGAGCAGACACAAAATTGCTAACAGAGGGACAGACACACCAGGGTATAACATAATACATCCCTTCAGGCGTATAATAAGTCGCTCCGGGTGTATAAAAAGTAATTGTATGGTACTGCCTGGTTTTCTTCCCAGACTTACTTTGTGATGTAACATTTCAGTTGCTTAACAGTTTCTTACTTGTAAAAATATTAAAAGTGTACAGGACTAAATGCGAACATTTTTGAATAATAAGCTTTCAGTAATCATGAATTTTGCGATGAGCATGGCCATGCAAAAGAGATTTAATTTAGGCTATCAAATCTCAGTAAATACAAAACAAGCTGAAAACCACTTATTTAACTTTACATACAACAATATCTTTTAAGCTTCAATTGCTTGTGGCAAGAAACATGCAGGTCTCAAAAATCTTGAGGCGTAGATCTAGACTTCTTTGAATTTTCAGTGACAAAATATGTCTAAAGAACTGTAGAGGTTAGATGTTTTAAACGCTTCTATGCAAGAAGTCCATTGTCAGTGATGCACTTTCTTAATATTGAAGTAAATTACAAACTTTCATCTATGCTTCCCAAGTGGTTCACTGATCAAGGCTTAAGCTGTGTTTAAAACTTCAATTAAAGTATACAATAAATATATAACGTTTTATGAGGCTTTGTTGAAATCTCAACTTGAGCTGAATTTAAAACACATAGAGATCCAAATGAAAGTTTCACAGAACCTAGGTAACTATTCTTGTTTGCCTCTGTTGAAATTTAATAATATGTGCCACAAAAAAGTTTACCTAGACTTTTGAGGACATTTGCAAACTGACACACTCTGTCTTTCAATTCACTGAAAGTAACTTGACCGTCATCATCTGGATCATTTCCCTCCCTGAAAAGATAAGGCAACATCATGTCCATCATTTCTAATGAGAGATATATTACAGCCAGTCTACTGTGTTCATTATTTTCATTATAAATCCATGAATAAACGAGAGCAAAGTTTTAATATCATTACCTGTTTTTTATATATAAATGAAAGTTTCCTCTTTACATGTATTATTTTAAGTATTCATATTGATTACCCTGACTGGAAGTGTCTATCGGCACAACTGTCGTGCCATGCCGATTATTTTTCTTATTCGCATGACGGTCGTGCCCAGCAGTATTCTTATCTGCACAATGGGTGTTTCGGTAACGTTTCTAGTTTTGGCATTTATAAGGTATATCTTAGTTAGAAATATAAGCTATTATAGCATCATGTTCATTGTTTAAGATACTTAAATCAATGTTAAATCAATTGACTTTAACTAGAGCTGCTTTTGAGAAAAGCGCATGTCTCCAACAACTGCCTAATCATCTAAATCGTAAGTCAGTCTTTATATATCGTTTACTCACTACAAATATACCTTTGAAGAGTTAAAAGGCAGATTTTGGGTAATTCAAGGGCCATAATTTCGAAGTGCCTGGGCCGATTTGGCTAGTTATCGAACTTGGCCAAGGACTTATGGTCAAACACATTTTGTTAAAGTTTGGTGAAGATCGGATAAGACATGTTTGACTTAGAGTGCAGACAAGAGTAACAAGAGCTGTTGTGGGACAGCAATGCTCAACTATTCAACAGCCTTGTCAACTGAATGAATACAAAAGTCCAAAAAGAGGCATAATTTTGTAAAAATTGGAAACAGGCTTATGGCACCTGCACAGTGCTTATCAGCTCATGACAATGGACAAGCGTGTGAAGTTTCAATCCATTCCCATTAGTGGGTTCTGAGATACCAGCTTATATATAAGAATTTAACCAAAAACTGCCAAGTCGAAAAAGGGGCATCACTTTGAAAAAATGCAAAGTAGAGTTACTGAACTTTTGCACTGCATGTCATATTATGACAGTGAACAAGTGTGTGGA
Source organism: Mercenaria mercenaria (assembly GCF_021730395.1). Classification (NCBI taxonomy): domain Eukaryota; kingdom Metazoa; phylum Mollusca; class Bivalvia; order Venerida; family Veneridae; genus Mercenaria; species Mercenaria mercenaria. The sequence continues at coordinate 23,415,100 of NC_069363.1, forward strand.
GTTTCAATCCTTTCCCATTAGTGGATACTGAGATACCAGCTTACATACAAAAACTTAACCAAAAACTGCTAAGTCAAAAAAGGGGAATAATTTTGAAAAAAATGCAAAGTAGAGTTATGGGACCTGCACATTGCATGTCAGATCATGACAGTGAACAAGAGTGTGAAGTTTCAATCCATTCCCATTAGTGGATACTGAGATACAAGCTTACATACAAAATCTTAACCAAAAACGGCTAAGTCGAAAAAGGTGCATAATTTTTAAAAAATTCAAAGTAGAGTTATAAGACCTGCACAGTGCATGTCAGATCATGACAGTGAACAAGTGTGTGAAGTTTCAATCCATTCCCATTAGTAAGTACTGAGATACCAGCTTACATTTGTACATACAAAACCTTTACCAAAGTTTTTAAGTCAAAAAAGCGGCATAATTTTGTAAAAAAGCAAAATAGAGTTATGGAACCTGTGCAATGTAAGTCAGTTTATCACAGTGAACAAGTGTGTGAAGTTTCAATCCATTCCCATTAGTGGTTTCTGAGATACCAGCTTACAAACAACAAGAAATATCTTTAAAAATGATAGTCGGCGAATTGTAATAAGGAAAGAAGTTTATGAATTTTTCATCTAACATTCATCTTTCATCTAACATTTTGCAAATTGCAAAACTAAACACCGCACTTTAACAATTTAAATGGTTCTCTTTTAATTTTTCGCAAAGGTTTCGTAGGGTTGCAATTTTGTTTCTTTTATCCTTAGACGAATAATTACAGCAGTAGTTTAATGAAGATTCATGAAGCAGTTCATGAGAAGAGGTCATTAAACGTGTTTATATTTTTAGCTAAATTGGTCCCTATCCCCATTTGTAACAAAATAGCAGGAGACCTTACGATATTGTTACACATCGAGTTTGATAAAAATCCATTACATTTTAGTGGTTAATGCGAAGAAAGGCATATCTACTTTTAGCTATAGTGGTCCCTAATAGGGCCCAAGTTCCTATATAAAATTTGGAAGAGGACCTTGTAATGATGCTCTAGACCAAGTATGACAAAGACCCACCAAGCTGTTCATGAGATGCTGTATAAATAAAATCTGGAAAGTAGATCCCTCGGAAGCACCGAAAACAAGGCAAACAGTGAAAATTGCAGACTCGGTTTGATTGAGTCTGTTCATGAGCAGTAATGGAAAATGCAACACTGCCCACGCCCCCTAGCACCGGCTTAAGCAGTATTCAATCTTCAAATCTAAATGAATTGAAATCAATGATCCCAAAGAACCAGAAAATATTACAACACTGAGATGAAGTCAAAGGCATTTCAAGTTTTAGCTCTAGCAGCCCCTAAAAGGGGTGAAATGTCCCAGCTGAACAAAGTTGGCTGCGGGCCTAATAAAGATGCTACAAATCAAGTTTGATTAGAATACATGAGAAAAAATCAATTAAAGGATTTTTTTATTTATTATTTTTATTTATTTCTAAAATAGGCCAACTGATCCCGCTTTAACAAATGCATATTCGCTATTCATGAATCTATGGACAATGACGTCACACCTATAAAAAAGTGAAGGTCAAGCAAAACATACAATTGTAATTATTTCAATATTTCTGTTTCATAAGCAAAGTTTGACCGTAGTCATATCACATAGATAAACTGTATGCAGCGTACCTTCATTTCAGTGTAATGAGATTCAGTCATTATATAGCATATATATAATGAAACAGATTTCAACTGAGTTCAATATTTGCATACCATACTAAAGAAAAATATTCATATATAATAAATCAGTTAAATAATTTATAACAAATATATCAAAGCAAACGAGTACTCATTTTAATATGCAATCTGAATAAGTCACAAAAGCAAAAAACCTTTTCATATACAGACGACAACTGTAACAAGGAAAATCTTTTAAAAAGCACTTCTCTACATAAAAGACTCTAATCACACCCTTATTCATGTGATACGCAGACCGTATTCAGCTCTTTCTTTAATTTGATATATGTTGGTATTTGAACAGGTTTTTATCATATTTATTAAACTTACATATCAATATTCTTGCTAAATATACTGAGCCAAAGTAAGCTTTAAAACTGTGAACAGCGTCGTTTAGGATAAACGCTTTGTCTACATTTCACTCAGCGTAGCACAATCAACAGAGTGAAAGAAATTGACACTCTCGTCCAATCAGGCAGAGTGTTGCATAAATCTTCCATTTTGATAAATTACCTATAATGCGTTATCAAGCAGTTTGATTTGCAAACTGAAGTCACGTGGCATAGGTAACGAAAACGAATTTAGACGGCGTCGCCGAAAAACTTAACCAAATCGGGACGGCGACGCACGACTGAGTCCAATAGCTCTACTATTCTTAGGGTTGGTACTGATCACTTGTGTTAAGTTTCATTAAATTGTGTGCAAGGGTTCAGGAGATAAGGTGCGCACAAGATTGCATATGCAGACTGTATGTATATAGTATAGTAACAAAATTCAAAGCCCCGTAACTCTGCAAATTTTCTTTCTGAAAGAACCTAACGTGCACCATGCACAACTACTGTTGTTACCGATCACTTGTTTGAAGTTTCATTAAATTGTGTGAAGGGAATGAGGAGAGTTGGTGCACACAAGATTGTGTCTATGTATATAGTATAGTAACAAAAAACAAAGTCCCATAACTCTGCAATTTTTTTTCTGAAAGAACCTATTATGCACCATGCACAACTAGGGTTACTACTGATCACTTGTGTTAAGTTTCATTAAACTGTGTGCATGGGTTCAGGAGATTATGCGCGCACAAGATTCCATATGCAGACTGTATGTATATAGTATAGTAACAAAATTCAAAGTCCCGTAACTCTGCAAATTTTCTTTCTGAAAGAACCTAACGTGCACCATGCACAACTACTGTTGTTACTGATCACTTGTGTGAAGTTTCATTAAATTGTGTGAAGGGAATGAGGAGAGTTGGTGCACACAAGATTGTGTCTATGTATATAGTATAGTAACAATCAAAGGCCTGAATGGCCTGAGTCGGCTAATGATTGATGTACTGACAGTATAGTCTACCAGTTTCAGTTTGTTTTTAGGTTTTTTTCTTAAAATTTCATAACACAGCTCGATATTTACCCAAAATATTATATCCGGATACGATTACACTTTTCTCCAGTTTGAACAATATATTTTACAAATTGTGATGATACGAAGACATTTAGCAGCAATTGGCAGCATCTGACATTGAAGTTTACGGTTAAATTACCTCTTATTTAAATCTTTTCATAAAAAAGTTATTTCGTTTCGCCAAACATAGACGATCTACTTTCGATTTCAAAAACTACAAGAAAATACAATTTAATGTTTCGCCGATTTGTTTATTTCTCGAAAAATAAGAATTAAAATCATTTTTAATATCTGTAGTAACTAAACAAACCAGTAAGAGCTTCTTCTTCCGATAATTTATCCGTTTACTGACTGCAAAATTCATGTGTGTGTGTAGAAACCCACGCAAAGTTTATAGAAATCATACGATGCGTGTATACGTTCAATGTGGGAGAATTAAGGCTGATCGGGATCGGCTATGTTACCTAACGCATCCAGACGATTCAGATTTTGTTTTTAAAAAAGCATTGTGTGCATTTCTGTAATTTTATATACGTTTAGAAATTATTAGACATGCGTATTTGCATTATTTCTATACGTAATTTACGCTAATACGCATCTTATCTGGAGCCCTGTGGAACTATTTTTTTGTCTTTCGCTGGATGTTACGCAAGCTTTGTAAGCCTGCGCAATTCATAAAATGCACATTTATGCTTAATGAGTTACATTCGAGTATTGCACAATTACAAGTCATAAATATGACAGATTACATCGTATATTGGTCATAGCAAAGGGAATTCACGCAACTTAACTTCATTCTTGCAGTGAACTGTTTGAAGTTTGAGAAATCTAATGGAACTACATCGCTTCACTGTGTTATTTGGTCCATTTAGACTTAGAGAATTGCTGGATAGCAAGGACTCGTCAAAACGATTACATCGTTTAGCCGACTCAAAAAACAAAGTCCCATAACTCTGCAAATTTTTTTCTGAAAGAACCTAACGTGCATCATGCACAACTACTGTTGTTACTGATCACTTGTGTGAAGTTTCATTAAATTGTGTCACGGAGATGAGGAGAGTTGGAGTGCACAAGATTGCATATGCAGACTGTATGTATAGTATACAAATTCAAAGTCCCGTAACTCTGCAAAAAAATCATTCTGAAAGAACCTAACATGCACCATGCACAACAACTGTTGTTTCTGAACACTTGTGTGAAGTTTCATTAAATTGTGTCAAGGGGATGAGGAGAGTTGGTGCGCACAAGATTGTGCCTATGTATATAGTTCAGTAACAAAAAACAAAGTCCCATAACTCTGCAAAAAAAATTCTGAAAGAACCTAACATGCATCATGCACAACTACTGTTGTTACTGATCACTTCTGTGAAGTTTCATTAAATTGTGTCAAGGGGATGAGGAGAGTTGATGCGCACAAGATTGTATGTCTGTAACTTTTTGAAATCGAAAGTAGATGGTCGCCGAGTCAACCTGCTAGGTTTTAAAAAACATTTCTCTTAAAATCATTTTGATAAGAGGAAATGTCATGGTAAATTTTAATATCACTTACCATCAAATGCTGTTAAACTGTCTTTGCGTCATAACAATTTGTCAAACACATCCTTTTAACTGGAGATTTAGGCAAATCTACGAAAGTGTAACAATACCAGGACATTCAATTTTGGATAACAGGATTTTGATCAATAAAAGTATTTGAGCCAGGGGTTTTAAATACTGGTTGACAGGGATGAGAATCAACAGTAAATTTTCTATTGCTTGAACTTTTATTCTTTTAGCTATATACGTTTTGTTTTTACAGTTCTAACAGCTGTACTGTTTGTCATGTAAAATTCACCTGGGGAGTCTTCTTTCCAACAAAAGAAATAAAAGTGCAGGTTTAATTCTCAGTGGTGTTTTGAATTTAGACATAGTGCTTAAAGTGCCATAACTATTTAATTCTGCACAGAAGGCTTCATGTATTATTGTTCCAAAACATTAAAAATGCATGAATAATAAGATATAGACAGGCCTTTTTTTATGCTGATTCTAGGGCCGAAATTCGGCCCTATTCCCCAATCTAAAATATATACTTTTTTCCCCACCTTGGCCAAAAATTCCCCATGCAAAAAAAAATGAAATTAGTTTTGATTTTCAGTCCTGATTTTAACAACTTTTCAGCAAATATATTCCCCCAAACAATGATTTCGCAACGTAAATTTCCCCTCCAAAAGGTACCTGGTACCCTTCCCCAAATTTACAAAAAAAGGGCTGATAGACAAGTGAATTTTTTTAAGACTAGTGATTTTATAAGAGCAAATAAGATAATATTATCATTAGATTTGTTAAAAGCTTCGTTATCATGAACATTATTACCTCGGTATAAAATCTCCCACTTGAACAGCTCAATCTCCCACTTTGGAAAGCAATAACTGCCACTTGGCATTCAGAAAAAGTTGGGATGTCTGAGAGTTACTTCCCTTTACCGGCGACCGGTTTGAAATAAAATAGGTTACCTACCAATAAAAGGCCAATCGGTCACCGTCTTTATCAATGTGTCTATCAACAGCATTGTAGCACAAGTTTGTTTTTGCACCCTGCATCCACTTGATGTAAATTGGACCGTTTCTTACATCAAAATTGAAATCGAGGAATTTTCCCGTTGGTTCGGATTCCCAATAAAAACCTTTGGCTATTTCAGACCAGAAACCTTCTGGATCATCGATAGACTTTTGATACATTTCTTTGTATTGTTCCATGCTATTAATAAAAGCTTCATTTTTTACACTTTCCGGAGGCGGAAACGTTTCGTGATGGAGTTCTGCCATTTTGGTATCTCGCGTCTGTGTCTTCTATTTTCATTGGCTGATAGACTGGTCCTCTGCGAACTTCAAAAAAAGGGAACCAATATTGGACAGGGAACCAGATTATAGGTTAAAGGTCAGTAATTCAAATCCTTCTTTGTTTCATATAAAAGACGACAATTTCAGGTCGTCTTTACGTATCTTTAGAGAACATCACTTTTTTCTACACCTATTTTTCATGAAAGTTCTATCACAAATTAACGAAAAAATGAAAAGAAAATAGGGGGTTATGTAGTTCCTAGTGAAATGCCAGTCAGTTGTGGTCTGCTACCCTAAAAATGGCGCATATTTGCTCTCGTCCGCGCAATAAACACCTACTTCCGGTTTCGATCTGCAAAACTTGCCATGTGGGGTGTATGAACATGAAAACCGTCTCATTTCATGCAGAATGTATTCTAGTAGTGAAAAATGGTGATTAAAGCACTCGTTCTACACGAATTTGCGCAAAAAATGGGAAAATTAGGATCTATTTATTATGGACTTCTTTCGACTACACCACGGAAGCACATTTTCGACCGAATTACTGACCTTATTACCTGCAGGTATATTGGAATGCAACAAGTAGTATAGCACATGGGGACTGGGTGATTTCACGTGACTTTTTACCGATATGCGATTGGCTTATCGCATTTATGGAACGCCGTTTTTGCAATATAGCTATCACTCTACATGATATATAGAGAAATGATTGTAACCTGAATTCCTCATTCATTATTTCATATAATTTATTCAAACTTTCAGCAATGATCAATATTGATACCTTGTTGTGCAAAAGGTTTTTTTATGTTAATTGCTCTTCAATTTCCTAGATTAGGCCTAAAAAAATCTTTGTTTCCGGTAACATGCTAAAAAAAATTAGGGTAGGTAGGTCGGAATTTTTTTATTTTTTTTTTTTGAATTTCTTTTTATTGAGGGAGACTTTTTCAGTAAATGAAGGTATATATCCTGGATACAGTTTGAAATCTGGAGTAGCTCTAGAGGCTACGGGTTAGGTCATACATTGATGTATGGTAGTATATGTTCAAGTCGCAACATGTTGTGTACAATTAACGGATGTGTAGATAGATGACTCCACCTCAAAGAGTCAAAAGTCGGCCATTACATTTTTGGCCTTTGACAGACGGACAAACGTTCAAATTTTGCGGATAAAAGGGCAAGATACGAAGTCGAAATTTCGTGTTATTAACTCGAAATTTCGAGTTACTTAACTCGAAATTTCGAATTAAGTAACTCAAAATTTCGAGTTACTAAGTCAAAATTTCGAGTTAGTGTCTCGAAATTCAGAATTAATAAATAAAGCGCACCTGGCACCGATGCTCTTCCGTACTAATTAGGTTCGGACAACGAAAATTAATTTACGGAAATATATGGAATATTCATGAGTGCCAGATCAATACCTTGTAAAGTCATAGTTTATACATCGATTTTTATGGAAAATTGAAACGATTCATTTTTTTACATCCCCCATTTAATGTTTTTTCCTGTTGCATTTTTGTCCCTTTTTGTTACCAACGACAACACCACCAACAACATTCATTATGTAATGACTGGGTTGTCATCTGTACACAAATCAGTATACACTGCATATATAATGTACAAACATAGACTGTATATAGTTGAAACACATAGATCACAATTTCTTGTGTATATGTAAATCATTAGAATAAATTTAGGAGCTACAGAGTAATTTTGGCAATGAAAAGTGATTTGAACTCTATTACTGACATAAGAAATTTTATTGTAAATATTTTCTCTTTCTGACCACATACCAAAAACAAAATATAAACACAAGTTATTCTTCACTTTTGATATGAAGACAAATCTTTCCAAATTCAGCCATAAACTGTGGGACTACAGTACCTTTACTAATGATATTCTGGGGCATGGTATCCTTTTCTTTTTTAAATCCGACCTTGGATTTGCTTGACAAAAATATTCTGGCTGCAACTTACTGAGAAAAATCACTAAAAAATCTGGTTTTAATTCGGATATTTAAAAAGAAGGTCATATTCTTTACCTTAAAATTGCTTTTATAATTACAATGATAAGACCATACTGATATTTATATCCTAAAAACTCACCAGAATTCAGCATTTGGCTTTTGAAATATTCAAAACCATCTATGGTACCACTTGAACAATGGTCTCACTCTTAATTAAAGTTCCTTTTTAGCTTTACTATTTGAAGGATAGGTAGAGGAATTGCACTCCCCACTTGTCAGCGTCCTGATTATTTCCACTTATGAGAATCGTTTTAAACTTTGCCCCCTATGTAAACTTAAAAATTTATGGTTAAGTGTTTTGCATGTAAGCTGGTATCTCAGTACCCAATGATGGGAATGGTTTGAAACTTCACACACTTGTTCACTTTGATAAGCTGACATGCATTGTATAGGTTCCATTTGTACCCTTTTCAACATTTGTATTCATTCATTTAACTTTCTTTACCGACAGGGCTATGGAATAGTCGAGCGTTTCTGTTCTCTGACAATTCTAGGTTTTCACGGCCAAGTTGTCATTATATAACGTAAACATAAAGTAACCGACAATCATATTTACAGTGTCGAAATTCTTTAGAATACAGGAATTGGCATTCACGAATTTCAAAACTTTCGGTGACAGGACCCCCATCACCCAATCCTACAGAAATGATAGAACATTTCCTAAAAGTAAGATGACCATTTTATCTAAAACAGTTCTCAATGATATCCAAGGGGTATGTTTCCCTTAGGAAAGGTTTTCCATGGACAAAAGAAGAAATGTAATTGAAATTTCCTAAAATTATATTTGAATATAAAATGTGTATGTTTGTGAAATATGCATAATTTTTTTCTTCTGTGATACATGGAGCGTGATTGCCTGTCGTGTATCTCATATTCGCTGATATGCAGAGTCGGTATCGAATATTCGTCCGTAAAAGATTAGTAAATCTACCAGTATTTCCAATTAATGATCCGATTGGACACGGTGTTAATATTGTTGAGGAGTTCTGCTATATTATGTTAGGAAACACGTCCAGTGATATTAGTTCGATGCTGAACAACGAAATTAGGGATAGCGAGTTCGAACCCCTACAGCTGAAGTTATTGTTGGTCTTCCGGAACGAGTTTTAATTGCAGACCCTTGTAAACCGTTTACAATTTTGTACGTAAAAGAAACAGGAAAGTTAACCAAAATGACTAATATTCATCTGGAGGGGCCGGAGCCATATAGTTGACGACATAAACATAACCTATTAACACTTCATTTTCTTTTAATCATCAGACGAAAATCGGAATAATGGTACGTACGTGGTGTCTGCACATCATAATATTACTTGAAAGTGTACACTGTCCATTTGTCTTAGTAAGTCGACATGAACTGGGCACTGCCTGTTTCCGTTACTGCGTCAATAATAATGCTCAAGAGTCAATATCTTTAGAAAACTACTGTAGCTTCAGATGAAAATAACCATTATGTTTCTATAGAAACCATTGATTTCCTGTTTACAATATTAGCGGCTTCCATTTATCGGGATATCGCATCCATTTTTTAATAATTAAGACTGTAATATATCTTTGTTGTTTCATCTTCATACAAAGTATCCACAAAACATTGTACATAGGTTGATATTCAATAGTGATATTCAGCGTAGTATGAAAACAATATGTATCCAATCATTTGAACAGCTTTCGAGCTTATTATCGCTTACGTATGATTTTCATCCGTGAATAAGAGGAAAGAATGATTTGATTTAATAGAGTTTAGAATGTCTCTAGTTAGTATAGGCCTACAAATGATGCAGCAATTTACATCGGATCTGAATTTAAAATCGATCGAGTACATCTGTTTCTCCAGCGTTTAAATAACAAACCACAAATAATAATATACTCAGCAGAAGCAATCTGTCAGGCGAAAAGAAGATCAACAGAGTGCGGATAATTACAAGGATAGTGATTGGGATGTAGGTTCAAGGGGGTAAGTACGTCTTGAATGCGATTCAGTAAGATTGCGTTGCGCATCATTTAATATATCTCTCTGTTATTTTTATTTTTATATTCTCGTACTTCTTACATATCTCAAGTTTGGTATAATCCTGTTAAGTATGAAAATATAGCCTTAGATGAAGCATTTAAGTTAGAGATTCTCTTCAGCCATTGTGAAAAAAATCGTGTAATTTGCTAACGATAACTTGTGATTCCAGAAATCTTTAATCACAAAGCGGTCGTTGTTTAAAAAATCAGCAAAGATATAAAGATACTTTACGTTGTAATCTCCGTTTATTTCTTAAAAATAAATTTAAGTTTTGATTTATTTATATTATATTTTACGCTTAAAATTAATTCATTTGAGGGACATAGAATCATAGAAAATATCTAATGTTATAAAAAGTCAAATGAAATCAGCTGTGTGTCTATGTAAGATTTTTTGTAAAATCACTGGATTAACAAAAGAAGCATTGTTCAGGCCTATATGCAAAATATAGAAGGAAAAAGTAAACAAGAAATGTCTTTAAAAAAGACAAACGGCGTAGATGTAATAATGTTTTGACGCATGGAAAATTCTGAATTAAACAGGATGTACAGTCTTGACCAGGAAGGGTGGTGGTGGTGGTGGTGTGTGTGTGTGTGTTTTGGGGGGGGGGGGGGGGGGGGTATTCGGAAATCCAAATTCACTCGCGAAAATAACCATTTGTAGTTTATTGCTCAAAACTAATTTTCAGTCTGTGTTAAACCTGACTTTAAATAATTTCTTACATTATTTGTTGCTTTTTTCTCTACAGCTGCTCTCTGATACAGATTTTTTGCTTTCAGATGGATAAATGTTAATGAAGATCCGTTATTAATAGAAATCAACAAACAAGTATATTCTGTAACACCATGCCTTTATATAGATGTCATTTTTTACTCAAGTTGTATATAGTATTGTCTAACTGCTAAACACACTTTTTTTATTTTTGTTGGGATTAACGTCACATCGACACAGTTATAGGTCCTATGGCAGCTTTTTATGGTGGAGGAAGACACAAGGTACCCCTCCATGCAGAGGGAACCTGGGTAGAACCACAGACCTTCGTGGCTTCCTCACATGGAGAATTCAACGCCGCGAAAGAGGTCACATTGATGAGAGGTAATGAAATATAAAATCAGCGACCTTCACCACTCGGCCACGGAAGCCCCTAAACTAATCTTTAATCATAAACCATATGATCAAGTTTTGAAAATATTGTTATAGAATACAAGTGATAAGATTATTTAAATAAAGACAAATTAAAACTCAACATCCTACTAACTGAATGCAAATATTTATAAGATATTGTAAAATATTAAAGTTAACATTTAAGGCGGACACAATTGGGAATAGTTTGATACTTTCCGTTCCTTTGTTTCATAATCGCAGATAAAGGACCATTTTCTTAATGTTGCAAGAGTACAAAAAGTGTTTCATACTGTGCATTTGTTCAATTCATATGGGAAATGAAATGTTAGTAAAGGTAGCCGTTTCTCCTCAGAAAACATCCAGGTATTGATTAAGACTAAAGCGCATGATGCAATTTGATAATGGCGAAGCATTTCCTAATGGAGAAAATTGCTTTCCTCCACGATTATATGGAATAAAATTACCATTTCATAAAGAGTGATATTGAAATCGCGATTTACAGATTTCGTTTTAATTAGTATTTTGCGTCAATGGAATGTAAATTGTCTTGAGGTCATCAGCATTATTTCCATCTTTATAATACAGTACATGAATAATAGCAGAATATTTTGTTAGTGAATAACACATCACTGCAATCACTAAATAACTTGTATTTTTATGACTTTATATAAAACTTCTTCTTTTGTATATACATGATAGCACATAACTCTTATGTATTAAGTTAAAGATTTTCGAGTTAATTTTATCTTTAATTTCTAAAAGCCATTAAGTGCACCTCATTAACTGCAATTTCCTTTTACCATGTTTACAGAAACAAAAGAAAGTTTCATTGAACATTTTTATACATATACTAATATTAAAATCAGACCAGTCCATTTATCAACACTGACCACAACGTTAACATCCCATGAATAGCAACAACACACATTTGACAAGTTTATAGAACGCACATTGTACACGTACACTGAAATATTGTAGCTTTTCCTTTAAAGTCTCCATTTCATAATAATCAAGTTATATCGTGTTTGATACATTTTGTTGAATTTACGTCGATGTATCAATTTTGCAAATTGATAATGTTTATCTAATAAATTTGCTACCTAAAGAACCCATGAATCGAAATAAACATTTGCAAATCAAAGTTGATATAAGTCAATAAAGTAAAAGAACGTTAGCATGTGTGACCACCCCTTGCGGTGTGGTACAAGCAATGACGTTTTGACTCATTAACGTTACGTGTCGTCGTAGGTGCAAAATTGCTTTCAATATCTCTATTATCTAGATATAATCAAATACAGGTGTTACGTCGCATGATTTCCACTTAATTTTACAATATTTAAAATGCGAAAACATTTAAATATTGGTGTGATTCTGACGTGTTAATGCGTTCTGAGCTAACTCAATACCATTCCGTGATTTACTTTTGTTTCTTTCCAGACTAACTTTTAAAACAGTCGATTGATTTTATGTAGCATTCCATCTCGGAGTGTTTGAGTCTTAACAGATCTTATTTTATGGATGATAAAACGTTGTACTATATAATATCTACAATTTGCTGTTGCACTGTTCTGAATTGTCTCTTTTAAAGAGAGTCAGAAATAATGATTTATCATGCCAGAAAAATTCAGAAAAAGACACCATTTGCCATTTATCAAACGTAAGTACAATTACACAACTTTGGTTATTTTGAAATATATTGCTTTTGCCAAGAAATGTTATATTTAGTCTGCTACCATACTGAACAAAACATGACTGACGTGCAGTGTTTTTGATTTGTTCCACTGAGACAACTGGTAACTGTCGCATGGCCTGCACAGCGTGAGGACTGATTACAGTTTACGTAACAAATTCTCAGAAATTGATGAAATTTTGTCTGAAAAAAGTAGTGGATGTGATATATTTTTCAGAGACTAAATTAGATACAGCTGTTTGTTGCTCCTGGATATAAGCCTGAGTGCAGAGATAGGAACTCTCACGCAGGAGGAACTGCATGTTTCATTAGGTCTGACATCCCTGTTAGAAGTAGAAGGATTTGGAAGAAGAAGATCTTGAAAGTATGACTTTTAAGGTTATATCGGTCAATATCATGTATCTGCAGACCCCATAAAATGAATCTGTTGTTGTTATTTTTTGTTGTTGTTTTTGTTGTTGTTTTTTGTTGTTGTTGTTGTTTGTTTTTAGAAAGTTTTGTAAGTATAGCTGATAAGTGTGTCACAAAATTTGAAAAACTGTAATGTTTCTAGGAGATATAAACTATGACTTACTCAGTGAAACTAAAGGGAAACCATTTCTTGACATTATTGACCTCCTTGACCTTGCAAATTTGGTCAGAAAGCCTACATGTTTCATAAAAAATATGCAGCCATCTTTTGTGGATGTGACAACTTACTAATTAAAACTGTTGTGCATGAGGACCCTGAACCTTACCATAGGTGTTTCAATTATAATTTTATTGGTACTGTTATTAACAATAAAGTGTCAAAATCTGAAAAGCCCAATTATGATTATGCTTAATGTAAGGAATATATATATCAGACCTGAAAAATATTCAAATTACAGAATCAGCTGATATAAACAATATGCACGATGCTTTTGAAAATGAAGTGATATCAGTTATTGATAAACATGTTCCTGCAAAACAAATGTATTAACGAAATGCCCAGTTACCATACATGAATAGAGAATTACGTAAGGTTATCAATAAAAACATGTTATATCACAATTACTTGAAAATAAAAATGCTAAAACATTGGACAAATACAGGATCTTAAGAAATACTGTAAAAAACGTAAAGAAAAGGTTTTAAAGTACTTCCAAGAGAGATGTGTCGGCGGTTGTAAGTCATCTGATTTTTGGGGAAATGCCAAGCCATAATTGTCAAGAAAATCAAATAACACCCATATATTAGTAAAATTGTTTAAAATGAGAAAGATAAAATTGTAACTGAAAATGTAGATGTTTCTGAAATATTAATGACCTTTTAACGAATGTTGCTAGGGATACTGGAAAGGATTTTGTCTTCCAACAGTAATAATCAACCTAACCTGTCTTAAATTGAGTAAACTAAACAGGCTTACCATATTTTACACTTTTGTATTGCCAAATTTTAACTTTTACTCACTTGCATGGCATTTCTGCTCTGAAACTTATACTAAAAATGGAAAAGATTAAAAAACGATCTGTGTACGATGATTATTCTTTCACATTTGCAGTTTTACCTGACAAAGCAAGTTTACCTTCATTACATGCACGCAGAACGCGAACTACGGCCTTGGAACATTTTAAGATAGTTACTGATATTGCACCACCTTTTTTGTCTGATCTTGTTGCTAAACAATCTACAGGTAGTTAAATATATTACAGGTGCCAGCTGTTTGAACATCATCTTATGGTAAAAAATCCTTCATGTATGCTGCGCCAGTGCTGTGGAGCTCGCTTAAAGAACACTTCGGGATGCAGCTTCAGCCAATGCAGAAGCCTCATATCTTGCAGTGGCAGAGACTGCAAGTGCAATTTGCTTGTAAACTAGGCCAGTGAGCTCCTACAGCATTGGTGGGGCCTGCGCAAAGTTTAATTAGTTATATGTGTATGTATGTGTATAAGACGCTCGGTTTTTTTTTTTGCATGTTGCTTTTTCCAATCTGTGTTAGCTTTTTGTGCTTTCGTGCCTGCTGCTATGAGGTTTTGTAGTGTCACAAATTATCTCCAGGTTCCCATGCTTGTATCTACTATTTTGTGTTTGCACTGACTGTAGATTTTCTTAGTTCGGCATTGCTTACTACTCAGTTATTTGTTATTTTTGTACATATGTACTATGTGCCTGTGTTTGTATGAATCGTACATGCATATGCTATTTATGACATTGTAAAATTCCTTTAGTTTTACTTGCAGTCTATTTATTTTCTTCTTGTTTTGCTTTGTTGCACTTGCTAACGTGTTTGTTTGCTTTTGTATTAGTGTTGCAAACTATGATATGCCAATCTATTGTACTTGTGTGTCTTTCCGTTCAATCCCTACAACCAATTACACGAACTGTTATATTTTAATAGTTTTTTTAAAGCTTTTGATTTATTCTCCCTCATTAAGTGACATCTTAGATAACATGGCTAAGCACTTGTCTTAGTTTTTAAATGTGTTTTCAAATTTTATTTCCATATTCCTTTTCTTAACATACTAGATTAAGTTTATAATTATACTATTAATATCTATATTATTATTGCAGCTTTTATACATCTGTTCTCACATATACTATTTCTTACTCTGTAGTCGGTTCAAAAGCTCGCATGAGCTTATATTGTACTTCTTTGCTATCTTGCAGACTTTAAATAAATCTTACCTTATCTTATCTTATTTTATCTTATTACATCAACCAGGCATGATCGTTTACAATCACACAGCGTTGGTTTACTACTATACAACAGACCTTAACTCTAGTTCGGTAGACACGGACAATGCAACGATTTCAAGTATGGAGAGGTTTGGAGACAATGAAACTTCACAACATCATACTTCCACGTCAGTTATTTGCAGTAATGCAACCGACGTCATATCGGAGAACCCCAGGACGTCGCATGACGCCCTTCTGTATATAGTAACGGTTCTGTTGTTTTATTCACTAAGTATGGTGATTCTTATGGTGAAATACATCAGGAGAGAAAGAGAAGAGGCAGAAATGGCACACTATTACTCGGAATATGTATCACGTGAAAAGTTCAAAACACCAAAATTTGAGATACAAAATTATATGAATTTATTAAAGTATAAACAGGAGTATATTTCTGAAAGAAGAAAAGGTGTCAGAGACGAAGGTAGTACTGCTTGTATAAATGTGCCTTTAGTGCCTGATAAAGAACAAAGTGATGAGCAAGTCAAAGTTACAACATGTGTTGACTTAAGAATATAAGAAATACATTGCTTACGCTTATGTAATTTTACTTCTAAGTTATCTAATATTATTTATTTACAAGAGAACTTTAAATAGCAATGCTTTATCAGACGGAGCACAGAACCAAAACTTTCATAGAAGAGGTATTGCACATGCATGTTTCATTAGGTCTAACATCCCTGCTAGGAGAAGGGAGGACTTGGAAGCAGAAGATCTTGAAAGTATTACTTTTAAGGTTGTATTTAATAAATGTACATGGTCAATATTATGTATCTATAGCCCCCAAACATGGTTCTGTTTTCTTTTTTTTTTTAAAAGTTTTGAAAGTATAGCTTATAAGTGTTTCACAAAATTTGAAAACTGTAATGTTTCTAGGAGACATGAACTATGACTTATTTGGTGACCATAGGCCGCTTTTCAAGGAATTGCACTCTGTGTATCATTGCGGTTTCATGTACACCGCCGTATGAACACACCTGCTGGTGTTCGGTACTATGTAAATGTTGAGTCCTGCTCAATCCAGGGCTAGAGTGCGCGGACGGTATAAGAAATAAAAATTTATTCTTTCCAATGTACTTTTGCGAAAATTTCGACAGTCTTGGATGCAATATAGAATTTCTCCGTTGTAACATACTAGTAGATGAATGAGTTCTGTTATGAATAAATGAAATACAATACCTATTAGTGTTGCCTTGCATAACAATAAATTACACATTTGTCAATATACAAAGAAAATGTCTGTAATAATATATATTCAAAAGAAAATTCCAAAAATGAATTAGTGGTTTTATCTTGATTTTGGCCTTGAATTTGAACATTCCAACACCCATGTCTAAGAATTTAAACTGGCTAAACCATTTGATGATTTTTATAGCAATAGTAAATCTTTATAGCAAGTTTAAAATCTTAGATGCATTTAAAAATTTAATTACCGTTTTTCATATGGTCAGAGACCAGCAAGTCTTCCTACTGTTTGGACTGTTAATTACTTAGTTACATGAATAACAAAATCTCAAAAGAAGCCGTCATGCATTCATATAGATTCCAAGGGCGCTTCCCAATGTTTATGCATATCTTGTTTTTGATGCATTTTTCTAGTTTACCTGAAAATTCGTTCTCACTTTACACGTATATAATATATTTTCAAAAGCAGAAACACAACAAGCATCACCTAAGAAAAGCCTCTGTGTACACTAAGAATTTTTATACTAACCTTCGTTTTACACAATTCCTTCTCAAGGTTTTGTTTGTAGTAAACTTTTACACATGGTTATCTCTACTTCTGCTAACTGCTGGAGATGTCCACTCAAATCCAGGTCCAAGTTCCTCTTACTCATCGGTGTCTTCCACATCAACAGAAATGATAAACATTCCAAATCATCTCTCTTTTATCCACCTCAATGTTCAAAGTATACAGCACAAACTTGATATCCTTTACACAGAACTATGTGACTTTGACATTCTCGCCTTTTCAGAAACTTGGCTTAACAATTCTGTTCCTACAGAAGATCTGCTATTATCATCTTTTCATACGCCTGAACGCAGAGATCGGGTGGGTGATACCCACGGCGGTGTTATCTTGTATATTAAAGACAGTCTTCACTATCGGAGGAGGCTTGATTTAGAGTTAAATCGTTTGGAATGTATATGGGTGGAAATAACGTTATACAGTAACAGACATATTCTCTTCGGAGTGTTTTATCGTCCTCCAAATTCTGATACTATTTACAACAATCTTGTTGAGGATTCTATCGGTCTTGCAATTGATACCAATATATCTGATGTCATAATTACCGGTGACTTCAACTACAATGTATTCAGTCCGATAACAAATCGCAAAATTACTTCAATCACACAACAATTTAATCTTGAGCAATTAATTGATCAGCCAACTCATTTTACCGAACACTCCGAATCTTTGATTGATCTTATTGTTGATTCCAACAAGAACAACGTTCTCTATTCTGGTGTTGGTGAACACTTTCTTGACCAAGAACAAAGATATCACACTCCTGTATTTGGACTTCTTAAATTTCAAAAACCAAAACGCCACTGCTTTGATAGACTTATTTGGGAATACGACCGCGGTGACTATGATAGTTTGAGAGATGCTGTCAAAATCATCCATGGGATAACTACATTGATGTAGATATCAACACATATGCCAATAAAGTAATAACAACTATATCTGACCTTGCAAAACAAAACATTCCTAACAAGACTATTAAAGTAAGACCCCTTGATGTACCTTGGATGACAAATGACATTCGAAGAAATATACGTAAACGCAAACGTTTATACAGAAAGGCCAGAATAACATCAACACAACACTACTGGCAAAAATTTAGAACAGTTCGAAACGAAACAATCCTATTGATACGCGAGGCCAAATCAAATTATTTTCTTAAACTTTCTGACAAACTCAAACGCGGTTCTCTATCGTCCAAGGATTGGTGGAAAACTCTTAAATCCTTTATTTCTAAACCAAATAAGATAAACATTCCCCCTCTTCAAGACCTTAACACCACCCAAATAACATACTCTGACCTTGATAAGGCTAATCTTCTTAACGACTACTTTGTTCAGCAAACAAATATTGACGACGACAATAGAGAAGCACCTGACCTTGGCCCTCCCAACTCCTTGTCCTTTCTATCTAATCTAATTCTACGCCCAGTCGAAGTTGAAGATGTCCTCAAATCATTACAAGTTGACAAAGCAGCTGGACCAGATGGTATCAGTAACAGACTCCTACGAGAAATTTCACATGAGCTCTCCTTCCCTCTTTGTAAATTATTCAATGCATCTTTACAATCTTGTACACTGCCGTCAGCTTGGAAAGAGGCCCATGTAACTGCTATTCACAAGAAAGGCGATGCATCACTTCCAAGCAATTATCGGCCAATTTCTCTTTAAACACAACTGAAAAGGTGTTCGAACGTCTGGTTTTTAAGCACGTCTTTAATCATCTTCAAGATATCAACTTTCTAACTACAGCTCAGTCCGGTTTCATTCCTGGTGACTCTATTGTCAATCAACTGGTCCTCATTTACGAAACACTTTGCAAAGCTCTTGATGATGGGCTGGAAGTTCGTGTCGTTTTCTTTGACATAAGTAAAGCCTTTGACAAAGTATGGCACAAAGGTCTTTTATCCAAACTAGAATATGCAGGTATTACTGGACCCTTGCTCTCTTGGTTTCAAAGTTATCTATCAGATAGGCGTCAACGGGTTATACTTCCTAGCACTCAGTCATCATGGGCTCACATTAAAGCAGGAGTTCCCCAGGGGTCAATCTTGGGACCTCTGCTATTTCTTATCTTTATTAATGATATTGTACAAGAAATACGATCTTGTATAAATCTCTTCGCAGATGACACTAGCCTCTATGTAATAGTAGAACAGCCTGATTCAGCCGCAACTCTTCTCCAGTCAGATATCCAGACAATCTCGTCGTGGGCCAACAAATGGTTAGTAACATTCAATCCATCTAAATCTGAATCTCTTCTTGTAACCAGAAAACGTAACCGTCCGCAACATCCGCCTCTACATATGTTCAATCAAGAAATACCTGGGGTCCTTGAGCATAAACACCTTGGTGTTTTTCTTTCTAGTGATTGTACACGGCATAAACATATCAACTACATCACAGACAAAGCATGGAAACGTGTTAACATCATGCGTAAATTAAAGTACTCACTAGACCGTAAATCCCTAGAAGTTATTTATACATCTTTTATTCGGCCAATATTAGAGTATGCTGACGTTGTTTGGAGCAATTGTGCCCAGTACGAATTCGATCAACTTGACAAAATTCAAAACGAGTGTGCACGTATTGCTTCTGGGACAACAAAACTCATCTCTTTGGAAAATCTACACCAGGAAATCAATTGGGAACCCCTATCGGAAAGAAGATATAAGCACAAACTCGTTATATTCTATAAAATGCAGGCAAATCAAACACCCGATTATCTCTCATCTTTGATTCCCGACGCTGATAACCCACGATACTCACTAAGAAGCTCTGATGACATACATAATATACATGCCAAATCTGCTTTATATTACAACTCCTTTTTATCTTCAGTCATTCGTGATTGGAACCAACTACCAGCAGACGTTCGCAACTGCTCAACTTTGTCAGCCTTTAAAAGTCAAATTTACAAGAACAAAACGAAAACGCCACAGTATTATTACGTTGGTAGCAGAAAACTCCAAATTCTTCACACACGACTTCGCACTAAATGCAGTTCCCTCAACCATCACCTCTTTATGAAAAACATTTCTCCGTCTCCTTTATGCACGTGTGGAAAAATTGAATCAAACTTCCATTTCCTTTTCGAATGTAGATTATACAATGCTTGCCGTAACGTCTTACTACTTAATCTACAAAACTATGAGATTGATCTCAACACATTGCTCTTTGGAAACCCATTCCTTTCAGACCAGGATAATACTATAATATTCACGCATGTTCAGAATTACATATCTGAGAGTAAGAGATTTTCGTGATGCCTTTCCTTTCATTCCGAGACAATACTCGCCCCCCCCCCCCCCCCCCCTATCTTTCTCTGCCTTTCCTCTTTCTGATTACTTTAGTCTTTAGTACTTAACGTTGTTCTATTTTCTATTTTTAATTATCATTATCATTTTACACTATACAGATACTTGTATCACGACCTATTCCCACTACGAGTATAATATGATATAATGCTCTTTTGTGTTTACATACAAACTTTATTGTCCGCCTAAGGAGAAGAATTCTATAAGACATGTCTTTCATTCTTATCCTTTCCTTAGTATCATGTTAACTTGTTATTGTAAATATACAAATCTATGTTATGTACTCTTGGGAATAAATATGTTTAAACTAGAGACCAGCAATTCAAATTTACTGGGAATGATGCAATCGCATACCTTGGAATAATGTTAAGTTTTGTCCGTTCTGATCGGTCAGTAGTGTAAACATACCAAAGAAGTAATTTATTTTTCTAAATTAAGCCATTCTAGTGCGTTTAGAATATTTTATTGCACCTTTTTACAATATTTGTTATAGCTGATGGGTATTAAAAAGGTGTTCATGAAACGGTTTTCGTCCTCCATGCTAACGATATAAACAGGAGGTCACATTATTTATACGAATAAGACACAAAGTATCACTATTCATAAGTTTTTCATCCGTTTTTTTTTTTTTGGTCGCATTAAGATACTTCTTGAAAAGAAAATGTGATAAGATATACATGTTTCGATTTATGGAAGGTCGTACACACCATAATACTATAACGGAAATCTATGGGAAACTAATTCGTGGTCTCTGACCATATCTGGAAGAAAACGGCAACCATCTTGGACTCCATCCTGAATTTCTCATTCTGCATAACGTCAGAAAAAAGTATTTTTGCCAGAATCACAAACTCGGGATATTTGCCAACATTTTGATATAACATTCTGTGTTATACTTCAGGCACAACCCACCTCTCGAAATAAGCCTCTTTTTTCGGCGACGCCGTCTAAATTCGTTTTCGTTATCTATGCCACGTGACTTCAGTTTGCAAATCAAACTACTTGATAACGCATTATAGATAATTTATCAAAATGGAAGATTTATGCAACACTCTGCCTGATTGGACGAGAGTGTCAATTTCTTTCACTCTGTTGATTGTGCTACGCTGAGTGAAATGTAGACAAAGCGTTTATCCTAAACGGCGCTGTTCACAGTTATAAAGCTAACTTTGGCTCAGTATATTTAGCAAGAATATTGATATATCTCAAAATGATACGTAAGTTTAATGAATATGATAAAAACCTGTTCAAATACCAACATATATCAAATTAAAGAAAGAGCTGAATACGGTCTGCGTATCACACGAATAAGGGTGTGATAACAGTCTTTTATGTAGAGAAGTGCTTTTTAAAAGAGTTTCCTTGTTACAATTGTCGTCTGTATATGAGAAGGTTTCTTGCTTTTGTGACTTATTCAGATTGCATATTAAAATGAGTACTTGTTTGCTTTGATATATTTGTTATAAATTGTTTAACTGATTTATTATATATAAATATTTTTCTTTAGTATGGTATGCAAATATTGAACTCAGTTGAAATCTGTTTTATTATATATATGCTATATAATGACTAAATCTCATTACACTGAAATGAAGGTACGCTGCATACAGTTTATCTATGTGATATGACTACGGTCTAACTTTGCTTATGAAACAGAAATATTGAAATAATTACAATTGTATGTTTTGCTTGACCTTCACTTTTTATAGGTGTGACGTCATTGTCCAAAGATACATGAATAGCGAATATGCATTTGTTAAAACGGGATCAGTCGGCCTATTTTAGAAATAAATAAAGATAATAAATAAAAAAATCCTTTAATTGATTTTTTCTCATGTATTCTAATCAAACTTGATTTGTAGCATCTTTATTAGGCCCGCAGCCAACTTTGTTCAGCTGGGACATTTGACCCCTTTTAGGGGCTGCTAGAGCTAAACTAGAAATGCCTTTATACAGCGTCTCATGAACAGCTTGGTGGAGCTTTGTCATACTTGGTCTGGAGCATCATTATAAGGTCCTCTTCCAAATTTATTTATATAGGAACTTGGGCCCTATTAGGGACCACTATAGCTAAAAGTAGATATGCCTTTCTTCGCATTAACCACTAAAATGTAATGGATTTTTATCAAACCCGATGTGTAACAATATCGTAAGGTCTCCTGCTATTTTGTTACAAATGGGGATAGGGACCAATTTAGCTAAAAATATAAACACGTTTAATGACCTCTTCTCATGAACCGCTTCATGAATCTTCATCAAACTACTGCTGTAATTATTCGTCCAAGGATAAACGAAACAAAATTGCAACCCTACGAAACCTTTGCGAAAAATTAAAAGAGAAACATTTAAATTGTTATAGTGCGGTGTTTAGTTTTGCAATTTGAAAAATGTTAGATGAAAGATGAATGTTTGATGAAAAATTCATAAACTTCTTTCCTTATTACAATTCGCCGACCATCATTTTTAAAGATATTTCTTGTTTGGCAATAGTTTACGGAATCCTGTTAGGAGTCCGTCGCTCTTTGAAGTCGACGCACGAAAATGTGACATGAAATCGCAACAAGGTCATGTCATGTCGCATTGTCGCGATGTCGTGTCGCATTGTGACGAACAGTTACATTGCCAGAATAACATTTGAGTTTGAAAATTAGAAAGCAAGCGCAAAATATGACTCGATCTCGTATGAGTAAATTTTCCATATCTGTTCCTTTGCAGAAATACTGTTTCGAATAATGAAGACGATGGTTCTGGTTTCAAAAATGAGCCGATTAGGGGTTATTGAAATTCCTACTGTGAGTCTAACCTTTTTAATACTATATGAATTTAATGCGGAGTTGAAGTGATAATAACTGAATTTGTGACTTAGGTTGATAAGTAAGTTTATATGATTACATTCATTGTTTTCTGCGTACATATGGATTAAACCTAGATCATTGATATTTAGATCTACTAGATTACAATTGTTACGTAGATTTAGATAGGTCTATGTTATATCTAGCTTCAAACGTAAAAAAACGCAAATAATCTTTAATGGATGACAGCAACAGCTCTTTTTTCCCTCAAAGTAGGTCTAGTTGTAAGTTTGTAACGGTATTTTAGTGATGATGGTGTCCGTTCCATAATTTCACCATTCAACAGAGTATTTGATATTACTTGTCATAAATATTTCCCATATTCAGCCGTCATGTCGCGCGCTAGCATATCGCTCAAGTACAATAAGGTCGAATTTTACTCTCTTTTTTATAAATCACAATCGATCCGATCGCCACTTCGGACATTTGAGGGCAGCTACTTTTATCTTTTTAAAGGGAATGACTTACCCAACAGTTACGTTGGAAAATATGGTTCTATGTGTTGAAGTGAAACACATACAAAGTTAGAAGATAGAAAGTTTAGCTAAACTTTTTCCATGTTTTTACTTACCCGAATATACTCCAGTTCATTTCATAAGAGAATGCAAATTAGCAATAATTAGCAGCATCTCCTCACACAAAGTGCAGATATACCGATTTAGATCAATATAATAATGACAAAACATCTCCTAATGGAGAAAAACACGCTTTTCTCCCTGATCAAATATAATCAAGTTACTATCTGAGGAACAGCGATATTGAAATCGTGATTTACAGGTTTCGTTTTAAAGAGATTTCCACGTTCATTAAATGCATAACGATGAAATCAAACACTATTGTCATCTCTGCACAGTATACAATGCCAGAATATCCTGTTACCACATAAAAAACTGATGCATTCTCTAAACGATCGTGTATGGTTGTATACGTATATAATGGTATAACAGATGCAAACCAAATAACGGTTTGAAATTTCTGACTGTGACGGTTATTTTTAGATGTTCTATGCACATTCTTTATCGGAAACAACAGAAAATTATAAAAATGTCCGACAGACATTAAAACCAAAGGTAAGCAATGTTCCGATTATCCATCACTCTGATTAAAGGTGGCCATTCCTCTGATTAACCCATGAACTGGTTAAAAGTAACAATTGCTTGGATTACCCACTGCTGTATCCATTGTTCTGAATAAAAGTCATCATTGATCATTGTTGTCAAAATGCCGCTAATTAAAAGCCATTATTGCTTTGACTGAAGGTAAAGTTTGTTCTCACAATTGCGCACCATTGCTCTGATTAACCAACGCTCTGATTCACCTTTGTTCTGATTAGCCATCGCTCTGATCAACAATTGCTCTGATTCACCATCGCTCTGATTAACAACTGCTCTGATTAACCATTGCTCTGATTAACAATTGCCCTGATTCACCATTGTTCTGATTCACCACTGCGCTGATTAGCCAGTGCTCTGATTCACCATTGCATTGATTCACCATTACGCTGATTCACCATCTCTCTGATTCACCTTCCCTCTGGTTAACCATTGTTCTGATTAATTATCCCTTTTCTCTCTGATTCACCTTCCCTCTTATTTACCATCGCTCTGATTAGCAATTGCTCTGATTCACCATCCCTCTGATTAACCATTGATCTAATTAATTGTTCTGATTCACAATTGCACTGATTAGCCATTGCTCTGATTCACCATTGCACTGATTTATCATTGCTCTAATTAATCATAACTCTGATTCACAACTGCTCTGATTAACCATTGCTCTGATCCACAATTGTTCTGATTCACCATTGCTCTGATTACCCATTGCTCTGATTCACTATTGCAATGATTCACTATTGCTCTGATTCACCAGCCCTCTGATTCACCATCGCTCTGATTTATCTTCGCTCTGATTCACCATCGCTCTGATTCACTTTCCCTCTGATTCACCTTCCCTCTGCTTCATCATCGCTCTCAGATTCACCATTGCTCTGATTCACCATCGCTCTGATTCAGCATCGCTCTGATCACACTATGTACCCGGATAATCTTAACTCTGTTCAGCAATCCTAACTCAGTGCCAACATGGCGGATGTAAAGCCGATACAACTTTGTTTTTGGTGTTATTTCTATGTATAAAGGAATGTTTCAGTTGTTATATCTGTCTCCATTGATCAAGTGTATATTTATTTCAAAATGTGTCATGTTAAATATATCAACCCTTGTGTTTTCAGGTGGGATACCGAGGAACAAGGCAAACTTGTCAATGAAAAATTTTACAAAAAAATCTTAAAAAATGCTTAAATGCTTTTGATGCCTCTACTATTTTGTTGTTTGAAACCAAAGATATACTGCTTTATAGGCCCGTATACACTATGTTGTTTACCCACTACATGTTCCCACAATACATGTTCAAATGTACTGACAGTGAGAAAAGGGATAAAAACCTAACTTCGAGTTGATAAAAACCGAACTTAGTTTACATGAGGAATGGATAAAACCTAACTTACACGAAATCGCGGGAAGGATAAACACCTAACTGACTAGTATTCAATAGAAATGAATGAGTTGACATGTACATGGTCTGATTATTACACGTAAACATTACTTTACTTTATAAGAGGTATTGTCTTCACACTTCATCATTAATTTTACCAGATGTTATCTTATATGGAAATAGCAATGTTTGCAAACATCTGGATAAACCGTCGAAAATTATTAAATATAAAAGTCAAAATTATTATGATATTTTTTATAATTATACGAAATCATTTAATACCACCGATATTCGAAGTTTTGTAACCCCCCAACCCTCTCTCCCTCCATCTCTCTCTCATTCTCTCACTCACAATGTTTCAGAAGAATTGCAATTGTTTCAAATCTTGTATATCTTATAGTGTAAGAGATTTTATAGAGGTGCTAATGGAATATTTTGATATTGTTTAAATTGGATTAGATTTATGATTAATTATTAAATATGATATTTTTCAGACGGTAAGTAGGGAAGAAGTGTGTGTGTGCGTGGGGGGGGGGGGGGGGGGGGGGGGTTGATGCATGGACTGACAGGGCAGGGGTGTGGAAATCCTCACATTTTTTAATTATCTACGGACACATAAAAATCCACTTGTCCATAGTCAAATTTCACTCGCTCGGGTTTGTAATATTAAACCTTCTCGATACTGCAAATAGACCGGAGAGTTCTTTATTTAGGACAATGAAAAGAAAAGCATATCACAGTAACTGGGGTAAAAAATATGCTGTTAAAATATTTGCCTTTTAACCTTTATGAGAGTCTGAAATCGCGTAAGCAGCGTTCGGGATCTTTTGATGCCATGCCCGAAACACTGTCCACGCAATAGTGCAAAGCCAGATGAATTCAAAGAAAAACTCTTAAAACGTTCCGACTTGTTTTTAGTCATACATGCGATCTCTGTGGACTACTGGCTCCCATATTTCCTTTGACAGTGACATTGTTTCAGCAATTGGAATTCTACTAACAAACTTGTCGAAATACTTTTTTAAATTGTTTACGTTTCTGATTTTGTATCATAGTCACCGAGTTATAGTGTGCGCGAGATATAGCGAATTAAAGACACAGATGTATGTTTTATTTTTTTTTTTTTTTCTAAAACTGCAGCAATCGAGGGGCTCTCAGCAAGTACATCACGGATTTCATACATTAAATTATCTTTATCACCTCCATACACTCGAAGCAACACACAATCTAAATGATATTTTTTGTTTTCTCATTTAATACCAGAAAAAGTCTGCTTGTCCGCGGACACATAATGAAAAATGCACTTGTCCGCCGGCAAAAGTCACAAGTTGGACATAGGAATCCCACATCCCTGCAGGGGTGGGTGGGTCAAAGAACTTCGAGCATCTAATGTTCATACATAAAGCACAGACGAACAGCTGTTTTTGTTTGGTTAGGTGTTTATCCATTCTAAGTTCGTATTTATCCAGCACTGTTTTCTATACCAGTCAGGAATTATCCATAAATCTAAACCCACCTCATAATCAATACAGTTTTTAAGCTACAAAAAATGACTTTCAAACTTTGATACTGTTAAACATTGTCAATGAGATGTTTATTGAACTAATACAGTTGAAGGTCTTATTGCAATTTCTGGTACTTTAAAACAGTTAGAAACATAAAACATGTTCATTTTGAAGACTTCTTTAAGTACATTTTAATGAATTCCAGCCACATAATGTGACTTGTCGATTGAAATACTTAGTACACAAAACATGTTATCAATACAGGATATTATGTCTTTCAAACGTTTTATGCTAACACTGCATACTTACAAAAAAAACATGCAAAAAGACAAGGAAATTAACTACATACATCGTCTTTCTGTCAGCCATATTGGCACTAAGTTAGGGTCGCTGAACAGAGTTAGGGTTATCCGGGTACATAGTGTGCTGATTTACCATTGCTCTGATTCACCATCGCTCTGATTCACCTTTTCTCTGATTCACCATTGCTCTGATTCACCATCGCTCGAATTCACCATCGCTTTGATTCGCCATCGCTCTGATTCACCGATTCACCATCGCTCTGATGCACCATTGCTCTGATTTACCATTGCTCTGATTCACCATCGCTCTTATTCACCTTCCCTCTGATTCACCATCACTCTGATTCACCATCGCTCTGAGTTTGCAATTCACAGAACAGAGCATTTATTTATTTTGATTTGTACATACTACATCATCATACACATACATTAAACTGTACATGACATCAAATGTAAATAGTATAGTTGAGGCGAAATAATACCCAAGTATAAAACATATCTTAGAAATAGTATTGTAAAACACATATGTATTACTCCATATATTCCAATTCTATAAATTAGAATTTTCTAAATTTCAAGTAGGCAATAACGACTGTAATATTGGGAATATTTGTCACACGTTATAGTTCATATGATGGTGGAGTGCGACAGTACGATTTCGAAGCGCGTCAGTACGAGGGTGACACTTACGACGTTGGAGCGCGGCAGTACGATGGCGAAGCGCGACAGTACGAGGGTGACACTTACGACGTTGAAGCGCAGCATTACGATGGCGAAGCGCGACAGTACGAGGGTGACACTTATGACGTTGAAGCGCGGCAGTACGATGACGAAGCGCAACACATTAAAAACCGGAGAAGTGGATAATTACAAAAGCTTCCGTTTCAAGCATATTCTTCCATTTTTAAGAGTAGAAGATATAACAAGTTTGCTTTGATTTAAGGCTATAGTCATTATCTACTTTTAAAAAAAGGTTTGGCCACTGACAATGGTGCTTTTATAATATTATGGTACGTATAATTAGTTTCCGAAATTGGCAAAAATACCCTCTCACAACTCTAACTTTGGTCTACAAACTTTGCCAGAAAGATGCTTTTGTATGCAGTTTTTTTTTCTTCGTGTCATTGTATTGGTGATATGTACAAAAACAACCTAGCAAAAAGTTTGAGCAGTTTAGAAACATAAAAACAGTTTTAGCGATATTGTCTTGTCACAGAAATCACTGTGAACTACGTTATCATTTTGAATTGAACATTCAAAAATCAATGCGCATATAGATATGTTCTGTGATCAGTCTCAAAGACAGTCAGAACATAGAAAAGGTACAGTATGAAATTATTTCGTCCATATGTCTTGATAAATTTTAAAACAAAATCCCCTTAAAATCGATTCCCCGTTATTTTTACATTATTTTGTGAACTACGTTACCATACATTACTGCTATATGCAATAAAACAAAAGTATGCCTATTTCTCACTACATACATATTAGCAAAAGGTATTATTTTAAAGCAAAAAAGTTTTACAGTGAATTGTATTTATTTAGTCAGACAGACTTATCCTATTTTTTTTGTGAAATACGTTACCGTGAACTATGTTACTATCAAATTAGCAAAATGTCTAATATTTAATTCTAGGCCTAATTTCTTGGGGAACAATACACATGGGCACTAACTACCCTTCACGGTGTTCTGTGTAAACAAGGATGCTGCATCCCATGTGTGATTTTATCAAATAAAAGTAACACAAACAATCAGATTTTAACCAGTCATCGTTTAATAACAGATCAAGTAAGTTAACCAAATAATATATATTAATTTTCTACATTTTCTGGTGGTATTAAGATGACTTTGTTGTGTGTTACTGCTACATTAAATGCAAACATAGGCATAATACATGGAGATCATGCTGGAGGTGGTAACGTAGTTCACAAAATGGTAACGTAGTTCACATAACTTTATTTGTGATCAGCATTGTTTTTATCATTTCAGAAAATGGCGTTGCATTGTTGTTTCATAGACTTAAACATTATGTCACATGTTTAACTTGTATTTGTATCATAAGCAATGATATAGTTCTTACAAAAAAGAATTTATATGAACTACGTTACTAAGTACATGTACTAGTCGGCATTAGCTCCATGTCCTTTTCGTTCTTTGTTCTTTTAATCGAGTTACATCTAGTTCACATTTCTTTACATTAACTGTGACTACTTTTATTTGTAATTTTAAGCGTAAAGCAGCACTTAGCGTACAGTTGATCAAAACACTCTCAACTGAAATCCTTGTATATAAATGTTGGTTACACGTTTTACTAGTTATATAGTCAGCATTAGCTATGCCCCCATACATTCCTGTTTTTATTGTGATCCCTAGTCAATCATTCGTTAACTGTGGTGACTATATGTCTATTTTGGATAAATATGGCAGGATACTTTACATCACAGCTAGTCCAGTTAAGTGAATTCATAAATTTCATAATCCACTTTTCTTAAAATACTGTATAATAAGAATTTTGCGAAAATATAAGATGTATAAAATTACTATATTGCAATATAAAATTGTCAAGAAAGTATTTGGCCTTGGTTATGAAAAATTATGTTACATAAATTAACGGCAACGTCACGTGTATAATCTGCCAACTATAGAATTGTGAACTACGTTACCAAACACCATTTGTTTTTGTCCAAACGAGTATTGCAGATTTTGCTTCTTCTAGATTCCAATCTTGGATTATTCATAAAGTGAAGTCATAATACCTGTATGTATTAATGTATTTTCCTGTATTGAACCATTATTTTGCCATCCTCAGTTAAACTTCAAAATAAGATATTTAGAAAATGGCGTAAAACAGAGAATTTTTTTAACAGACACATTTTAAAATGCAAAAATCTGACAAAAGTGTATGTCTGTGGTAAATATGTTCTTTTTTTAAACAGATTTTTGATTGTTTCGGTAAAATGTTAGAAAAAAGAATCGTGTTTTTAATGTTATTCTAGTTGTCATACAGATATAGTGAATGTATCCACTCACAATGTAACGTAGTTCACATAAAGAAACTGGTATGTATAATGTTGTTTCCAAAAATATTTTGTCAGTATTTGCATTTTTTAAATGTTATAATGGATAGCAACAAGGATTAATCTGACGAAATTAAACATTAAACATTCATAAGTGATTTATGAAAAAAAAATCTTCAACAGATTTTCTCAAAAATTGTCCACATTTCTGGTTTTTTGATGAACAGTACGATAGACTGGCACCAGCGTACTGTCTCGCTTCGCCATCGTAATGTCACGTTTTGCCATCGAATCATCATACCTTCGCGCTTCGCGATCATAGGGAGCGGGCAGTGACCCGAAAGGAATACAGCAGCATACAGCTGATTCATGATAATGCGCCCACATACAAAAGTCAAATTGTTACGTCTTTAAAAGTCTTAGAACAAGAATAGGTTATTCATGTTGAGCACCCACCTTATTCTCCTCACCTATGTCACTATTTATTTCCCTGGCTAAAACTGCTCGAAGGTAAACGTTCTGTCACTAGAAGTAAGTGCCCTGTGGGTTTTTTCAGTGTCTCAGCAGTATAAAAGGGTAAACTACTGTGCAGCATTTAGATCATGAATAGCACGACAAAAACAAACAAAAAATGTGTTACTGTGCAGGAATCCTTTGAAAGGATGACGTGAAAATTGTCCGGATATGATTACTGAATAATTTAGACAAAGGAAGACAAAGGAAGATTTTATTGAATCACGCTCGCAAGAGTAATGGCCGGATAATAATGCCATTGAATGATTCCGGATATATTTGCTTTTGCTTAATGACCTTTGAGAAATGTTCCAAATAAATACAGATCAATAAGTACAGTGTCAGAATTGTATTACCTTTGTGTCACTTAATCATTTTCAAATCTCCTTTTTAGGTATAGATCATCTAATAAATTAAATTGCTAGATATAAACTCTCCTTTACATTCACTTAAATATTAAGTAAGAATATCACGATTTAGTGGTATGGCCATGAAATACATTGTTTGGGTAACATGTCGTTTTTATGCACGCCCATGTATTTCAAACCAAACTGGAAATACAGCGAGTAATAATTCATATATTTACAGTTTTGTTTGTGTAACAAATAATAAAGGCCTTCGAGTGGTTTGTCGTTTAGTTTATCACAATTCAGAGTTAAGATGCGCAACAATTGAACCACGATGGCGTTATCTCGAGTGGTTTAATATCTAAGCATCTTCAGGAACGTTGAACTGTGGTAAATTAGAAGATACTAGTAACCCACAAGAAGGCTTTGATTCTTTTCATTCTTGCATGTTTACTTTGATAAAAATTATGCTGAGCACCATTTATCCGAGTAGAATCTAGTTATGAATCGGGCGTCATGCGACAATCTGACGTCAGAATTGACGTCATGGTACTCTCTTACCGGTCCGCGCGTCAACAGTTGTTTATCGCACTTCCTATTTGTGGCAATCAAATCGAGCCATGTTAGATTTTTTGTTTAACCTTGTTTTAATTCATCTAATATTACATACATTTTTACATTTTAGTTCAGTTCAGGACAAACTCTTTAAAGGTCCATTACTAAGGGAAAGTGAGTTGGCAATTTTTTTCATAGCCAGTGCATAGACTTCTGCAAGACACTAAATAATGAAGATTGGCAGGTCAAAATTTACAGAAGGTCTTTGGAACTCAAAGAAATGTATGTGTATTATGTTGAAATTTCAATGAATCGACAGAATGACCCCCCCCCCACCCCCAGGTCTTTTTAACTTTCTTCATACTTCATAGAAAAATAATTGTACATATAGCCTACTGCGATTTATTTCGAATTTCTACATACCAACTTTCATTTTTCAATGAAATGAAATAGTTTCTGTGCTTTTTAAAAGAAATTAAAAAGTCCACTTTCCTTAGTATTGGACCTTTAACTGTTTAACTACCGGCAGGGGTTGGAGTAGTCCTATGTTGTAGCAGCAATCGTGCTACCGTCCAGTCTTAGTGCTCGTTTGCTATGGGTAACGTCCGGTAAAATACTCGTACGCTTTATGACGACTTAACGTATGTAAACATCCATTGCCAATCGACTGTGTCTAAAACAGATCTGGTGCGCCTGTGATATATTACAGACTCCAGTAAATAGCGGATTCAAGCAATTTGAATGAAAAGTATCTTAAATGTATATATTTTGTAACCATGGTGATACTAACCCTAACCTTTAGTCAGTATATTATACATATTATACACTAAATGCGTGCGGACATGCAAAAATTTGCGTAATTTTGCCGTGCGCTCCAATTTATAATCATTTAATTCCGGGCATGCGCAGGTCGGCAATGAGAAACATCGTTGCCAATCGAGCGATGTGATCTCAAAAAGAAGCCAAGAGCGTGTGTATAGACGAACTTCATTTTTCTTCATCTAGTGTACACACCCTGGTACCGGCGCTCCCAAGTACAGGTGGCACTCACACATACAGCGCTCGATAAGCGATTTTGGAGGAGCGGTGGTGTAAGTATTTCTTATTGTATCTCCGGTAATTCAAAAATTTTTGTAAAATGAAAGATATCTGCGCCCTGGTGAATAATTGATGACTATGTTCTGTGAGTGTCACAACATTTCATCTTGAAATAAACAAACTACGGCGAGTTAAACGTGAACGTTTGACTCAAAAATGTCAAATGTCAAAAAAACACGTAAAATACTCAGTAAATACACCAAATGTATTCATTTTTGATACAGTATCGTATAGTCATATCTTCCTACAATAACCAGTTCCAATTCCAAGACTTAATTTGTTATATTTAAAGAATGACTCGTGTTTAAAGATGGTATGGGGTTTCAAAACGGCACTCACATGGCACAGGTGTGTATTTTTTTGACGCTCACCAAGTACAGCTAGAGAAGGTCTTCAGAAATGTGGAGAAATCGTCAGCTCTAAGGCAACTACAACAGAAAAGAGATGAATCGGACTGGTTAGTTATGTGTGGTAGAGATAACACCACCAAGAAGAGTCTGATGTTGGATTAAACAGTAGTTAATGGAACTAGTCATCACGTCTCATGTCTGCTATTAAATCGGAATGACTCACATCAATTCATGAGAGAGCCAAACAAGAACTCATTAATTGATAAATTCCTTGAATTAATAAGATATTAAAATATGAGCGTCTTTTGAACCTAACAGGCATTTTAAAAAAAATTCTTTAATGGCTGATATATGCCATTCCGTCTTTCCGCTAATTTTGGGCGCCCACTAATTATCATGTTTTCAATCCACGCTCCCGCCCTTTCTTATTCCTAGTATTTTCTCTATGGAGAATCGCAGACTAAAAGTTTAGATTTAATATGTAAATCGTTGGGGGGGAGTCGAGCGAAAACTGGCTGATCAGCGGGCTCCGAGCAAGGAGTTGAGGTTTGAAAGGCATAACATTGGTGGGCACCCGGGCACCCAGCCGCTTTACATCTTGAATCTCACTCAACGCCAGCACCCCCCCCCCATCCCCCATAATCGTGTTTTCCCTCCGTACACGTTATCGAATTTTTGCTCGCTAAACACTCCACGTTTAACTTTTCTTAATTCTCGTGTTTTCTCTCGACGGGGTCGCGTGGCGAACTGATGAAATGTTAAATCAGCCACCGTAAAAATCTTCCATTTCTCTGTTATGAGTGTTTACTGAATCTTAAATCTATGAATACAAGTAAATAATAATGTCGTAGAAGTTCAACATTTATTATACATTCAATGTAGCCTATGTGTAGTGTTCAAATAAAAAAAATAAGAACTGTCAGTCGTTATAAATATTTTACTAACTTTTAAATCAACATTTATTACTACCCACAAAATATAATTGCTCAATAAAGTGGCCCATTCCTTTAAACACTTAATATGTAATGATATAACTGTTTTATGGTAGTGGTAGAAATACTGAACAATCGTCGTTTTTTATGTAGCCCAGATAAAAACTAAATACTGTAATGTACAGCTAGAAAATCATAATCTACCATATTGTTTGTTAACAATAATATGGTTGTTTTGTTGTCATTATCGGACAATTCCCAATAGAATGCGCAGAAAATACAGAGGCTGTATTCGATGGTTTATGATCTAACACTAAAAATAACGGTAATTAGTAATACAGTAAACGCTAAAAGCTGTTCTATATATTCATAATTTTATTGTAAAAATGTGAGCACTAATTTGATCCGAATAGACTCTGAAAATCGGGCATGCACAACGACGTCAAATTGCGTCATGACTTCTTACGTCACGCTCAAACATGTTGTACTTAATCCATTGTATTTGGGTGAATCAAATCACTTCAATTTTGGGATTTGTAGAAACAACATGTTTTTAATTATTTTATTATCTCACATTTTTTATTTTGTTCATGTTTCAGGACAAGCTCCTTTTAATATTTCTAAGGAAGTGAGTTGCATTTTTTACTTACGTCAAACTTGAGATTGACCTAAATAATGATAGTAAGGCGGTCAAAATTACCAAAGCTATGAACGCACAAAATGACGATGTATATAATATTTCTTGCAGAAACCTACCGCCCACGACCCCAGGTCTTTTAAGCACGTTTTTCATTTTCAAAAAATCATTAGTACATATACTAATTTCTGCGATTTATCAATTTTCACCAACTTCATTTTCATAAAAAATATGTTATCTGTGCCTTTTTAAAAATTAAAAGGGTCGACTTTCCTAGTATTGATTTAACGGTAGATTTAACTACGCATTATAGACACACATGTGTAGACACAACGTGCTACGTTCTGAAGACTTTTCTCTGCTGTATTGTTGTACGCCTAAAAATTAACTCGTGAGCGTTTTGAACGACCTTACCGATATTTAAACATCCATTCAATCACTGTCAAATAAGTCTGTTGACTGGTATATTTACAGACTTACACGTAAATAGCGAATCAACATTTGAATGTAACAGATATTTAAGTGTATATTTTTGAACATGTTGAGTCTAACCCTAACCTTTAGTCCATATATTTACTATTTCAAATGGTTGCGGACATCACAAAATTTGTCGTAATTTTCTCGGGCGCAGTCCATTTTATAACATTTTAATTCCGGAGCATCCAATGAGAAACACTTCCAATCGACCCTGTCCTCAAAAGCTAAGAGGCTGTGGTATGACACCTGCATTTTTACCCGTCCAGTTGTGTAGTCGTATTAGGCCTAGAGTAAACGCAATGTAGCAAACCATTTCTGTCCATCTTACATTCATTTTCAGTAAGAAATATATCTCGGTTTAATAGCTTACATTTCGGTATGAAATATACAAGCGTGTTTAGAATGTGGAAGCCGAATGTCATCACGCGCACTTTAAACACAACTATATATTTTGTACCCTGATACAAATGACTATACCTCGATGTAAATTTCATATTTACAAATGTATATCTCTTCCATCAAAACTGTTTAAATTTGCACACTTTGGCAGTTATAGGTCTCTAAAACGACAAAGGCGTTACCTTCCGGCGGCTATTAGAGTAGTTATAGTCGAAATAAGAAATAATCAGCGTCAAAACAAGTATTTCTGTAGCACCTATCGATAGTTATTAACGGTCACTATATTGCTTAAAAGTAGTTCAACAAAGCTGCATGGCAGTACGTTTTAATATGCCCTTTGAAATCCGGTATTTCATCTACAAAAAACAACACCCAGATACCTTCTTGTTACTTGCAGATTGGATCCTATCACCAGCAATGATATTCCTCATTAGTACACATCTTGTCTCTCCATTCCGTCAAGCAAGTCATAATGCCTAGTAATCGATCATTGAATGAGTTACAACGTGTTTGGCGTGGAAATTTTAGCGATCTGGGAATAACACGCTGACTTAACCAAGTGTTCCGGTTATTGTCAGGTTGATTTCTGAGAATTCTCGAGTTCCTTTTACTAAGAACCATATTTCAGGAAAATCGGTGCACACCTGGGCGCAAAGCTGACGTTTTTGCAATATGCGTTAGTTGAGTTATTATTTCGTCTGTTTTCTTGTCAATCCTTTGTACTAGTTTGGCGGGAGGCGCATGGTTAGGAGGAACTGATTTTGCATGTCTTTAACTAAACGCATTAAGTCTGTATTAATTTCGGTGAAAAGTAATGAAAAAACATTTTAATGTAATGTGTATCCTCCATTAAAAAACATATCAGATTGTTGTGTCATTTTCAAGACACCAATTAGGTTTTTTAAATATTGCACAAGAACTCTGTATAAGACCGCCGTTTCATCAATGAACTCGATTAAGTGAGATTTAAGTTCTGGATTACTTGATTTAATTCTCCAAAAAGTCATTCCAATCGCTTTAATATGATCCAAATTAGTGGAGTGTTATGATCATTGAACACATCCCCCATGTTCGACAACAACATATTACATTTTTAGGTATCTTAACATATAACTATATTTTTTGAGGTACATTACAACAAATTATACGAAAAACATGAATGGCAAGAGAAAATCAAAACTTAATCTTTATCAAGTAAATAGTTCGATAAAAATCAGTAATTTCAGTATTTTTCATCTCAGATATGGTATGTAACTGACTACAAAAGCGGCGGGGCCGTTTCGATTTCAGATGGTCATCTTTTTTTTAGTCCCTTTTAATATTAAATGATTTTTAACAAATACTTCATTTAAGCCATGTTCAAAATAGAAAAAATGTTGATAGATAAAGATTATTCATTGTTTGTATATAATTTTTGACATTCTTAACATTTTGTGTAGCTTCATTTAGTTTTCAGAGAGTATTATCTCAGAAACCTTATAAATCTGATTCAAAACAAGTTTAAATGTTGGCATCTCAAAAACGAAACATACATTAATAAATCACTCTATGGTCCCGTTTCAAAACTGTAAAAACAATGTTAAGACAATAATTTCATTCTCGATCCAGAACTTTTTTGACTACGGAGATATCACAAATGGCGGCTCAGTCATATCTTTCTTCACCATTCCCTTGAAACAAGAGCATAACACCTGACGAGGTCCATGATTAATTATTAAGAGAGGCCCGCCTATTTTGCCTTGTAAGGTGACTGATGCCGGGCCGGGAAAAGGTAACTTATCTGGAAAATTTAAATAAGTGCATAAAATGGTGCCTTGTGCATTTTAGTTTAGTAATGGAGATTTTTGGAGGGACAATTTCCCCTCTTGATCGTGGGGTGGGGGGGGGGGTCAAGGGGTTCTCCCCCTGGAAAATTTTGAAATACAGGTATGAAATGGTGGCCTCTGGTCTTCAGTCAAAGTGAATAAAGCAAAAGACACATTATTTTGCAATATTTCTAACTGTTTATCAAATCGAATTAGTACCTATTGGCTTTTCTTCTTTGGTTACAGAAAGTTAAATAGTACAACTGTGGTACATCTCTATTAGTATTGCTGGTCCGGTTTATTTTCTTTCATTGGTGTCTGTATTTCATTTGTATTTTCATTTTTGAACGGCGACCATAGATGTTTATTACGTCGTTTCTGTTTTTATGGAGGACAAAATTTAATAAAATCTTGTCTTTTCCCAGGCCAATTTTAACGTTCTCTGTGATTAATTTCTCTGAAAATAAACGAAAACTACCACAGCAATATGAATGAAATATGTACAAACAACTGATCAATACTTATATCAAGGACCAAAGTTTATTTATTTTGAATGAACAGCTTAAATGCACAATAAATTAGTAACGAAATCTCAATGTACTGGTTTTAAGGGAGTAAAAAGTAACCAACTTTAACTATAAATGATTTAAAGAGTCAACCCGATTTTGGTATGCTGTTCAGTACCATTCGCGGAGAAGATAGATATCCGTGAACTGGTTCTTGTTTTTACGAACTATTACTATTATTTACTTAACGATATTGTTCGATGTACAATATATTAGAAATGGCGGGATATTAAAATGCTATAAATCTCACTAAATGTATTCATTGTTAGGCTTGAATGACTGTTTTTAAGACGGATAATACTTCGCAAGTTAAGACATAGAACGGTATCCACTTGATTGCGTTGCATAACGACCCACTCGAAACGGCGTTGCATTAGGTTTTCAGCCGATTTTTCAGAAATAACGCTGAATAATTCTATGAAAATACACACGTTTTGTTTAAAGAGATAGCCCTTTACATAAAAAGTGTTTTAACAGTTACTTATTCCCGATTAACACTGTATTTCATACGATATTGTCAAAAACTGTCAAAAATCTCCTTTCCCCGCCGAACTGTACAGAAGTGTTTGAATAAACGGCACACATCTCAGCTAAATGGACATATGTGCTAAAACATAGACATATTTGCGCTCCCGGTGCACCCATCGTTTTCATTTGATTAGTTATAAAACAGGTAGAAATTCCTTAAAATCATACTTACAATACCGGAAATTTGTAGTATCGGCCATATTTCTCCATCTGATCGGCGTAAAATTCACCGCTCAAACAACGTTGGAACCACTTGATCTGATAAAGCTATGGCCAGTGTGAGTCATTTAATAGCCTAAGTAATGGTGACTCATTTGAATGAACGTCTACAAACGCATTTGGCTCCTGGGAAGATCATTGTATAGGTGGTCCGGTGATAACACGCTTGACTGTCAATCCAGAGGTCCGAGGTTCGAATCTCGATCCAGGCACTTGAAATTTCTGAGATGATCTCGAGTTTCTCTTTACTAGAAGGCCAGTACTTGTTCTTTCCAGGAAATATCGGTGCTGTACACCGGGCGCGTTAAAGAACCTGACCGTCTATTCGCAAAGTGATAGGCTTAGTTAGCCGGACAGGCCTTTATCTATTTCTGTTCTGGGGGCTTTGTCTCCCTCTGGTCAGATCGCTGTGTGTACTAGATGAATTTGGCGCCCTGAGAGGCTGCATTGTGTTATCATCAGCAGATCATGGAACTGATTAATGCATGCTCTTTACACTTTAAAACTGATTGAGTGGCTGTCTTATTTTGGCGGTTTTGTTTATAAAATGATAGCAAATTTTGCTCCAAGTGTATTTTTATTTTCTCCAATTGACAAAAACATATCAGATTTGGTTGTGGTCATTTCAGACACCAGATGGTAGTTTTTAAATCACCTTTAGCACTAAGAACTTTGTGACTAAGAGTCGTCTGGTTTCATAAATGTATTTGTTACGTGATGATTTGAATTCTCCAAATTAATGTATGATTTGAATTCTCCAAATTAATGTACTGCTCTACACTTCCTCAATCGGCTTTTAATTTCCTGATTTCCGAAATAACTGCTCGAGATGTGCTATGATTTCATTGAAGCAGCATGCCTCCAGATCGTTCGACAACAACAAAATATATTTTTAGGTATCTTGAAATAAATGCTATATTTTTTAAGAAGGCTTTAAAACTTAATTACAGACAAACTTTATGTTACGGAAATACATGAGATTTTGCTGTTTTTACTACTTTTTACGATGAAAATCGAAAAGCGTTTGTCAATCTTTTACTCAAGGTAAACTGTCTCGATTATAAATATCTGTAGTTCGAAGTCATTATTCACTACTTCAGCTATATCGCTATTGGTTACGACGACGGGAAAATGTCTTTATTGCCGCGGCGGCCCGGGGTTCGATTCCAGATGCGGTCATCTTTTTTTTTTCTTCTTGATTTGGAATTTTTAAAATATTTTATAAACAAAAATTCATATTCTAATGTTCATAATATGACCAAACTTCAATTTGAAAGAAAGATTATTTTTTTAGCCAAATCTGGAGGCATGCTGCTTTAAAGCCAATATT
Source organism: Mercenaria mercenaria (assembly GCF_021730395.1). Taxonomy (NCBI): domain Eukaryota; kingdom Metazoa; phylum Mollusca; class Bivalvia; order Venerida; family Veneridae; genus Mercenaria; species Mercenaria mercenaria. Next base: position 23,455,563 of record NC_069363.1, read on the forward strand.
TCGGTGCTCTACAAATTTTTGTTTTCTCTCTGTAAGAGGAGATATTTATCTAGAACCTTATAAATTTCTGATTCAAACAAGTTGTAAAAGCATTGCATCTTCACAGTCAACGGAAATTTTCCCCAGTTCATTAATAAATTCAGATTCATCGGTCTCTTTCAAATTCTGTAATAACACTGTTTAACTAATATAATTTTTCTTTCTTTCTTTTCACATTTATAACTTTTTTGACAACGGAATTATCACAAACAAATGGACCAGGCTCAGTTCAGTATTTCTTCGCCATTCCCATTGTTACAACTGAATGACGTCATAAAACAGCCATGACTGACGGTTCCATGGATATCCAAAAATTATATTAAAGAGATTAGGCCTCTACTAAATTTTGCCTTGCCAAGGGTCGACTATATGCCGGGCTATTCTTGGGAAAAGGTGACATTAAATTCTTAAACAGATTAAAAAGAAAACCATTTTCAGTAACAAAACGGCTAACTTGACATTTGCTATTTTGCCAGTATCTCAAAAAACACTGAAGATACTTTTCTGAAATTAACAATGCGTTTTTGACAACTTTCAAAATTTCAACAAAATCAAACTTATCCATCAAATAACATTTCAACAGATTTTGAACAAAAAAATACTCTAATGTCTAGAATTTACGAATTTTTATTTGAAAAGAACTTGACCAAAAAAACCGACGTCATTGTCAAAATGGAATGATGTAGCACGGTAACATCCTTGCATAAGTAATAGAAAGAGCATTGAAACTCGAGGGTAAACGATTTGTACGAGGGGGGCGTACCCCCCCCCCCCCCCCGAGTATAAATCGTTTACCCGAGAGTTTTAATGTTCTTTCTGTTTTGTATCATAGCCATGCATATATGGTAGTTGTAGGGGTTCCACATTGCCATACACAGCAGTTCAGTGAGTACTTAAAATCCTTGCTTTACAAATGTGTAAAGCCCAGGTAAAATAAACCAATGCGAGAGCAGAAAATAATGATACACATTAAAACTCTCTGATAAACGATTTATGCCCTCTCGTACAAATCGTTTACCCTCGAGTTTCAATGCTTTTTCTATTACTTACATCATCTTGTTCTAAATGTATGCGAATTTCAAAAATGTACACGAGTATTTTTAAGACGTTAGCCAAGTTGTAAAATGGCGGCTTCTCTGTTTGCTCAGTATAACATCGGTGCTTTTGTTTTATTTACTCAGTGTCTGAAATACATAGGTAGAAATGGCACACTAATACTCGGATTTGTATCTCCTGAAAGAAGGTGGTGCCTTAAATGTCAGTAGAAAATCAAGATGAGCAACCAAATGTTAAGAGATACTGACTTGAGCGAATAAACAAGAGCTGTCGGAGGACAGCAACGCTCGACTATTTAACGGCCTTGTCGCTTGAATGAATAAGAAAGTCGAAAAAGGGGCATAATTTAGTAAAAAAGTAAAATAGGGTTATGGAACCTGCATAGTGCTTATCAGCTCATGACAGTGAACTAGTGTGTGAAGTTTCAATCCTTTCCCATTAGTGGATACTGAGATACCAGCTTACATACAAAAACTTAACCAAAAATTTCTATGTTGAAAAAGGGGCATAATTTTGTAAAAAAGCAAAATAAAGTTATGGGACCTGCTTTGGGCATGTCAGATCATGACAGTGAACAAGTGTGTGAAGTTTCAATCCATTCCCATAAGTGAGTACTGAGATACCAGCTTACATACAAAACCTTAACCAAAAAATTCTAAGTCGAAAAAGGGGCATAATTTTGTAAAAAAGCAAAATAGAGTTATGGAACCTGTGCAATGTAAGTCAGTTTATCACAGTAAATAAGTGTGTGAAGTTTCAATCCATTCCCACAAGTGGTTACTGAGATACCAGCTTACATACAAAACCTTAACCAAAAATTTCTAAGTCAAAAAAGGGGCATAATTTTGTAAAAAAGCAAAACAGAGTTATGGAACCTGTGCAATGTAAGTCAGTTTATCACAGTGAATAAGTGTGTGAAGTTTCAATCCATTCCCACAAGTGGTTGCTGAGATACCAGCTTACATACAAAAACTTAACCAAATCGGGACGCGGACGCATGGGCGAGTCCAATAGCTCTACTATTCTATGAATAGTCGAGCTAAAAATGTGTTGGTTCTACGTTTAGCATGTTGGTAGTGCTAATCTTCTTGAAAAGTCAGGACATTAAGTCAGTACATGTGAAACCCCTACACTTGCTAAAATTCTGGATAAATCGAGTGGCTCGTTACTATGGAGACACCGCAGAAATATGCATGCTGCATATTTTCTTGTGTGTGCACATACAAGTCTTCCTAGCTTTCCAATTTGCACATTGTCTTTTGGTGACATGTCTAATTTAATTTTAAAAAATTCTGTGTACACCTTACTTTGTTTCAAATATTTACAAACAGATGATCAGCCCCCTCGTACAAATCGTTTACCCTCGAGTTTCAATGCTCTTTCTATTACCTAGTAGACAACATTTGTTTGTTTCAGTGCAAGATTTAAATGAGCTGTGCCATGAGAAAACCTAGATAGTGGGTTTGCGACCAGCATGGATCCAGACCAGCCTGCGCATCCGCGCAGGATCCATGCTGTTCGCTTTTAAAGCCTACTGCAATAAGAGAAACCGTTAGCAAACAGCATGGATCCTGACCAGACTGCGCAGGCCGGTCTGGATCCATGCTGGTCGCAAACCCACCATGTTGGTTTTCCCATGGCGTGGCTCAAATTATCTTTCACCCAGTGAACATCAGATGCAATGCTTTTACAAATGACAGTTATGACTGAAAATTTAAGACATGTTTTTCACGTGATCTTACATGTAACTTTAGCATTTCATGTTTTTCAATGGTTTCAACTAAATTTTATATATTTGATATTTTGTACTGTGAAATTACAAGATAAAATGCATTGAAAACCATGCAATTGTGTTTAATATTGCAATCTTCCATCAGGTTCAAGAAATTCGAAGAGAGGTAAATTATGCATCCTATATGTGGATTCATAGTGATTGATAAATTTTTGGGAACTGGCATACTTCTAGGGCAGTTTTTTAAATATTCTGGATCTGTCCAAGGTAGGAATATTTCCAAAACACCAGACAAAATAGACAGGCCACATCCTTCAATCTGCCAGATCTTACATCACATAGTCTTATTCAGAACGCCATGAGCAGTAACTTGCTAAAATGTCTGAAGATTTTATGCTATGACTGGGAGCCTGGTCACACACAAACCAAAGAAAATTTTATTTCTGTGGATGAAGACAATTCTCCCTCTTGGCTGACATCCTGCTAAATGAAGTCTTCACTAATAGAAATACTGAAAACCTGTTGATCACACTTCTGGCACTGAACAGGTTTTATCCTGCTCTTATTCCCATATTTACCAACCAAAGATAAAAAAGTAAGCCACTCTTGTTTTAGCATTGTATTTATAGACACCATCTTAGATGTATAGCTATGAGACAATGAGTACATGAAATAAATTCAATACATGATGATGAGAAGAAATTGTTTACAAGATTCAAAAATTAATATAGGAAAAGTGAAGTTTGGAGAAAAATGTAATCCCAGTGAAGAACTTTCCTCAACTGACATAAATTGCATGTTAACCATTTGTCAGATGGTACTGCTTAAGTTTAAAATATGATAAAATTTCCAAATTCATAAACTTTATGGCAATAGTCATTATTTGCAATTATACCTTCAGGTGGGGGAAAGTGAAACAATTTTCATTTTTAGCAGCAGACAGCTCCACAGGCGACTGATTTATTAAGTACCTCATTTGTAATGTACTGGATTGTTAAAAATGAGCAATCTATGTCTATACAATCAGTGTCCATAAAATCACTACATTAATCAATAAATAACTAGTAATAAAATTCCATGTCAGTTTTAAAGTATACCCAGGGCAATTTTTAACCATACCAAATTTAAACAAAAACCGAATGGCTATACATGAAACTCTTCATTTCATATACTTCACAAAGCACTGAAGCAAGATTCTAACTGACCCATAATGCAAGCATATTTACAAGATGTTTCACATGAGGATGGGAATAAAAATGAAGTGCTTTCAGAGTTCAGGCAATGTATTCAAGTATGACCGACATCAATTCATACAACAAATTATTATCCCACATTGCAATACTGGACACAGTACCTGTTAAACCGTGCATAACATATGAAACAGATGGAGCGAATATCAAATTGTAAGAGAAAATTTGGACCATTACAAAACAACAGCTTCACACTAGAACAATATATGTGTATGCCTGTCACAGCAAATAAAAAGCACTTCTGATATACTCTACTTACTGAACAGGCTTGTTGTCAATTTCCTCTTTCAACTAATTCAAGGGCTGTATCTTCAGAACAACAAAAACTATCTGGTTGGTTATCCAACTTGACCAAAATGCTCATAAACATTCCAAGTTTGGTGAACACTGGATAAGAACTACTCTAGTTATTAAGAGGACTCTAGTCAATGTTTTTTTTTTTATAGTAATTCAAGGGCAGTAAATCAAGAAAACTTCTGTGGATCTGCTGAGGGTGCTCCCATAGTATGCCCAGTTGCATACACTTATTACAAGAGCTGTCCGTAAGACAGCCAAGCTCGACTATTCGAAATATTGTCCCAGAAGCAGGAAAATATTACCCAAAAAGGTTAAATATCAAAGAGTTTTAAGTTCAAAAGGGGGAATAATTTGACCAAAATGCATATCGGTTATGGGACTTGCTGCTATAAACTATTTTTATAACCCCGAAGGCACATGTGAAGTTTCAATTCAATATCTGCATTAGTTTTGGAGATAATAACTTGCATGTAAAACTTTAACCAAAATTTTCTAAGTCTAAAAGGGGGCATAATTTGCTCAAAAAACAAGTTAGAGTTATGGGACTTGACCCAGTGAGGTTGGTAATTGATCTAGAAAAAGAAAAAACAAGTTTCAAATCTATATGCCTTTTAGAAATAGCTGTATGTACTTGCACGCAAAACTTTAACCAGAATTTTCTAAGTCCAAAAGGGGGCATAATTTGGCCAAAATGAAGGTCAGCGTTATGGGACTTGCTGCTATCAAATAGTTTTATAACCCCGAAGACACATGTGTAGTTTCAAATCAATATCTGCATTAGTTTTGGAGATAGTAACTTGCATGTAAAACTTTAACCAAAATTTTCTAAGTCTAAAAGGGGGCATAATCTGCTCAAAATACATGTCAGAGTTATGGGTCTTGACCCAGTGAGGTTGGTAATTGATCTAGAAAAAGAAAAAATAAGTTTCAAATCTATAATGCCTTTTAGAAATAGCTGTATGTACTTGCACGCAAAACTTTAACCAGAATTTTCTAAGTCCAAAAGGGGGCATAATTTGGCCAAAATGAAAGTCAGAGTTATGGGACTTGCTGCTATCATCTAGTTTTATAACCCCGAAGACACAGGTGAAGTTTCAAATCAATATCTGCATTAGTTTTGGAGATAGTAACTTGCATGTAAAACTTTAACCAAAATTTTCTAAGTCTAAAAGGGGGCATAATCTGCTCAAAATACATGTCAGAGTTATGGGTCTTGACCCAGTGAGGTTGGTAATTGATCTAGAAAAAGAAAAAATAAGTTTCAAATCTATAATGCCTTTTAGAAATAGCTGTATGTACTTGCACGCAAAACTTTAACCAGAATTTTCTAAGTCCAAAAGGGGGCATAATTTGGCCAAAATGAAAGTCAGAGTTATGGGACTTGCTGCTATCATCTAGTTTTATAACCCCGAAGACACAGGTGAAGTTTCAAATCAATATCTGCATTAGTTTTGGAGATAGTAACTTGTATGTAAAACTTTAACCAAAACTTTCTAAGTCTAAAAGGGGGCATAATCTGCTCAAAATATACGTCAGAGTTATGGGTCTTGACCCAGTGAGGTTGGTAATTGATCTAGAAAAAGAAAAAATAAGTTTCAAATCTATATGCCTTTTAGAAATAGCTGTATGTACTTGCACGCAAAACTTTAACCAGAATTTTCTAAGTCCAAAAGGGGGCATAATTTGGCCAAAATGAAAGTCAGAGTTATGGGACTTGCTGCTATCCACTAGTTTTATAACCCGGAGACACATGTTAAGTTTCAAATCAATATCTGCATTAGTTTTGGAGATAGTAACTTGCATGTAAAACTTTAACCAAAATTTTCTAAGTCCAAAAGGGGGCATAATTTGCTCAAAATACATGTCAGAGTTATGGGACTTGACCCAGAGAGGTTGGTAATTGACCTAGAAAAAGAAAAAATAAGTTTCAAAGCTATATGCCTTTAACTGATGGCTGTATGTACTTGCATGCAAAAACTTAACCAAGGTGTGACGCCGACGCCGACGCCAGGGTGAGTAGAATAGCTAGACTATTCTTCGAATAGTCGAGCTAAAAATCAGGATCAATACAATATAAATGGGCCAATACTGGATTAAATCATTTTGATAGACATATTTCATCACTGGCAATCATCTCGGTAGAACTCATTTATTTAATACCATAAACAAAGTCTAACTCAACAGGCACAACATCTTGACATTCACAAAATATCTATTTACACTAAAACACTACAAGCATCTGGTTAAAATATGGAGCAAGGAAACTTTAACTTTGTACAAAATATGGCCATTCCTGTTCTGTCTAGTCTTCATTTTTTGTGAAAAGTATACTCAACGCCATTAAAACATGTTTCATATGATAAAAATATTAAAGTTTATAATAGCTGGACGTTATAATCTTCAAGAAGAACTACGACTTACTACACTGGTAGAAATTTCTGTATAAGAAAATTTTGGCTAGCAGAAATTCTGGAAATATTAAGGCTAACAATCTCAAGTTTTTAAAAAGAAATTTTTAATACATATTAATGTAAGGCAATTTCGGCTAGGGACTGAAAAGTTTTATTTCTGTTACAATTACAACTGTCATATTTTTTTTTTTTTGTTGGGTTTAACATCTCGATGACACAATTTAAGATCATATGGTGACTTTCAAGCTTTTATGGTCGAGAAAGACCCCAGGTGCATTATTCCATCATGGACGGGCACCTGGGTAGACCCATCGACCTTACGTAAGCCAGCTGGAACCCACATGATGAGGGGCAAGTGATTCAGTGACCTTAACCACTCGGCCATGCAGGCCCCACTGTCATAATGTATACTACTAATCCCTTTTCTTAAATTACAGGGGAGAAAAGAGCTTTATTAATAACAGCAACTAATATTAAGCATCACCAGCCAATGAACAAAGCACTTGGAATTTGTTTTACAATGCATGTATGAAATCACAAATTTTGAGTAAAAAGCACACAACCAATTGCCTAAACCCATTTAAACAGGCATCCATCCATTTAGAGCTAGAACTCTGATCAACTTAATCTTATTGTTTTGGGGACAATTGTTCCATTATTAAAATACAAACAAGAGCCATTTGTAAAACACATATATGCCCCTCATGAAGGCCTGTCAGTAGTAGCTGGGTATGTAATTTTCAGTCTCAATTATGTTGTGACCTCGCCATTTGACCTAATCATCCAGACTAACCAGGTTATGATTTTTAATGACTTTAAGCATGTGCATTCTCCAGCTTTTGATACAAAAATCTTGTTTAATTTAGAGGTCACTCTGACCTTGATCTTTGACCTACTGATCCCAAAAGCAATATGGGCCTCTACTGACCCCAGGTAATTATCCTATCAGGTTTGATTACTCTAGGCCAAAACATTTTCTAGCTATTGATGAAGTATTTATAATACCTTCTGAGCAAACATGTACTACTTGCTGCCATTCTTGCGTTACATCCCGTGTCGCGGTATTTAATTTTGGCGGGAACAAGAATGTCCAGCGCTACCTACAGGAAACAAATTTGACCTACTCTAAAAGCCGAATACGTTTCACACCTTATTTTGGAAAGAGTAAGCTATTTTTTTCTAAATGCCATCATTGATCGTTTGACAATGTAAAACTGGTAATAAATCATGTGTAGCCCAAATATTTGACAAAATTACCTTGCCACAGTTTTTAAATTTACATTGCAATAATTGTTAATGTCTTATTCATGAAATAATTTTAAAAAATATTGGGGCCCGATAAATTCTGCACTTTGTAAGGAAGTGCTCTATCAAATAGGATGACTGCCTGCGAAATTAGAATTAACTCCCTGGGCAAAAGTGAGTCACATTTACCAGAGCCATGATGGATTCAAAAGTAAACAAGGACTGAAAAAATGATTTTCTCTTTGAAATAATGTTTACAAATAAAATATTTTCTAAGTTTGTATGAAATAACTGCAACTTAAGCATGTTTTCTTTCCTTTATTCATTTTGTCCCATAGTTCCGTGAAAATAGCATCAAACAGGCTAATTCTTATTATGACAGCCGAAAACTTTTGAACATTTTCAGTGTAAACTGCCAGTAATTGAACCCAAATATTGTTCAACTAACTTGCCAGTGTGAAAGCTACAAACAGGTACTCTTATAGAATAAATTTATCTGTCTATTTACTAAATGTTTGCAATTTAATTTGACAACATTAAATACAGAACAGAACAAATGCTGGTTAACCTTTTAAGGCTAAAATTGATGTGTGAACAACTGACTCTACTAAAGTACAATAAACCATTTCAAAGTCAGGTAGAGAAGGCGTTAAAATATCCTCTAAGCTCAATCACTAAAATTGCACTGTTCTAGTGGTGTTCCTGGTAAATTACAAATGATATGAACACATTTACAAGTAAGATATAATAATGATAAAAGTATTTACAACCAGTAAAATGACAGTGTATCTCACATCGGCCATACACACACTATCTAATATGACACAATTACAGTAATCTCCTATAAATTAAAATCATAAAATTCACACTTCAGTTAAAACTGTTTGCTGCTCTTAAAGCATTAAATTCACATGCAACATTTGACTTTTTGGACTAAAACATGTTTACAAATTTGATATACTTCGAAATAGATTGCTTTTAAACTAAATTCTGAAAAACTTAAAATAGCAAGTATTTTTTAAAGGTACAGAAACATGCTGTATTAAAAAGAAAAAGACAGATTTAAATAATTTACTTTATATATACTGGTAATAATTCTTTCCAGACTTTTTTTTACAAATAAATATCTAAGAATCAACTGTTTTTCTTGTCTTCAATTAATTCCATACTATTGCTAGGAGCATATCAAACTGGACGACTGCAACATTTTAAAATTTATCACGGTATAAAAGCTTTTAAATGCATTAACATTCATACAGAATGATCTCCCAAAACTTTCTTTATAACTAAGTATTAAATTTGATAAAAAAAAACTTGCAACTGATCAGATATTTTTTCTTCAAATTACATTAACAGCATTAAAATTTTGCTTTCTCAACATACTGTCTTTATGATAATGTTCTATGCCATTTGCAGCCGATTATGTATTTCATTCTCTTGGAGATAAACATTTCCGAGATCTACATTACTCCATAATTATGTGGGATATGTAGCTGCCTTTAAACCTGTAGTCTGTAGTCATTTGAGGACAACATTTGCGTACTCATTTATTTCCCAATGAATCCATTCTGTACAGGTTCTCATGAAATTATCTGGAAATAAAGCAAGAGTGATAGCACTGTATTCTATACACTGTTAGTTGTTACACACCAAATCCATATATATCGTTAACCAAAATAAAATTGGATATTTATTTAAATATTACAGAAACAGCTAGATAAAAACTAAGTTACTGTCAACATCAACTTGAAAAGCATTTTTTTCTAACAGTATTTTGGTGAATTTATTCCTACCTTTTGTCTTTACCCAAATCCTTGTATCTAAACAGTACAACTTCTTCACAAGAAAACAAGGTGAAGACCTAGGAGCCTTCTGGAGTTTTTTATTAATAAAATCTTTTACCATAACAATACCAGATATCAATAATCATGGTACCGAACCGTTACATAAATCAGAATGTTCGAACAGGAATTGCAATCTCAACAGTCCAATAGTTTCTATACTCTCTTGCATAATCAGCTGAACAATCATCTATCAATCTTCTGCCAATCTTAGTTCAAGTCATTTGATGTTACCCTACTTAGTCTATGTCTCAAGCAAAGTGACCCTTCTACCGGGTCCTTAAATCATATCAAAGTAGCAAAATCACTAACCGCGGTGAAGAACTGATCAATGACCTTAACCTGCTTAATTTCAATAATGAACTTATCCATCTTTCAATTTGGACAGTACCATTAACTGTTATAAGGGGTGCTTACCAAAAAGATACTGACTGAATGGTGAACAGTGCAGATCTTGATCAGACTGCATGGATGTGCAGGCTGCTCATGATATACACTGGTCGCAAAGGCAGAATCAATTGTGTCCAGCATAAGAGTTAAAAATGACCTACACTCATTACTAACTACAGTCCAACATTTAAGTCCCTAAATAAATATATGAATTTCTTACCTGTTTTACTGTGTTTTTAATGAAGTCTTTTCTGTCTGACAAATCAAAATCAGGATACTTGGAAAAAACCTGAATAAATGAAAAGGACATTTGATATTAGACTGGTCAAAATAACAACTGGTATATGAATTATATAAAACTTTGTAAGACAGGACAATGATAACGTATAATATTTGGCAGATTCACTGAGCAGAACAAACAAGTGCTATCACTTAAGGTGAGAAATACACCAAGATGTTGCTTTGATACTGGGAAGTTAAATGTTGTGATCATGACCTTTGACCTTCAAGTGTGACCTTGACCTTAGACCTAGAGATCGGGTTGTACACTCTGCAAGTGGTCTTGATAATGTCGACATGTGATGCTACTTTTATGAAAATCCTACAGATATGAAGCACACATAAATTTAAACTATTTAATCTTTGACCTCTGAGACCTTGATCTTGACCTTGACCTTAGTGACACAGGTCGTAACTCAGCACATCATCTTGTTAAAAAGGTAAACAACTGATGCCAGTTTTATGAAATATTTTCAAGCTATTTAGATGGTATGCAGCAGGCACAAATTAAAGCCACTGCAACTTACCTAGTGACCCGAGCTGTCCACCCAGCACGTAGTCTTGATGAGGCTGACAATCAATGCTAGTTTTATGAAAATTTTCCCAGCAGTTAACATATGAATCAGACATGAAGTAAAGCTACTGGACCTTTAACCTCCAAATGTATCTTGACCTTTGTCCTAATGACCTAGAATGTGCATTCTGCACATGGTCTTGATGAGGTTAACAATGGATGCTACTTTTATGAAAATCTTTCCAGTGGTTAAGAAGATGTGGAGTGGACATAATGGACAGATGTATGACTCCAATACTTTGTATCTGGGTGCATCGTAAGACCCCCATCATAAACAAGTATATGTGTAAGCTTTTCATAACAACCTCATTCTTGAGCAGCCAGTTCAGTATCTACAGTACAAAACAAAACTAGATGTGTGCCCATAGGACACTGAGGCCACCCCATACTCTTCCTGTCACTGTAAATGGTTTCATGACTAGTTTTTTAAAGATAACTGCAACATAAACTTTTTAGCAATTCATGTGTATTTTTTACTAAGTCAGGACAAGAACTCTGGTCTGGCAGAGTGAAATCCCAAACAGAACACCATAAGCACAACATATGTTATATAAAAATCCTCTTACGTTTTATGACAGGTCAAATACTTTTTGAGATGCAGGAAACACAATCTGTTATGCCCTTTAATGCATATTTCTGACCATGTCAAGGGCCATAACTCTGTTCTGGCCAAGTGAAATCTAAACAAAACCCCAGGTGCACAACTTAACGTGCTGAATAATATTCCTATAGTGTTCCATAACCCTTGGTCAAATACATTTCGAGATACATGTGACACAAACTTTCTATGCACATTTCTGACTATGTAAAGGGCCGTAAATCTGGCCTGTTTGAAAACTCAATTAAAAGACCAGGTGCACAACTTGACATGTTGAATGACAATCAAGTAAAAGACCAGGTGCACAACTTGACATGCTGAATGACAATTATGTGAGGTTTGATCATCCAGGGTCAAACACTTTTTCAGATATGCACAACACAAATTTGGACAGATGGACAAGGGCAACAAGCCCGCTCTGCCTCCCAAAACATTACATTTTTTGGGGGGGGGCACAAAAATTGGGTAAATGTAACCAAAAGGTTTTCTCCCACAACATAAATAAACAAATTTGATGTAATACTTACATCTTTTAACACAGTTTTCATGGTAACCTGCTCCAAGTTGGCATTGTCTAACATTTTCTTTATGATATCTTTTAGTTCATCATTCTGTAAAATAAATATACATGAAAATCATTTTTATGAAAGAAAGATCAGCACAGGAGAGTACTTAGCAATTGTTTTCAATTAATGTTTAACTTCACTATTAACACTGAAGAAGTTCTATTTGCTATTACAAACAAAAACTACTGCTAACTAGAGATGCTTTTGAGAAAAGCGCATGTCTCCCACAACTGCCCCTATGAAAAATGTTAGTTTCTCTAGATGTTTTAGACAAGTGGATCCAATTAGATGGTCTGGATGAGTGGATCCAATCAGTAATTCAAGGGCCATAAATCAAAAGTGCCTGGGTTGATTTGGCTAGTTATTGAACTTGGGTAAGGTCTTATGGCCAAACACATTTTGTTCAAGTTTGGTGAAGATCGGATGAGAAATTCGACTTAGAGAGTGGACAAGAGTAAACAGATGGTTTTCGGTAATTCAAGGGCCGTAACTCTAAAATGCCTGGACCGATTTTGCTAGTTATCAAACTTGGCCGAGGTCTCATGGTCAAAGATCGGATGAGAAATGTTCGACTTAGACGGCGGACAAGAGTAAAACGGCCGATTTTTCGATAATTCAAGGGCCGTAACTCCAAAATGCCTGGACCGATTTGGCTAGTTATCGAACTTGGCCGAGGTCTCATGGTCAAACACATTTTGTTTAAGTTTGGTGAAGATTGGATGAGAAATATTCGAATTAGAGTGCGGACAAGAGTAGAAAGACTGATTTTTGGTAATTCAAGGGCCATAACTCCAAGACGCCTGGACCGATTTGGCTAGTTATCGAACTTGGCCGAAGTCTTATGGTCAAACACATTTTGTTCAAGTTTGGTGAAAATCGGGTGAGAAATGTTCGACTTAGAGTGCGGACAAGCTTTGTGACAGACACACAGACAGACACACACAGACTGCAGTAAATCAATATTACTCCCACACCATTGTGTGGTGGGAGACATAATAATATGACAGTAAATAAGTAAGCGCTCTTCAAAAGTCAAGCCCAGTAAAACAAAGGGAAAAAGTTTTAAATGTAGGCAAATACTGGAAATATTTGCAAATTCTCCTATTTTGATCACTGCAACCAAATAAAAGGACCTGCATATTCTTCATTCTGCCAACAATTTATAAACTAGGTTTTATCAATCTGACTAAAGTTCTAGATCTTTCTAAAAGTTAGATCGAAAGACAGCCTATTCAAATTCATTTTCTGTATAATCGGATTTCCAATATTGCTATTTTATTTCCACCAATCTATTTTCATTTGAACCAATCAGAGGACTCGTTTCAACTAGCGTTTGGTTAAAAGCGACTGGACTCAGATTTTGGCTAAAATAATTTTTCTTTAGAACAACAGTTTCATCATATTATGAACGTAAGAACATGAAATTTTGTTTCTAAACTATCTTTAAACAAGAGGACCATGATGGTCCTGAATCGCTCACCTGTCCCCACATGACCCAGTTTTTGAACTAAGTATGACGTCGTTTTTTCAATTATTTGACATAGTGACCTAGTTTTTGAAGGCACGTGACCCAGTTTTGAACTTGACCTAAATATCATCAAGGTGAACATTCTCACCAATTTTCATGAAGATCTCATGAAAAGTATGGCCTCTAGAGAGGTCACAAGGTTTTTCTATTTTTAGACCTACTGACCTAGTTTTTGATTGCACGTGACCCAGTTTTGAACTTGACCTTAATATCATCAAGGTGAACATTCTGACTAACTTTCATACAGATCCCATGAAAAAAATGGCCTCTAGAGAGGTCACAAGGTTTTTCTATTATTTGACCTAATGACCTAGTTTTTGAAGGCATGTGACCCAGTTTCGAACCTGGACTAGACATCATCAAGGTGAACATTCTGACCAATTTTCATGAAGATCCATTGTAAAGTATGGCCTCTAGAGAGGTCTCAAGGTTTTTCTATTTTAAGACCCACTGACCTAGTTTTTGACCCAGTTTCAAACTTGATCTTGATACCATCAAGGTGAACATTCTAACCAATTTTCATGAAGTTCCATTGAAAAATATGGCCTCTAGAGAGGTCACAAGGTTTCTCTATTTTTAGACCTATTGACCTAGTTTTGGACCGCACATGAATCAGTTTCGAACTTGACCTAGATATCATCAAGATGAACATTCTGACCAACATTCATAAAGATCCCATGAAAAATGTGACCTCTAGAGTGATCACAAGCAAAAGTTTACGCACACACGGACGACGCACGATCACAAAAGCTCACATTGTCACTTTGTGACAGGTAAGCTAAAAATGTGAAAGCAAGAAAAAATCATGCCAGAGTCGGGAATCGAATCCGAGCCGCTGCAGCAATAAATATTTTCATGCATACTTGACCAAAGAAACTGTGGAATGATAACTACACTAAAAGCTCACTATCAGCACTACCTGCTAAGGTAAAAATAAAACCAGAGTTGTCAGTGGACAGCGCGCTCGACTATTCTCAGTGCTTGATAGTATAATATAAGCAATGAGTAAAATTTTAACATTACAATCAGCATATTCTACGTCAAAAAGGGGCCATAATTCAGTCAAAATGCTTGATAGAGTTTCCTCCTCCTTTTTACAGACTGGGGTCATGATGGTAAACAAGTACGCAAAATATGAAAGCAATATCTCAATGGACTTTGCAAATACTTGGGGTGGTACGCAAACTTTAACATTTGTGTGACTCTCACGCTAACGCTCACGCCGACACCAGGGCAAGTAGGATAGCTCCCCTATTCTTCGAATAGTCAAGCTAATGATATGCATTTCTGACAAGACTTACAGCTTCTCGTATCTATCATATGTGGGTACTTACTGTTGGTGGTCCTTTAGGTGTCTTTTTTGCGACCAATGGTTCGTCATCAGAGTCTGAGCTAACATCCGAAACCTCCTCACTCGATACTGAAATTGGTTACACAACAGTTTGAAACATAGTGAGGAATATAGACAGATATATACCTAAAAGTCATCCAGAAAACGCATTTTCCCCTATCTTTTGTTTTTGCATACATGAGGAAAATGCACTAGCACTTCTCATTTTTTTTAAACCAGTGAAAACATATTTCTTACACTTTAAATAAACCGTCACCGAACAGCTAAAGTAGTAAACAACTGCCTGAAGAATGAATCACGGCCACCTCCATGTAAAGTTAGAGATGAATAGAATATGCTACTTATCATAAATTTTTATTCAAACACGCTTAAAAATCTGATTTTTTATTTAAATTTTACTTTCTTCATTTTTAACTAAGTAAAATTCAATGGAACCTTTTGTTTTCTTTTTAGGAGTTGCTTTCTTTTTATTTGTAGCCTTGGGAGTTTTGGGTTTTGGTGTAGCCTTTTCTTTTGTCTTCTTTTCTTTTGCTGGTTTTGGGGTTGACTTCTTTATTTTTTTCTTGGGAGGCTCCTGAAATAATCATTTTGAATTATCTTCCATTTATTCATCAAAGTAGATAAAGGCACATAAAACTGAATTCATTTCAATATGGCCAGTATCTACTTTGCCTAATGAGCTACAGAATGAAAAAGCCATACTAAACCAGGGTCTACACAAAGCCTGTATTACATAGCATGCTGCTCTTAGACTCATCAACATATGTCGGAAAATCACTATGACCTCAACTGACTACAGTTAATTATCCTATGAAGTTTGACAACTGTTGGCCAATGTGTTCTCCAGGTTTGAGAAATGTTTTCCATCATGCCATAATTTTTAGTATATCATATTAAATCCATTCATTATATTTTTATAAACTACAAAATTAACTCACATCTTCTTCTGATTCAGATATATCAGATACGTCACTGTCTACCTTGTCATCATCATCATCCTTATCATCACCTTCTTCCTCAACATCTTTTTCTTCCATATCATCATCATCTTCATCATCATCGTCAGCTGTTTCCTTTGTCTTCTTCTCTTTTTTCTTCTTTTCCTTCTTTTTCTTATCTTTCTTTCCTTTTGTAGTTTTTTCTGAGCCACCTTTTGATTTCCCTGTCATTATCATTACAATTATCTTTACTCTTGTCAATTCCAAACTTCCATCTTTCAACTGTTATATAACAACTAGATTGTTTTTCAAGAACAAGAGCACCGCCTTGCGGGTGCTGACGCTCATCTGATTTTTTTTTGTGTAATAGAAATATTGTCCTACCCATGATTTTCTAAGTCTAAAAAGGGCCATCATTCTTGCAAAAAGCAGGTTAGAGTTATGTTTCTTGATGTTCAGTGTCCACTTATGATGGTGAAAAACTGTTGCAAGTTTTAAAGCAATAGCTTTGATAGTTTATGAGAAAAGTTGACTTAAACATAATACTCAACCAAGAAAATTATTTTCTAAGTCCAAAAAGGGCAATAATTATTGCAAAAAGCAGGATGGAGTTATGTTGGATGCTGTACAGGGTCAGCTTATGATGGTCAACAAGTGTTGCAAGTTTCAAAGCAAAAGCTTTGATAGTTTAAGAGAAAAAGTTGACCTAAACATAAAACTTAACCAAGAAATCTGATATTTCTAAGTCCAAAAGGGGCCATAAATCTTGCAAAAAGCAGGATGAGTTATGTTTCTTGCTGTACAGGGTCAACTTATGATGGTGAACAAGTGTTGCAAGTTTTAAAGCAATAGCTTTGATAGTTTAGGATAAAAGCTGACCTAAACATAAAACTTAACCAAGAAAACTGATTTTCTAAGTCCAAAAGGGGCCATAAATCTTGCAAAAAGCAAGATGGAGTTAGTTTCTTCATGTACAGGGTCTGCTTATGATGGTGAACAAGTATTCCAAGTTTCAAAGCAATAGCTTTGATAGTTTAGGAGAAAAGTTGACCTAAACATAAAACTTAACCAAGAAATCTGATATTTTCTAAGTACAAAAGGGGCCATAAATCTTGCAAAAAGCAAGATGGAGTTATGTTTCTTGCTATACAGGGTCAGCTTATGATGGTGAACAAGTATTCCAAGTTTCAAAGCAATAGCTTTGATAGTTTAGGAGAAAAGCTGACCTAAACATAAAACTTAACCAGGCAACGCCGACGCAGACGCCGACAACCGCTCAAGTGATGACAATAACTCATCATTTTTTTTCAAAAAATCAGATGAGCTAAAAATGTATGTCTCCCACAACTTACCATCCAGAAATTGTAAAATGCCACTAATTAAGAACCATAACCAGGGAAAATCTCTGAACCATAGCATTCCAATGATACATTATATTGCTCACTTGTGTAATGTTATTCTTATCTGCATGACGTGACTTGCCATATTATAATTGTGTTTTATATACTATGATAATTGACAGTCTGTGAATTTAGGATTTGAAACTACTTGTTCAAATCCGGCAAAATTGAATAGCTTTCCTTTATATTCTATTCATAATTCCTGCAGAAGTTACTTGTCCAAAACAATAATCACTTGTCCCTGACAACCGGACAAGTGCTAATTTCGCAGACTGAATTGATGCTTTGTTCATGGGCCATAAATGGCTTATTACAAACAAGAGATCACAGAGTGATCTTGGCGCCCACCAATGTGCCATTTTTGAGTGTTCCAAATTTCAAGACTTACTGACTAGCTCAAGGTCAAATTTCATTTCCGTACACAACACTGTGCATGTGGTCCAAATTCAAAAGCTGTACCGTAGCTTGAGAAATGTGAAAGTAGGTCACTAGATCAATTTCAAGGACAAAGTTTTTTGTACACAAAAATATATATATGCATGTGCATCAAGTTTGAAGGCTGTAGTTTGAGAAATTTGAAAGTAGGTCACTAGGTCAATCTTAAGGTCACAGTTTATTTTGGTACAAAAAACTACCCAAGTGGTCCAAATTTGAAGGCTGTAGCTTGAGAAATGTGAAAGTAGGTCACTAGGTCAATGTCAAAGTTTGTTTCGGTACACACTCCTATGCATGTAGTCTAAATTTGAAGCCTGTAGCTGCAGAAATGTGAAAGTAGGTCACTAGGTCAATCTTAAGGTCAAAGTTCATTTCGGTACACAAAACTAAGAAGTGGTCCAAATTTGAAGGCTGTAGCTTGAGAAATGTGAAAGTAGGTCACTAGGTCAAAATCAAGGTCAAATTTTATTTCGGAACACAGAACTATGCATGTGGTCCAAATTTGAAGCCTGTACCTTCAAAAATGTGAAAGTAGGTCACTAGGTCAATGTAAAGGTCAAAGTTTGTTCGGTACGAGAAATGTGAAAGTAGGTCACTAGGTCAAAATCAATGTCAATTTTTTTTGGAACACAGAACTATGCATGAGGCCCAAATTTGAAGCCTGTACCTTCAAACATGTGAAAGTAGGTCACTAGGTCAATGTAAAGGTCAAAGTTTGTTTCGGTACACAAAACTAAGCATGTGGTCCAAATTTGAAGGCTGTAGCTTGAGAAATGTGAAAGTAGGTCACTAGGTCAAAATCAAGGTCAAATTTCATTCGGAACACAAACAATGCACATGGTCCAAATTGAAGCCGTACCTCAAAAATGTGAAAGTAGGTCACTAGGTCAATGTCAAGGTCAAAGTTTTTTCAGTGCTCAAACTATGCACGTGGTCCAAATTGAAGGCTGTAGCTACAGAATGTGAAAGTAGGTCACTAGTCAATACCAAGGTCAACTCATGTCAAGGTTCATCTTGCCACTCAAAACCATACATGTGGTCCAAATTTGAATATTGTAGGTTACTGACAAGAAGATTTTAAAAGCTTTTCCCTATATAAGTCATATGAACCATGTGACCCCCAGGGCGGGCCATATTTGACCCTAGGGGGATAATTTGACCAAACTTGGTAGAGAACCACTAGATGATGCTACATAACAAATATCAAAGCCCTAGGTTTTGTGGTTTGGGCAAGAAGATATTCAAAGTTTTTTCCCTATAAAGTCTATGTAAACCATGTGACCCCCGGGGCGGGGCCATATTTGACCCTAGGGGGATAATTTGAAAAATCTTAGTAGAAGACCACTAGATGATGTCACATACAAAACATCAAAGCCCTAGGCCCTATGGTTTTGAACAAGAGGTTTTTCAAAGTTTTTCCCTATGTAAGTCTATATAAACCATGTGACCCCCGGGGCGGGGCCATATTAGACCCCGGGGAAATAATTTGAATCATCTTGGTAGAGGACCACTAAATGATGCTTCATACCAAATATCAAAGCCCTAGGCTCTGTGGTTTTGGACAAGAAGATTTTCAAAGTTTTTCCCTATATAAATCTATGTAAATTATAGAAATAAACAAAGGGCCATAACTCACTAAAAAAGTGTTGAACCAGTCTGATTTTCAGGGGGACACAACTAGAGTACCAATACATCATTCTGACAAAGTTTGGTCAAAATGCCCCTGGTAGTTTCTGAGGAGATGCGATAACGAGAAATTGTAACGGAAGGACGGACGGACGGACGGACGGAAGGACGTCGGACCACGGACGCAGAGTGATTTGAATAGCCCACCATCTGATGATGGTGGGCTAATAAAAGTGGCAAAAAGTGGCGACTAAATCGAGCAAACTGCAAGCTGGCTCAACAAAAAAAAGTATAAACATGAATGTAACTCAAAGACTTGTATAAAACTATCCCTTGTGTGCAACTGTGCCCATATTGTGTGTGCACGAATGGGGCTTGAGCATGTACCCCCTGCTTTTGCAAAATAGGGGTACACTTCAAAATCTGGGGGTACACTACATGGTAGATCTGAATTTTTTCTATTTAACTACTGAAATTTGTATATACATGTTTTTTTTCATGCAGAACTCTCGTGGGTGGGGTATAACAGATGAGATAATTTTAGAAAATTTAGAATGTTTTTCCAAAGTTAAGATAGGAAATTTTGAATCATAGGACCCCTTCCAATATTATACTTAATATAAATAAGTTTTCAGCACGGTTCATGTATTCCCGATTTCGTGGACGGAACATGATTTGTCCGAAAAAATAACATACAGTCAACTGAAGACTGATAAAAATCGCCAATCAATAATAAATGCCCAAACTATTACAGATATGCAATGTGTATCAAAATTGCAGTTAAATATCCAAAAATAAAATACTGTTAACCTTTTGTTGAGTTTATAAAAACTAAAATGCCTTTTTGCATTTTGTATCCATACTTTTTTTGCAAACGACCCATGTGACGTCTGACTAAAACACTTACGAAACCCCTCTATGCGACTGACAATTACACCGAGAATTCGGTGATGGAAACGAAATTATCACGTCCCTGGACCGGATCTGCGTTTAAGACTGTACCAAACAACTGGCAAGTGCATGATGAAATAACCAGAGATTTGCCAGCTGAACAGGAGTTCCGAATCTCTGCGTGCATGTACCCCCAACAAGTGATTTTTATGCGTGCATTTGATATTTTGTGCGTGATTCACGTACTGCAGTGCGTGAATGGGCATGCTGCATCCCCTGTTGGGGCCTACTATTTTTCAAAGCAATCAAAAAAATATATAAGTTTATATATATATATATATATATATATATATGTTCTTTTTTATTTTCATAACGAGTGTCAGACTGTCACAAAATACGCCCGTCATCGAACTTGGCCTAATTCAAGGGCCATAATCCAAGAGTGCCTAGGGCAATTTGGGTGGTTATCTAACTTGGCCGAGATATTATGCCCACAAACATTGTCAGCAAGTTTGGTGAAGATTAGCTTAAAGAGTGGACAAGGCTAAAACACAGTTTTTCAAGTAATTCAAGGTCCATAATCCAAGAGTACCTGAGGCGATTTGGCTGGTTATCGAATCTGGACGAGATATTATGCCCACAAACATTGTCAGCAAGTTTGGTGAAGATCTGATGAAAACTGTTCGACTTTAGACAGCGGACAAGGCTAAATGCAGTTTTTCGAATAATTCAAGGGCCATAATCCAGGAGTGTCTGAGGCGATTTGGCTGGTTATCAAACCTGGACGAGATATTATGCCCAAAAACATTGTCAGCAAGTTTGGTGAAGATGGATGAAAACTGCTTGACTTAAAGAGAGGACATGCTTTGGAAGCCGACTGCCTGCCGCCACAGGTGTTCACATAATACCCCCGCTTTCAGAGACGGGCATATAAAAATTGCAAAAGTTTGCATCAGTTTTGGCTTATTTTTTTTTACAGGTTCAAAAGTTGGCTATTATTTTTTTGGAGGCCATTGTGAACCCTGCAGTACACCAACATCAGCATTACCAAATTTTATCATACTTCTAGTTCAATAAATCTATTCCAGAGGTGAACACACCCACATATATATATATATATATATAAACAAATGAAAAAAAGAAGTCCATGTACTTAATATCACAGTTGATAAAACAAGAGCTGTCCATAAGACAGCCAAGCTCGACTATTCGAAATATTGTCACAGAAGCAGGAAATTATTACCCAAAATGTTAAATATCGAAAGAGTTTTAAGTTTGAAACGGGACATAATTTGACCAAAATGCATATCAGAGTTATGGGACTTGATGCTATCAACTAGTTTAATAACCCCGAAGAAACATGTTAAGTTTCATTTCCATATCTGCATTAGTTTTGGAGATAGTAACTTGCATGTAAAACTTTAACCAGAATTTTCTAAGTCCAAAAGGGGGCATAATTTGCTGAAAATACATGTTAAGAGTTATAGAACTTGACCCAGTGAGGTTGGTAACTGCCCTAGAAAAAGAATAAATAAGTTTCAAAGCTATATGCCTTTTGGTAATAGCTGTATGTACGCAAAACTTTAACCAGGATTTTCTAAGTCCAAAAGGGGGCATAATTTACCCAAAATACATGTCAGAGTTATGGGACTTGATTCTATCAACTAGTTTTATAACCCCGAAGACACATGTGAAGTTTCAATCTAATATCTGCATTAGTTTTGGAGATAGTAACTTGCATGTAAAACTTTAACCAGGATTTTCTAAGTCCAAAAGCAGTGTACGAAATTCAGATTTGAATCCAATACCCGTTCGGGCTACCAGATTAAAAATTTTCCAGGCCCGACACCAATTTCACTAGCCCGAACTTTAACACCTTGAAATACATAATTTTTGCACCATATAACATTTTGTTTTACAGACATCTCTATGCATGTTTGAAGTAATAAAAAAGACATACAGTACATGTTTACCATGTTTTTGAAAAATTTTAACTCGAAATACTCCAGTCCAGATCAGCATCATCAGAGTCCAAAAGCATCGGACATGACACTCCTTGCCAAAACGAAATCTAAACTGTTATGCCCGATTTTTTAGGATCCGCACTCGCCAATTACTGCAAGTCGGACTGTTGACAATTTGTAAGATGTAATATCGAGTGCTGAATACACATTTACACACACGCTCATAGCATAATTTAAGCTCCGCCTACTGCAGGTACTTGTGAGATTTTCGCGAGAGGTGTGAAAGCTAATCAAATTATCCGTTACGCTAGAGGTGATTGTATTCAGCCAATAAGCGCTGCGGTTACGTCTTTGACACTGTGTTTGATTGTCAACACGTAAGAGTGCAAAACCAATAATTCCATAAGCGTTTCTCAGTCTGGAAAATCACGATGCAGTACTCGTTTAATTAGCATGTTTTTAAAAACAAATGAGGAAAATTCGGTAGCCCAGTCCGGCTTGTACCTGTGGAAAATCGGTAGCCCGAGCTGAAATTTGGTAGCCACGGGCTGTCGGACAACCGTGAATTTCGAACACTGCAAAAGGGGGCATAATTTGCTCAAAATACATATCAGAGTTATGGGACTTGACCCAGTGAGGTAGGTAATTGATCTAGAAAAAGAAAAAAAAAGTTTCAAATCAATATGCCTTTTACTAATAGCTGTATGTACTTGCACACAAAACTTTAACCAGGATTATCTAAGTTCAAAAGGGGGCATAATTTGCTCAAAATACATGTCAGAGTTATGGGACTTGACCCAATGAGGTAGGTAATTGATCTAGAAAAAGAAAAAATAAGTTTCAAATCAATATGCCTTTTAGTAATAGCTGTATGTACTTGCACGCAAAACTTTAACCAGAATTTTCTAAGTCCAAAAGGGGGCATAATTTGGCCAAAATACATGTCAGAGTTATGGGACTTGACCCAGTGAGGTAGGTAATTGATCTAGAAAAAGAAAAAATAAGTTTCAAATCTATATGCCCTTCAGTAATAGCTGTATGTACTTGTACGCAAAACTTTAACCAAAATTTTCTAAGTACAAAAGGGGGCATAATTTGGCCAAAATGAAGGTCAGAGTTATGGGACTTGGTGCTATCAACTAGTTTTATAACCCTGAAGACACATGTGAAGTTTCAATTCAATATCTGCATTAGTTTTGGAGATAGTAACTTGCATGTAAAACTTTAACCAGAATTTTCTAAGTCCAAAAGGGGGCATAATTTGCTCAAAATACATGTTAGAGTTATGGAACTTGACCCAGTGAGGTTGGTAATTGACCTAGAAAAAGAATAAACAAGTGAATGAAGTATTGCCATGCAATACAAAGTCCCCTACTGGAAGGCACCTAATTTTCTCTACTGCAGTATAACATAATGAACTGATATCTGTCAATGATGTATAAACAATATTGTACTACATATACAATATGTATAACAACACACTTGATTAAAATGTGCATATATAAAAAACCCACAGTTGTTTTCATATTGAATTTTTTTGGCTGATTATAAAAATGTTATCATGTAAGTTATTTATACTAACAACAAGGGAAATTAATCTTCAAAAAAAAAAAAAAAAAAAAAAAAAATCTATATAATATAAGTCCACAAGAAACTCTTTACCAGAGGAGATAGGTCAAAAAACACCTAAAAATTGGATGTAACATGCATGCTGTACCACAGAAAAGTGGTCTCGATTTTTCTCTACCGCCAGTAATAAAAAAGTTACAATAAAATCTATTTATAGTAACAACAAGGGACGTAATTCTAAAAACAAGGGTGCCTCATGGTGGTGAACATTTGTTCCAAGTTACATCAAATCCCTCCATGCATGAAGAAGAAATGTTCCGTACAAAGTCATTCTTGAATTTGACCTTTGACCTCTAAATATGACCTTGACCTTAGACCTAGGACCTGGTTCTTGCGCATGACATGTTGTCTCATCCAGGGAAATATTTGTGCCAACTGATATCTAAATCCTGCTTTGCATGACAAAGTTATAGACCGGACAGAAAAAAATCCTCTTGACCTTTGATCTCAAAGTGTGACCTTGACCTTTAAGCTAGGGTACTGGTGTTGCGCATGACACGTCGTCTCATCATGGGAAACATTTGTGCCAAGTAATATTAAAATCCCTTCATGGATGGCACAGTTATGGACGGGACAGGAAAAAAAACTCTGTTGACCTTTGACCCACAATTGTGACCTTGACCTTTGAGCTAGGGTCCGGGATTTGCGAATGACACGTCGTCTCATCATGGGGAACATTTGTGCTAAGTGATATTAAAATCCCTTAATGAATGTCAGAGTTATGGACCGGCCCACGAAACAGACCCTGTTCATTGCTATGTTAACATTTGATGCTTAGTGTGACCTTGACCTTTGAGCTAGGGGTCTGAAAGTTGTGCATGACACATCGTCTTATTATGAGGTACATTTCTGCCAAGTAATATTAAAATCCCTTCAAAGAGGGGAAAGGTTTTTATGGACCGGACAAAAAAAAGCCTTTTGACCTTTACCTCCAATTGTGACCTTGACCTTTAAGCTGGGGGTCCGGGTTTTTGCCATGACCCCGTCTCTCCTCAGGGGGAACATTTGTCCAAAAATATTAAATCTCTTCAGGGATGGGGAGTTTAGGGAAACGGGACGGGAAAAAAGCCCTTTTACCTTTGACCCCCAAAATTGGCCCTTAAACCTTTTGAGCTAGGGTCCGGGTTTTTGCGCATGACACATCTCTCATCATGGGGAACATTTGTCCCAATTAATACTAAAATCCCTCAAGGAGGGGAGATTTTGTGGACCAAACGGGAAAAAAAGCCCTGTTGACCTTTGACCCCCATTTGTGACCTTAAACCTTTGAGCAAAGAGGCCCGGGGTTTTGGGTGCATGACACGTGGGCCCCATCAGGGGAAACTTTTGGCCCAAATAATATTAAAACCCCTTTTCAGGGATGAAAATTTTTAGGGCCCGGGAACACAAATTTTTGCGGAGGGCGTACGGACAACAGAGGGACGGGGGAAAAGTGCTTTTCCCTTATAGCCCCCCAAACGGTTTTCCCAACCATGGGGGATTTAATAATTTTTCAAATAAAATATCCTTTATAAAAGCGTATGTACAAATCATGAAAAAACTTAACCAAGGTGTGACGCCGACGCCGGGGGTGATTGAAAGCTAACATTCCCTTCAAAATAGTCAGCAAAAAAACAAAAACCCAACGTTACTACCCCAACAGCTTTTACCCCACAAATTTTTTATAACTAACAGAAGGGGGCAATTCTTTTTGGGTTTTGTGCATCAAAATTTTCCCTTTCACTTTTCAAGTGGGGTTTTATCTCTCCAAATTTCGAACACCAAAAACTGCTTAAAAAGAGAGGCTAATTGATGTGGCCTGGAGATAAAATTCAAAAAGGGGGAATAAAAATTTAAACCTTACTTTTACTTTTTGGGGTTTGGGTATCTTTCCTACCCAGTCGGGGTTTTTTTTAACCCACTCCATCAGCCTTGTAATAAAATTCATCTTACTCCCGGGGGGGGGAAATTTTTGGTTTTTATCAACACCCCCATTTTTTTCCCTTGCAAGGGCAGTGTAAGCCCTTTAAAAAAACAAAATAAACAGCAGGGACCCTTTTTGGGGCAAAATACTTTTAAATGAGATTAATTCCCATTTGCCTTGAACCCAATGGTTTTTTGGGAAAAAAAGAAGGGGTTTTTTTTTTCTTTCTATAAGGGATTTTACATTGGGCAACCCCCAAGCTTTTTTTTACACTGAAAAAAAAACATCTGTTTTTTGTAAAAAACAATTATCTTAAAAATTTAAAAAAAAACATACCCTTTTCCCACAGACCACCTTTTTTTAACCTTTTAAAATTCAGGCCGGGAAAAATTGCTGTAAAGGTTGAAAAAAGGGGTTTTTTTTTAACCCAAGCCCTTGGGTCCACATGCCTTTTTCCCCAAATTTTTATTTCCCAAAGCTGCTTTGTAAAAGGGTTGAATTTCCATTTAAATTTTTTAATTTTTCGGGACATGAACACTCCGGTTGGGTTTCAAAACAAGTTAAAGCCCAAACTATTTATAAACCCTACCCTAAACCATTTTTAATTAAAATTTGGGGGCTTTCGGGCGTTTTTTATGAAGGACTTCAGCGGAGGTTTTTTTCCCCCAAATTTTGTTTTTTCTCATCGCTTTTCCGTCCCCCGCGAATGGGGGCAGAAAGTTTCCTTTTCCCAAATGCTTAAATTTCTTTTTCAATGGTTTTTTTGGAAAAAATCGCAAAAACCCAATTTTTTTTTGTTTTTTTAGTCATAACATGGGACGCTCAAAGGAAAGAAAAAAGCAAAATTTCCCAAGAACCCCTAAAAAACGTAAAACACAAAATTAAGTAACGGAAAGCCCCCATTTCAGCGAAAAGTTGAAATTTTTCGGAAAAAGATCTACGGCCCCCGCGGATCGATTTTTAACGAAATTGGACAAAATTTATGCGTTTTTCCCGCCAAAATAATGCGAGAATATCCCAAAACGGGGCCAAAAAGTGATCCCTGTACGGGTACCCATTAAACCCCCAACCTTTAGGCCCCAAAATTTTTATTTATTTTTCAAAACCCAAAAAAATTAAAGGGAAAAAAGGGGGGCATGTTTCCTTTAAAAATATCGACCAAATTTTATGGACCTTGTGTCATGTGATGCACGGATGGAAACAGAAAAAACTATTAAAAATTTAAACAAAATCCAAACATTTGAAACCAAGAAAAAAAATGCACCACAAACTTTAACAAAAAATCAATATAAACAACGGGTCATGATGACCCGGGATCGCTCACTGAGAAATATGAGCTAAAATTTTCAAAGGTAAAACCCTGATGCTAAAATATTAAAAAAGTCGGAAAGGTTTCAAATTCATGATCAATGAATTTTTTTTTTTTAAGACGGTGTGAAAAAACTGTGTATGCACCCAAAATTTAAAGGCTTTTATCTTAAACAAAAAGCTGCCCTGAATGAAACGTCCGACTATTCGAAAAATTATTGAAAAAGGGGGTCAAAATATTAACTAAAAATTTTTCAAAAAAAGACAAGGGGGCCATGATGGCCCTAAAACGCTCACCTTTTTACCCTTGCACTCGGGACAAAAAGGCCCCGGAAAAAAATCTAAGTCCAAAGGACAAAAACAACAAAGCAAAGAATTTTAACCAAAAAAGAAAAAAAAAATTTTTTACAAGGAAAACAGATTTTTAAAAAATACACCAAAAAATTTGGAGGTACCACCTTGTTGAACCACAGAAAAGGGGTCTTGGGGTTTTTTCCCTAGGGCCAAATAATAAAAAAGTTACTAAAAATGGGCTTTTTTTTATATAACGTAAAAGGAAGTAATTCAAAAAAAAATTTAGGGGAAATTAACAAAAAAAAGGAAACTGTCAAATAAATCTTTTGACAAAAATAAAATTTTCCCGATCGAAATCCCCATTAGTTACGAAGATATACCAATTTAAATTTTGGAAATAAAGGGGGGAAATTTTGACATAAAATCACCCCCATATTATCTACCCTGTTTGGCCGGTCCAATTTAAGGGACAAAATTAAATTTCAAATAAGCCCCTTAAGAAATTACTGATATAAACCTTTTTAAACTAAAATCGGGGGAGGTAATCAATATAAAATAACCCCTGGAAACTACGATTGGATCTGATTTGTCTTTGGAATCCAAGATTTATTTTTTGTTGAAGTTTTTTTTGGGAATTTTGGGTACAAATCAAACCAAAAAGGCAGTCTCTAAGGGCTGCAAAACCAAAATACCCAAATTTTTTGGACTTTTAAAGGGGGCCATAACCTGGAACCCATAAAAGGGAATCGGCCAGTTTAAGAAAAAAACCCAAAGATCTTGTGGTAAATACAAGTTTGGGCAATTTTGGTTTAAAAAATCAAATCAAAATGAAGTTGCTATTGGGGCAGACAAGGTAAAAAATAGCTAATTTTGGCCCTTTCGGGGCCTAACCCCGGGAAACCCTTTGGGGGATCGGGCCCGGGTTCAAAAAAGGGAACTGAGATTTTAAGGAAAACACAATTTTGTGCAATTTTTTGGTTAAAAATAAAACAAAAAAAACCACTGTCGGGCAACAAGAAATTGTTAAGGGAGGGACTCACAGACACACAGGGACGAAGGGATCACAAAAGCTCACCTTGTCATATGGACAGGTGAGAAAAAAAAAATAGATGGGAAAAATTCCAGTATTTGGGGTTTTTGAAAAGGGCCCTTGCACTAAATGGCAATGTGTGAACTAATTTAAAAAGCCCAAAAAAGGGCAAAATTTCACCAAAAATAATTGCCCGATTTATTTTTAAACTTTTTTTTTGGGCCACAAGGGAAAATCTTAATGTTTAAACAAGTGTTCAAATTTAAAAGCTATATGTCAAATATTTTGACAAAACATAGACTTGTAGGAAAACAACAGTTTCCCAAAGCCCCAAAAAGGGGCTGTAATTCTCCCAAAATAGATGATAGATTAAATGTACTCTTTCCTACAGATATGACTAAAACTGAATAATTAAATAAAAGTTTAAAAGGGCCAATTAAAACCCACTAAAAAACAAAAAATATAAACTGGTACAAAAATTTAACTAAGTTTCTAAGGAGAAAGGGGCCAAAAAATTCCCCAAAAATTTCCTTAAAGGGATTATGTACATTTGCCTAAAACGGGTCATGGTGATAGAAAACAAGTTTTTAAATTTTAAAAATTTTTCTAAAAAGTTTTTTGGCCAAAATAGGAACTTGTACAAAAAAATTTAACAAAATTTTTCTAAGTAAAAAAGGGGCAAAAATTTCACCCAAAAAATTTTTTATGGTTTTTATTTTGCTCTTGCCTATAACGGACTGGTGAGGGTAAAAAAGGGTTTGAAAATTTTCAAACTTTTACCCTTAAAAAGACTTTGTCAAAATATGAACGGTTACAAAAAACTTAACCAAATTTAAAAAGAAAAAAGGGGCCCATAATTAAAACCCAAAAAACCCCCTTAAATAAGTTATTGCTTTTGCCTTTTAACGGGCGCGTTCGACACTAAGGGTGCCCCCTGGATCCCGAGGACACCAAAAATCCGCAAGGGATCCAAATTTTCAAAATTTTCGGTGTTTCCGTCGGACTCTTGATTTTCAGTTTAAAATATGTTTAAAAAAAAAATGAAATTCCCCAGTCTTGTTCGCTAAAACATGGGCCCTTTTTTGCAAAGCCAGGGCTTCAGTTGACCCAGGCCCCCCGGGTTTTTGCCCCTTGACTCGAAAAAACTCGTATTTTACCCGCAAAAATTTTCGGCACGTGCTCCGCTTGCCCTCGTGAAAATTTTTTTGGGTGCGTTCCAATTTTCGATAGTTCTGCCCCCTGTCAACCCAAAACCCCAGGGAATTTCAAATATTTTTTCCCGTCAAAAAAGCGTAAATATGGCAGTAGGCGAGCGTCTTTTTTTAAATTTAAGCTACCGACAGATGTCAGCCCCGCCAACGCACCAAATGACACGGGCTTACCGGGGTTTTTGTTTTTTAGTAAATATGGCCTAGTCTTTATCAAATTTTTGTTTTTGATAAATGTTTACAAGTTAATTGATAAACAATGCACCTTTAAATTTTCGGGGTTTTTTACCATTATTTTTTGTGCTCGATACCATTACATACCGGCGCCGTTTTCGGGCAATAACAATCTGACTGAAGTACAAACTCCAAATTTCGCACGCATAGGGCTGACAAAGAGCTTTCAGGCCTCGTTCTGACATCCCCTTTCCCCTTGCCAATCCCAAAAACTACCTTACAACATCCTGCAACTTTAAAAAGCCTAGGTTTTTTTAAATCAACAATTTTTTTTGGGCAACAGATTTAGATAGCCGTTTACTCCCTTTGTAGGGCACTTCCCTTTTTAATGAGAGGTCCCCCGGGTTTGAGCCCGGATTTTAAATGCAAATTTTTTTTTACTCTTTTTACATTCCCAACAAGTTTCTGAAATTGGGTTTAAACAAAAAATAATTTTCGAAAATAAAAAAGGGATATTTAAAACCAAAAAAACAAAGAAAGAATGTGGGTTGGGGGGTTCTCCAAAATTTTTCGTTTTGAAGATCAAGTACTTTTGTCCCAAATTTCGGTCAATAACAAATTTATTTCACGGGCCCCAGGCTTTGGTTTTGGGGAATACAAAAAATAAGCATCTTAAGTTTTTCAGGGAATTTTTAATTAAAACAGCTAGGAAAAAAGGGTCGGGGTAATTTTTTTAGTATTTATCCATATAACCAGGCAGGGTTTTCCCTTTTTACCCAGGGGATAATTTTTCAATTTTGGTTGAGGACTACCACAATGCACATACCAAAAAAATTTAAAAGCCCAGGTTTTTGGGATTTCAGGCCGATTTTTTTAAATTTTTTTCCCATAAAATCAATGTAAAACCCTTTGACCTCGGGGAGGGCCTCTTTTTTACCCCAGGGGTATAATTTGAACACTTTTTGGTTTCGGGCCAAAGCAATGCTAAAAAAACCCAAAAATCAAAAGGGCTAGGTTTTTTGGGTTTTAGACCCAAAAGATTTAAAACGTTTTTCCATTAAAATAAGTCCATGTAAAACTTGCGATCCCCGGGTAGGGCCAAAATTTGACCCTAGGGGGAAAAAATTTAACAATTTTTGGGAGAAAGGGCCACAGATGAGCTAATATCAGATACAAAGCCGTAGGGCCCTTGGGGTTTTTGGGCAAGAAGATTTTTTTAAAATTTTTTTTTTCGATTGCCATGGCAACCCGAGTTCTGCATGGAAACATTTTTTTTGAAAATTTTGAAAGGGGGCCCCCCAAGGATCATTTCTGTAAGTTTGGGGAATTCGCCCAGTGGTTTTTAAAAGATTTTTTTTGGGAAAAAGTTGACAGACCCCACGGGCGGGCTGAGCGGGAAAAAAAAGCTCCCAAAGGCTAAAAAAAGGGGGGAAAAATTTTGAAAAAATGTGGAAGACCAAACAAAACTTATCCAAAGGGGTTTGGGCATCAATTCCAGTAGAAACTCTCCATATACTTCATCCCGCTACATTTAAAATTGACTAGCACAAGGTTTTTTTTCTCCCTTGCGCCCCCTAGGGTATATTCAATGTTTACAGGTCTTAAAAATTGGGGGGTGACAATGGGTAAATTTTTCCCCCACAGGAAAAACCAGAACTGCATGCCACAAAATGCAACCCTTTTTTTGGGAAGTCTGAACTGTTTAACAAATCTTTGGAAAGGAAAGTCCCCCCTATTTAAAGCAAAAAATCATTTTTCAAAATCATCCCCCCCACTCCCGTAATACTTACTTTCCTTTCAAATCGCATCCCTTTTTTTATACTCT
Source organism: Mercenaria mercenaria (assembly GCF_021730395.1). NCBI lineage: Eukaryota > Metazoa > Mollusca > Bivalvia > Venerida > Veneridae > Mercenaria > Mercenaria mercenaria. The sequence continues at coordinate 23,487,345 of NC_069363.1, forward strand.
CTCATCCTTTGAGAAAGGAAAACCCGAGAACTGGCTTTTTCTTCTTCACTTTATGACAAAAACCAAAAAATGAATTTAAACAAAACTGGATTGGGCAGGGAAACAGGGTAAAGTAATCCAAATAGTTTAAATTTACTTTTGTAAAAAAACATAGGGAACAATTTTCAAGTGGAACAAACTGTTGATTTTGACCCCTTTTTTCTGTTTTCCCCAAAAAAACTGGGCCTTTTAAAAGCTTTACCCATATTTTTAAGCTGGGACAAATTTTTTACTGGGCAATAACTAAATTTATTCCCCGGGGTCAGTGTAGGGAAATTTTCTCCACACTTTTTGAAAACTGATGTCCCACTATGGGTTTTTTGGGTTTTTTTTTTTTTCCAATTTTTGGGGAAAGGTAACGGTTTTTTGGTAAAATCCGGGGGGGGGGGGGGGGGGGGGGGGGGGGGGGAAAGGGATTATAAATTAAAAGACCTGGGAAAAAGAATCTCTTGCAGTTTTTTTAAGTTGTGTTTTGCTTGGGGGAGCATGTGAGATACTCATGGGTGTTACAGTTTGGTTTACTTTTTGAAATTCGATGCTGATAAAATACATATTTTATTGTTAAAACTAGAAAAATTTAAAAAAAAAAAAAAATCCCATATGTAACTGTCCCCCTTTCACACGAATAAATACCTCTGATTATTGTGGGGGAAATGTTGATAAACTACATTCATTTTAATTTGGGCACATCCGTTTTAACCAAAATTATTTTTAATAACACAAAAAAAATGCATCATCTATTTCACTTCTTTTTTGAACATTGGCCAACAGTAATATTCAAAACAAAAGGGGCAGGGTACCCCGGGTCGCCCCCAAAAATAAATACTTTTTTCAAATTCAAACTGTTTCTAAAAAATTAAAAAAGTCCCGTAGGTCACATTTTAAATTTCCCCTGAAAGGCAGTTTAAATTGGGGTCAAAAAGTACGTCATCCCAAAATTCAAGGGGTTTTCAGGAAGTAGGTCAGAAAGGGCCCAAAGGGGGCATCAGGGAAACCCCCAACCTTGGGGGCATCAGGGAATTTTTAATTTAAAAAGTTTTTTAAAAAATATGGTCGATGTTTTTTAAAGTATTTTTTCCCCATAAACTCTTTTAACAATGCCCCCAGGCGGGGGCCCCCTTTCATCCCCGGGGGAAATCGAACAATTTTTGTTAGAGACCCCCTAGGCAATGGGCATACCAAAATCAAAGGGCCCAGGGCCCTTTAAAAATTTTCCCGAAAAAGAAATTTTTTAAAATTTTTTTTCCTATGGGCTATGTTTAAAATTGGGGCCCCAAGGCAGGGCCCCTTTTCACCCCAGGGCATAATTTTAACAATTTTTGTAGAGGAACTCTAAGCAATGTAACATACCAAGTATCAAAACCCGGGCCCGGGAGTTTCAGACCCCAAGGTTTTTTAAAGGGGTTTTTCCATATGTCAAAGTAAAAAATTGAATCCCCAAGGGCAGGGCCTCTTTTCACCCCCCGGGGAAAAAATTTTAACAATCCCGGGAAGGACCAAAAAAGGCAAAGCTACATACCAAATATCAAAGGTCTGGGGCTTTGGGGAAATTTTAGACAAAAAAGATTTTTAAACTTTTTTTTCCCAAAAATAAATGTAAAACTGGGACAAAACCCCGGGGGGAGGCCCCTTTTCACCCCCATAAACACAATTTTTTAACAAACTTTATAGAAAACCTTTGATATGTCCATGCCAAATATCAAGGCTCTACAACCCTTTTTCAATTTTGGGCACGAAGATTTTTTTTGTTTTTCCCCCTTTGGTTGCCCTGGCAACCAGGTTCGCGTGGAATTTAATTTTTTTGGGAAAAATTTTTTAAAGGGGGCCCCCAAAGACTTTCCCGGAAGTTTGGTGTTATTCTGCCTATTGGTTTTTTTAAGAAGATTTTTTTTTTTTTGAAAATGTTTTACAAACACATGACGGACATCGTGGTCACAAAAGCACACCATGAGCCTTTGGCTCAGGTGAGCTAAAACGCTAACACATGAACACCAGCTGAACCTCAAACATTTATTTGTTGACCTACGACAAAAGTTTGCATTTATTCCAATATTCAGATTATCTTGGCCAAAAACATTTTGCTAAGTTCAAGAAAACAAGAGCTCGTCGAAAACGAAATGCCCCAATTTATGCAAATTTAATAATGCACAAGGAACAGAAATTATATGCTTTACTGTAAACAAAAGTTCTACCATTCTGGGTTTTAACGGGCCTTGACCGTTAACCTATTAACCAACCAAAAATTAAAAGAGGGTCTTGGCGCCATCCACTGAGCATGAAAGTGGTCCAAAGTGAAGCCTGTACCTTTAAAAATGTTAAAGGAGGTCACTAGGTCAATAAAAAAGGCCAAGTTTTTTTTCGGACACAAACCTATGCATTGGGCCCCAAAGGGAAGGGTTTTAGCTGCGAAATGTGAAAGTAAAGGGCCAGGTTAAGTCAAGGGCAACTCATGTCAAGGTTTAAAAATTTCCACTCCCAAAAAAACATGGGCCCCCCTCTGAATGATGTAAGTTATGGGGCATGAAGGTTCTAAGTTTTTCCCCATATAAGTCTTTATGAACCATATGGCCCCCGGGGGGTGGCCATATTTGACCCCAGAGGGGTAATTTGAACAAACTTGGTAGAGTCCCACTAAATGATGCTACATTACAAAATATCAAAGCCATAGTCTTTGTGGTTTGGACAAGAAGATTTTCAAAGTTTTTCCCTATATAAGTCTATGTAAACCATGTGACCCCCAGGGCGGAGCCATATTTGACCCTAGGGGAATAATTTGAACAATCTTAGTAGAGGACCACTAGATAATGTCATAAACAAAATATCAAAGCCCTAGGCCCTGTGGTTTTGGACAAGAGGTTTTTCAAAGTTTTTCCCTATATAAGTCTATATAAACCATGTGACCCCCGGGGTGGAGCCATATTTGACCCCAGGGAAATAATCTGAACAATCCTGGTAGAGGACCACTAGATTTTGCTACATACCAAATATCAAAGCCCTAGGCCCTATGGTTTTGGACAAGAAGATCAGAAACCATTTTAACTGTTTCTGGCCAATGTGACCTTGACCTTTGACCTAATGATCTCAAAATCAATAGGGGTCATCTGCTGGTCATGGCCAACCTAACTATCAATTTTCCTGACACTAGGCCCAAGCGTTCTAGAGTTATTGCCTGGAAACCATTTTACTGTTCCTGGTCACTGTGACCTTGACCTTTGACATACTGACCTCAAAATCAATAGGGGTCATCTGCTGGTTATGATCAACCTCCCTACCAACTTTCGTGACCCGAGGCCTAAGCGTTCTTGAGTTATCATCCAGAAACCGTTTTACTGTTCAGGGTTACTGTGACCTTGACCTTTAACATACTGACCTCAAAATCAATAGGGGTCATCTGCTGGTCATTACCAACCTCACTATCAACTTTCATGATCCTAGGCCCAAGTGTTCTTGAGTTATCATCCGGAAACCGTTTTACTATTCAGGGTCACTGTGACCTTGACCTTTGACATACAGACCTCAAAATCAATAGGGGTCATCTGCTGGTGATGACCAACCTTCCTATTAACTTTCATGATCCTAGGCCCAAGCGTTCTTGAGTTATCATCCGGAAACGGATTGGTCTACATTCCGACCGACCGACATCTGCAAAACAATATACCCCTCCTTCTTCGAAGGGGGGCATAATAAAATTAAAAATATACATACAGACCCCTGTCTGCGGTAAAGCAAGCGGTGTAGAGGCTTACAGTCTTCTGCTTTTGTCCTTCCTAATTTGAATTCAACTGAAATTGAAGAAATGCTTGTAAATTCTTACATGTTACAGGGTTTCCACTGCTATTTGCGCCAATTCCTTTTTTGGTGAAAAAAAATTTCCACAGTTAACAATTTTAAATTTCCGTAAAATAAACATCTGTTTTACTACCGGAAACAACGTTATAGTACAATAGAAATGTGCCGACTATCACTGATCAATAATTATACACAGCGTGTCACGGATAATCCGATATTTAGCAATACACGAAGACAATACACCGTGTCAGTACCGAATTACACCTCTGGGCATAATTTAAAACTTAAGCTTTTCAGAAGTCATAAACAGTGTCCGACAAATCCATTGCCCGGTGCCTGTGGGCTACCAGAAATTTTCGTCGGGCTACCAAAAAAATCCCGACGTAAGCCCGCCGGGCAACCATAAATTTAACGCTTTAGTAGCCCGGTATTTGTATATTTTACAAAATGAACATCTGGTCGTTTCCTCGATTATAGCTTGCAATAAACAAAACTAACCATGTGTAATGATTATCCGGTCGTAACTAGAGCTGTCATCGATAGAAACGATATCGATGTATCAACGATATTTTTTTGTTGACTGATTATCGATTCCAGTTTTCAAAAATCGGTATTTTACAGAGAGAAAAACTATCGAAAAAAACACTAGCTCAGACCCTAAAAAACAACTTAATTTCACAAAGTTGTAAATTTGGATGAATGCAAAAAAGAAGGCAAAACAAGAGCACCGCCTTGCGGGTGCTGACGCTCATCTGATTTTTTTTTGTGTAATAGAAATATTGTCCTACCCATGATTTTCTAAGTCTAAAAAGGGCCATCATTCTTGCAAAAAGCAGGATAGAGTTATGTTTCTTGATGTACAGTGTCCACTTATGATGGTGAAAAACTGTTGCAAGTTTTAAAGCAATAGCTTTGATAGTTTATGAGAAAAGTTGACTTAAACATAATACTCAACCAAGAAAATGATTTTCTAAGTCCAAAAGGGGCAATAATTATTGCAAAAAGCAAGATGGAGTTATGTTGCTTGCTGTACAGGGTCAGCTTATGATGGTGAACAAGTGATGCAAGTTTCAAAGCAATAGCTTTGATAGTTTAAGAGAAAAAGTTGACCTAAACATAAAACTTAACCAAGAAATCTGATATTTTCTAAGTCCAAAAGGGGCCATAAATCTTGCAAAAAGCAGGACGGAGTTATGTTTCTTGCTGTACAGGGTCAACTTATGATGGTGAACAAGTGTTGCAAGTTTTAAAGCAATAGCTTTGATAGTTTAGGATAAAAGCTGACCTAAACATAAAACTTAACCAAGAAAACTGATTTTCTAAGTCCAAAAGGGGGAATAAATCCTGCAAAAAGCAAGATGGAGTTATGTTTCTTGATGTACAGGGCCAGCTTATGATGGTGAACAAGTATTCCAAGTTTCAAAGCAATAGCTTTGATAGTTTAGGAGAAAAGTTGACCTAAACATAAAACTTAACCAAGAAATCTGATATTTTCTAAGTACAAAAGGGGCCATAAATCTTGCAAAAAGCAAGATGGAGTTATGTTTCTTGCTATACAGGGTCAGCTTATGATGGTGAACAAGTATTCCAAGTTTCAAAGCAATAGCTTTGATAGTTTAGGAGAAAAGCTGACCTAAACATAAAACTTAACCAGGCAACGCCGACGCCGACGCCGACAACCGCTCAAGTGATGACAATAACTCATCATTTTTTTTCAAAAAATCAGATGAGCTAATAAAAATGAAAGATGTTATTAATTTTTATTTATTTCTTTTATTTCATAAATACAAATACAACACAATCAAACAGAAATATGAAAAGTAGGCAGTAAAACTAAAAATAGCATTTACAGGAAGGTATATAGTATGCATATGAACAAACGGGTCGTTAATCTAACTTAATATTAATCGATATATCAATATCGTCGATATTTGTCTTCTGATATATCGGTATCGTCAATATGCCTAAGACCCAATCAATGACAGCCCTAGTCGTAACCAGTTCAAACTGGTTTAATCCCGCCCATCATCTAGCTGCAGAAACAGTCTCCGCCTACGCGTATCGAATATGTAAAGCCAGGACTTTTCCCACCTGTCTCACGGGGCCAAATTTCGGCCCAGTAAAAATTTCCTATTCATTTTCTCCAATCTGAAGCAAACAATTCCCAATCCAAAGAAAAAAATCCCAACTTATATCCAGTTTTGATTGTTTTGTTCGCTAATGAAATCCAAAAAAATACTGGAAAAACCAGCTTGTTTCTATTTTTACGACATGACCGTCTGCACCTCGGTAAAAATTAAATACATGATTCTGCCAGAAAATTTTATGTTTTGTACGTACAAACATCTCAAAACACATAAATACATTACCATTTATTGAATAAAGCAACGAAAGCGTGTTGACAGATAGTTTGTACACCATTAAAGTCAAATGTCACATATTTTCGCGACCCGATTTCCCCCCCTCGAATTTACACACTCTCTGCTGTTTGGAAAATGCAGTTGTTATTGGCGTGGAAACTTAATGAGTGTAAACAAAAGTTTGAACATGACAAAGTAGTAGTTATTTTTTGCAAGGTCTGTCTAGAACCAGCAACTTGGAAAAAATTCTCTAAATTTCACTTGGGGATACTTAAGATTTTTTTAATGCATCTGAATGCTTACCATAAAATTTGAAAATAAAGTTTTAAACTAATATGATTAATTTTGACAATTCACCATGTGAAACAAGAGCTGTCCGAGGACAGCAACGCTCGACTATTCAACAGCCTTGTCGCTTGAATGAATACGAAAGTCGAAAACAGGGCATAATTTAGTAAAAAAGTAAAATAGGGTTATGGATCCTGCATAGTGCTTATCAGCTCATGACAGTGGACAAGTGTATGAAGTTTCAATCCATTCCCATTAGTGGGTACTGAGATACCAGCTTACATATAAGAACTTAACCCCAAACTCCTAAGTTGAACAAGAGCTGTCGGATGACAGCGCGCTTGACTATTCGAAGAATAGATTGAAGAATGGGGTCAAAATATTTCCATAGATTTTCAGACTAAACAAAACAATGGATTAAACAAAAAATGTTCCTGTATTTGTGGATTTCGATTAGTCTTGCACTAAATGGCAATGTGTGACCATGATGGCAAATATGTTAAGTTATATGTTAGGCAAAACATGGACTTATATGAAAAATTTAACTAATTTCCAAGTCCAAAAAGGGCCATAATTCAGTCAAAATAGTTGACAGAGTTATGCACTCTTGCCTACAGATGGAAATCATGTTGATAAACTAGTGTTGAAAGTTTCAAAGCCACAGTTTAAACAGTTTTGACAAAACGCTGACTTGTAAGAAAAACTGAACAAATTTCAAAGTCCAAAAAGGGCCATAATTCAGTCAAAATAATTGTCAGAGTTATGTACTCTTGCCTACAGATGGAAATCATAATGATAAACAAGTGCTTAAAATTTAAAAGCCATATGTCAAATAGTCTTGACAAAACATGGACATTTACAAAATAGAACCAATTTCCAAGTTCAAAAAGGGCCATAATTCAGCCAAAAAAGATGAGAGTTCGAAAGGGGACATAATTTGACCAAAATACTTATCAGAGTTATGGGACTTGATGTTATCAACTAGTTTTATAACCCCGAAGAAACATGTTAAGTTTCAATTCAATATCTGCATTAGTTTTGGGGATAGTAACTTGCATGTAAAATTTTAACCAGAATTTTCTAAGTCCAAAAGTGAGCATAATTTGCTCAAAATACATGTTAACAGTTATGGAACTTGACCCAGTGATGTTGGTAATTGACCTAGAAAAAGAATAAATAAGTTTCAAAGCTATATGCCTTTTGGTAATAGCTGTATGTACTTGCACGCAAAACTTTAACCAGGATTTTCTTAGTCCAAAAGGGGACATAATTTGCCCAAAATACATGTCAGAGTTATTGGACTTGGTGCTATCAACTAGTTTTATAACCCCGAAGACACATGTGAAGTTTCAATTTAATATCTGTAGTAGTTTTGGAGATAGTTACTTGCACGTAAAACTTTAACCAGGATTTTCTAAGTCCAAAAGGGGGCATAATTTGGCCAAAAAACATGTCAGAGTTATGGGACTTGGCCCAGTGAGGTAGGTAATTGATCTAGAAAAAGAAAAAATAAGTTTCAAATCTATATGCCGTTTAGTAATAGCTGTATGTACTTGCACGCAAAAGTTTAACCAGAATTTTCTAAGTCCGAAAGGGGGCATAATTTGGCCAAAATGAAGGTCAGAGTTATGGGACTTGGTGCTATCAACTAGTTTTATAACCCCAAAGACACATGTGAAGTTTCAATTCAATATCTGCATTAGTTTTGGAGATAGTAACTTGCATGTAAAACTTTAACCAGAATTTTCTAAGTCCAAAAGGGGGCATAATTTGCTCAAAATACATGTTAGAGTTATGGAACTTGACCCATTGAGGTTGGCAATTGACCTAGAAAAAGAATAAATAAGTTTCAAAGCTATATGCCTTTAAATGATAGCTGTATGTACTTGTATGCAAAAACTTAACCAAGGTGTGACGCCGACGCCAGGGTGAGTAGAATAGCTAGACTATTCTTCGAATAGTCGAGCTAAAAAGGGGCATAATTTTGTAAAAAAGCAAAACAGAGTTATGGAACCTGTGCAATGTAAGTCAGTTTATCACAGTTAATGAGTGTGTGAAGTTTCAATCCATTCCCACAAGTGGTTACTGAGATACCAGCTTACATACAAAACCTTAACCAAAAATGTCTAAGTCAAAAAAGGGGCATAATTTTGTAAAAAAGCAAAACAGAGTTATGGAACCTGTGCAATATAAGTCAGTTTATCACAGTGAATAAGTGTGTGAAGTTTCAATCCATTCCCACAAGTGGTTGCTGAGATACCAGCTTACATACAAAAACTTAACCAAATCAGGACGCGGACGCCAACGCATGGGCGAGTCCAATAGCTCTACTATTCTATGAATAGTCGAGCTAAAAATCCAAATTTGACCAGGGGCCCTTTTCCAAAAAACCTAGACTAATATGACAGGAATGTGTCTGCGGAACTGGAAACAAATGCACAGGTTTATTTTGATGTTTTTAAATTTTCAACCGAACATTGTTTTAGACCCCTTTGAATCTCACATCTCAGTAAGTCGGGTTCGGATAGAGCAAGTTTATACTTTCGGGGTTTAAATTTTTCGGCAACTACAAAGAAATGCTGGGCTACCAGTAAGATTATAAATTTGTCGGACACTGCATAAAATAAAATAAAACACACTGTTTTGGATAAATGACCTTATATAAATTTTGAAATAAAAAGTTAGAAATTAAAGAGCTAAATGTTCATGTTTTAGAAACATCTTAGTAGTGAAAAATGACCATTAAAGGGAGATGATTCAACATTGGCAAACTATATATAGGGATAGTTTTATAGATTTGTTTTGAAAATGGTTAAGAATTAAGATTAAAACCTATTTTTGACTCAATGTGATATTAGGATAGACTGGTTCAAGAGCAAATTGCATAGTTAAAGTATGAAATGAAGAAGAGACTGTAAAAAAATGGTATAGATCTATAATTTTGAACTGACTACTTATCTTTACATGATAAATCAATGTTAATGCTTATGCATCTGCTTGTTGAGTTATTTGTGGAATGTAGAAAATAAATTTAAACAAGAGCTGTTGGAGGACAGCAACGCTCGACTATTCAACAGCCTTGTCGCTTGAATGAATACGGAAGTCGAAAATGGGGCATAATTTAGTAAAACTGTAAAATAGGGTTATGAAACCTGCATAGTGCTTATCAGCTCATGACAGTGGACAAGTGTATGAAGTTTCAATCCATTCCCATTAGTGGGTACTGAGATACCAGCTTACATATAAGAATTTAACCCAAAAATCCTAAGTTGAAAAAGGGGCATTATTTTGTAAAATGCTAATTTGAGTTATTGACCCTTTGCACTGCATGTCATATCATGACAGTGAACTAGTGTGTGAAGTTTCAATCCTTTCCCATTAGTGGATACTGAGATACCAGCTTACATACAAAAACTTAACCAAAAATTTCTATGTTGAAAAAGGGGCATAATTTTGTAAAAAAGCAAAATAAAGTTATGGGACCTGCTTTGTGCATGTCGGATCATGACAGTGAACAAGTAAGTGAAGTTTCAATCCATTCCCATTAGTGAGTACTGAGATACCAGCTTACATACAAAACCTTAACCAAAAAATTTAAGTCGAAAAAGGGGCATAATTTTGTAAAAAAGCAAAATAGAGTTATGGAACCTGTGCAGTGTAACTCAGTTTATCACAGTAAATAAGTGTGTGAAGTTTCAATCCATTCCCCCAAGTGGTTGCTGAGATACCAGCTTACATACAAAAACTTAACCAAATCGGGACGCCGACGCATGGGCGGGTCCAATAGCTCTACTATTCTATGAATAGTCGAGCTAAAAACCGAACTAATTGAGTGATATTATATTTATTCTAATTTTTTCGACATTATTTATCCTTTGCCGCGCGCACCATTTTCTTTAAAAAATTTAAGTGGTGGAAAAAAAATTGTGGAAACCCTGTGTTAAAACTAACACATCAAATAATTATCTCTGTCTTCTATTTTACTTTTTCTAACAGTAATTGAAAGATAACCCCACCCACATCAACTTATACCTATCATGACAAAGTCTTATGTTAAGGCGCTTGAAAGAATCCAAGAAGAACCTGGACATAAATAATAACAAGTTAGACTGTAGATGTTAGCTCTCACCATTCAGGGTATTGTTACTCCATTAAATGTTAAACTAATTACTTACTAAATGGTATATCTCCTAGGGACCTGCCCTTTCCTTCTTTGATTTCCAAGCCTTCATGTGCCTTTTCTTCCGACTGAAATGATATTCTCTCTACTTTTTTTCTCTCTCTTTTCTTACCCTCCTCTAATATAAGTGGCTTTTCTAAAAGGCCAACTGAAAAACAGAACATTTGTTTTCAAATCAGTGTTTGACATTTCTCCAACTAAGTTGCCTGTGCAGCAAGTCAGACTAAACATTAACTTGCCCACACTGATGATTCAAATTGTCCAGATAAAATACATACATATGACTAGATACCTAACGCTGCTAAAGTGTACATTCAGTAGCTAGTGCCCCTAATTGAACAAAGTTGTTTAAAGACCATATAATGCATTTCTACTTTTAGGTCTAGAAGCCTAAAAGGGGCCATATAAACCCAACTGAAAACAATTCGTAGAGGACCTTATAATAATGCCACAAATCCAGTTTGATGAATATCTATCAAGCAATTGATGATAAAAAGGTCATTGAAAGGCATTTCTATTTCTATTTCTAGCTCCAGTGACCCCTAAATGGGCAAAGTACCTCCACTTAAAACAAATTTGGGAGAGAATCATATAATGATGCTACTGACCAAACTCTGATGAAAATCCATCTATCAGTTGATGAGAAAAAGTTGTTTACAGGCATTTCTATTTAGAGCTCCAGTGGCTCCTAAAAAAGGTCAGTCGCCCACATTTGACAAATTATTGAGAAAACTTTATAATAATGCTGCCAACCAAGTTTGATGAAGATCCATCAAGCATTCATTAGTATAACTATAAGTTGATTAAAGCTATACAAAACCCATTTCATATTTGAAAACATGACCAAATACCACATATATAGTTTATGTAAACATAAAATTAACATGTTTATGTGTATTAACAGTAATATACATTAGGTTAAAAATAGTTCATGCTGTATACATGTAAAGCTTAACACAGTATAACTGGAAGTATTTTTAACAATAGCTGTTACTATATGACATTTAATTATCAATGTGACTCTACATACACAATTAAGTTACACATTTAATAAAGATAAATATGTTTGATCAAAATTTTCTACATTTTAAGTAAATATCTAATTATAAAATATTTTAGTCAAAGATAGCCATTAGATATCTTTAAAGGTGTTCTTATTTTTAGCCCTAGTAGTCCTAAGGGCAGACGGCTCTCATTTGAACAAACTGGAAGAGGACTTTCATGATGCTAAAGACCAAGTTTGATGGAGATCCATTCAGCGATTCATGAGAAGAAGTTTTTTAAAGGTTTTTCTATTTTTAGCTCTGGCGGCCAAGCTGAACCATTTGAAACAAGAGTGCCAGACTGTCATAAAATACACCAGTCTAAATATTCAGTTTGGCCAAGATATTATGACCATAAACATTGTCAGCAAGTTTGGTGAAGATCAGAATCTGATGAAAACTGTTCGACTTAGAGAGCGGACATGCTTTGGATGTCAACCGTCCGCCAGCCACGGGTATTCACATAATACGCACCGCTCTTTCAGAGACAGGCGTATAAAAACTTGAAAGAAATCCATGCCAGGATGCTACTGACCAATTTTGGTGTAATTCTGACCACTAGACTGAGAGCAATAGATGTTTCAGTAAAATGCAGGACACTAGATCATCCACCTAAAATAATAGCTCACCCTGCACATAGTTCAGGTGAGCTAAAAAGGAGCAAGAAATGCCATCAGTTACAAAATTCACCTTGTGGTTCATCATCTGACTCTTCTTCCTCCTTATCCTCACTCTCCTCTTCAGATTTATCACCAGCCTTCTCTTTAGAAGTCTCAGCATCTTCGTGCTCCATGCTTGTGTCTCGAGATTCTGCTTCCACCTCTTCTTTACTAGTCTGAAACATTAACAGAACTAGCAATCTTACTGGAGTTTTTAAGGGTTTTAAGGTCAGTGCTCTTTAACATGAAGACAACTGTACTGGTTAGCATGATAAACTTGACAAGTGTTCTGTACCGAAATCAAAAATGGTGAGGACACAGTCATGTATGTCCCCTTGGTAAGAAAAAAGTGGGGACATTTTAAAATCTTGGACACAACAACTTTTGGAGCATTATATCATTAAAATAAATCAGGCCATAATAAAAAAAATTTGTTTGTAGTGCTCCGACCCTGATTTTTGTGAGTGGGTAGGTAGGTAGGGATTTTTTTTTTGTAATATCAGTGAACACAAATTTTCACAGCAGACACTGAAACAAATCAACGAATTTCCGAGAGCAAGAACATGCATGGCAGACAAATTGTACCAGGAATTTCTGAGAGCACAAATTAATGCATGCATTCATTGACCAGATCTTACATTTTATGATTAATCAAACAGGCTTTCAAGCACTATTTGGCAAAAAATTAGGGCTAGATGCCCACGGCCAACATGTCAAGCCCGCCCTTCGACCATATATATTGTTGCTTTTCATCATCACTCAATGAAGTATATATATGTTTCATGAAGCTGTAGCCTAGGAATTGATAGTGCATCTTCTGTAAATGAACCTTAAAGAATATTAACTTCAATAACTTAATTGCTTCATTATATGCATGACTTTGTGCCAAACATTTTTTAAGTTCAGGCAGAAATTACAAACAAGAGGACCATGATGGTCCTGAATCGCTCACCTCTTCCCACATGACCCAGTATTTGAGTATGACGTCGTTTTTTTCTATTATTTGACATAGTGACCTAGTTTTTGAGCTCATGTGACCCAGTTTTGAACTTGACCTAGATATTATCAAGATAAAAATTCTGACCAATTTTCATGAAGATCCATTGAAAAATATGGTCTCTAGGTTTTTCTATTATTTGACCTATTGACCTAGTTTTCGAAGGTACATGACCCTGTTTTGAACTTTACCTAGATATCATCAAGGTGAACATTCTCACTAATTTTCATGAAGATCTCATGAAAAATATGGACTCTAGAGAGGTCACAAGGTTTTTCTACTTTTATACCTACTGGCCTAGTTTTTGACCGCACATGACCCAGTTTCGAAACTGACCTAGATATCATCAAGGTGAACATTCAGATCAATTTTCATGAAGATCCATTGAAAAATATGGCCTCTAGAGAGGTCAAAAGATTTTAATAATTTTAGACCTACTGACCTAGTTTTTGACCGCAGTTGACTCAGTTTCAAACTTGACCTAGATATCATCAAGATGAACATTCAGACCAACTTTCATACAGATCCCATGAAAAGTATGGCGTCTAGAGAGGTCACAAGGTTTTTAATTATTTGACCTACTGACCTAGTTTTTTATGGCACGTGACCCAGTTTCAAACTTATCCTAGATATCATCAAGGTGAACATTCTGACCAATTTTTATGGAGATCCATTCAAAAGTATGGCCTCTAGAGAGGTCACAAGGTTTTTCTATTTTTAGACCTACTGACCTAGTTTTTGACCGCACATGACCCTGTTTCGAACTTGACCTAGATATCATCAAGATGAACATTCAGACCAATTTTCATACAGATCCAATGAAAAATATGGCCTTTAGAGAGGTCACAAGGTTTTTCTATTATTTGACCTACTGACCTAGTTTTTGATGGCACGTGACCCACTTTCAAACTTGACCTAGATATCATCAAGATGAACATTCAGATTAACTTTCATACAGATCCCATGAAAAATATGGCCTCTAGAGTGGTCACAAGGTTTTTCTATTATTTGACCTACTGACCTAGTTTTTGATGGGACGTGACCCACTTTCGAACTTAATCTAGATATCATCAAGGTGAATGTTCTGACCAATTTTCATGAAGCTGTCATGAAATATATGGCCTCTTGAGAGGTCACAAGGTTTTTCTATTTTTAGACCTACTGACCTAGTTTTTGACCGCACGTGACCCAGTTTCGATCTTGACCTAGATATCATCAAGATGAACATTCAGACCAACTTTCATACAGATCCCATGAAAAATATGGCCTTTAGAGAGGTCACAAGGTTTTTTTTATTATTTGACCTACTGACCTAGTTTTTGAAGGCACGTGACCGAGTTTCGAACTTGACCTAGATATCATCAAGGTGAACGTTCTGACCAATTTTCATAAAGATCTTTTGAAATATATGGCCTCTAGAGAGGTCACAAGGTTTTTCTATTTTTAGACCTACTGACCTAGTTTTTGAAGGCACGTGACCCAGTTTCGAACTTGACCTAGATATCATCATGATGAACATTCTGACCAATTTTCATAAAGATCCCATGAAAAATGTGACCTCTAGAGTGGTCACAAGGTTTTTCTATTTTTAGACCTACTGACCTAGTTTTTGATCGCACGTGACCCAGTATCGAACTTGACCTAGATATCATCAAGATGAACATTCTGACCAACTTTCATGAAGATCCCATGAAAAATGTGACCTCTAGAGTGGTCACAAGGTTTTTCTATTTTTAGACCTACTGACCTAGTTTCTGACCGCACGTGACCCAGTTTCGAACTTGACCTAGATATCATCAAGATGAACATTCTGACCAACTTTCATAAAGATCCCAAGGAAAAAGTGACCTCTAGAGTGGTCACAAGCAAAAGTTTACGGACGGACGCACGGACGGACGACGGACACTGCGCGATCACAAAAGCTCACCTTGTCACTTTGTGACAGGTGAGCTAAAAAATAGGGATAATTTAAAAAACAAGAGCTGTCACTATTGGTGACAAATGCCCCCGAAGCATGCCCAAGAATGCTAATAGTTGTCTGCCCGAAAAAAATCACACATCATTTTGTGACCTTGACCCAAGAAACCCGGGTCATAAGCGTGACACACCTCAATACGGTTAACATTTGTGTTAAATTATTTTCAAATCCCTTGATAAATGGCAGAGTTATTGACCAGACAAGAAAAGCCTTTGACTTCTAAGTGTGACCTTGACCTTGGAGCTAGGGGTCTGGGTCTTGCGCATGACACATCATCTCAATATAGGGAACATTTATGCCAAGTAATTTCAAAATCCCTTCATCAATGGCAGTGTTATGGACTGGACACAAAACAGACCCTGTTAACCTTTGACTTCTAAGTGTGACCTTGACCTTGGAGCTAGGGGTCTGGGTCTTGCGTAAGACATGTCGTCTCATTATGGTAAACATTTATGCCAAGTTATTTCAAAATCCCTTCATGGATGGCAGTTATGGACTGGACACGAAACAGACCCTGTTAACCTTTGATCTTTAAGTGTGACCTTGACCTTGGAGCTAGGGGTCTGGGTCTTGCGCATGACATGTCGTCTCATTATGGTGAACATTTATGCCAAGTTATTTCAAAATCCCTTTATGGATGGCAGAGTTACAGCCCAGACAAGAATTTACACAGGCGCACGCAAGGACACAGTGCAAGTTTTAATATACCCACCTTTGGGGGCATAAAAATAAGGGCTTTTTCAGGAATTTGGCCCTTTCTGAGTGTTTTTTTAGAAATTTTAGGGAGACCTAAAACAAAGGATTTTTAGGAATTTTAGGGCCACTGATCAAAATGAAGCCCTGGATTTCAAAATTTTCAGGGGGTGGGGGGCATGCCCCAGACCCCACTACCTGGTCAGCTACTTTTCTATTTCAGCCTGTTCAACACAAACTTACTGACAACCCTGCAATGTCAGTCAATATCAACCATTTCAGCCGCCTTACACAAACTAAGTATGTGTCCAGTAAATGCGTTCAGAATCCATCAGGTTGCAGCATTTTAATGCCTTATTCCATCCCACCCCCCTGTTGGGGCCTACCACTTTTCAAAGCAATCAAGAAAATTTATAAATAAATTGTCCTTTTTTACTTTTATAAAATTTGCAGGCAAAGGTCCATATCAGTTTTGGCTATTATTTTTTTATAGGTTCAAAAGTTGGCTATTATTTTTTTGGAGGCCAGTATGAGCCCTGGTTTATATCATAAAAGAATGAGTGTAAAAAAAATTGAACTTTTGATAAAAAAAAAATTTCGAAATTTTTCACAGGCCCCAATCTGAGGATCCCAATTTGACATATGGAAAAATGCATTTTAGTCACAAAAAAGCATTATTTAATTAAATGGTTAGTGATAAGATGAAAACAAGACCCTACCACCAACACCGAAGACCTTTAGAATTGTCTATCAAAAACAAGAGGGCCATAATGGCCCTATATCGCTCACCTGTTATCATTGCACTTGAGGACAAGAAGGCCCTCAGAAAAAATATCTTAAGTCCAAAGGACAGGAACAACAAAGGGAAGAAATTTAACCAAAAAGAAAAACAAAATTCTTACAAGGTATAGATATGTCAAAATACACCTAAAAATTGGAGGTACCATCCATGTTGTACCACAGAAGTGGTCTCGGTTTTTCCCTACGGCCAATAATAAAAAAGTTACTAAAAATAAGCTATTTATAGTAACGTAAAGAGAAGTAATTAAAAAAAAATTGTAAGTGAACAAAAGAAGGATCTGCCAAATAAATCTGTTGACATAAATGAAATTTCAGATCAGTACCTTCATTAGTTATGGAGATATACCCATTTTAATTTGAAATAAAGGGAGGTAATTTGACATAAAATCAGTCCACAGTTATCTACCCTGATTGTCTCAGTCCAACTAATAACAATAATGAAATTTCAAATTAGTCCTATAAGTACTTACTGATATAAATCCATTTTGATGACAATCAGGGGAGGTAATCAGATATATAATAACTCAGGAACCTACGATTGGATCTGATTTGTCATGGAATCCAAGATTTATTGTTGCTGAAGATAATTTGGAAGTTTGTATCATATCAAACTATAAATGAAGTCTCTATATGGCTGCAAAAGCCAAAATAGCCAATTTTGAACCTTTAAGGGGCCATAACTCTGGAACCCATAAAGGAATCTGGCCAATTCAAGAAAGGAAGCAAGATCTTGTGGTGATACAAGTTGTGTGCAAGTTTGGTTAAAATCAAATCATAAATGAAGCTGCAATTGTGCAGACAAGGTCAAAATAGCTAATTTTGGCCCTTTCAGGGGTCATAACTCTGGAACCCATTATGGGATCTGGCCGGTTCAAGAAAGGAACCAAGATCTTATGGTGACACAAGTTTTGTGCAAGTTTGATTAAATTCAAATCATAAATGAAGCTGCTATTGTGCAGACAAGGTCAAAATAGCTAATTCTGGCCCTTTCAGAGGCCATAACTCTGGAATCCATAATGGAATCTGGCCAGTTCAAGAAAGGAACCAAGATCTTATGGTGATACAAGTTGTGTGCCTGTTTGGTAAAAATCAAATCATAAATAAAGCTGCTATTGTGCAGACAAGGTCAAAATAGCTAATTTTGGCCCTTTCAGGGGCCATAACTCTGGAACCCATAATGGGATCTGGAAAATTCAAGAAAGGAACCGTGATCTTATGGTGATACAAGTTGTGTGCAAGTTTGGTAAAAATAAAATCATAAATGAAACCGCTATCGTGCTGACAAGAAATCGTTGACGCACGCACGGACGGACGCACGGACTGACGACGGACGAAGGGTGATCACAAAAGCTCACCTTGTCACTATGTGACAGGTGAGCTAATAAAGCTGAAATTCACACAAAACAAGAGCTGTCACTAATGGTGACAAATGCCCGCGCAGTGCCATGACCTTTGACCTGGTGACCTCAAAGTCGGTAGGAGTCGTATACTCAATAAGTACTATCAGCATGTGAAGTTTGAAGGTCCTGGGAGCAGTGTTTCGCGAGTAAAGTGCCTTCATGCAAAAAGTTAACATTGGCCCCTGTGACCTTGACCTCTGACCTGGTGACCCTAAAGTCAGTAGGGGCCATGTACTCAATAAGTACTATCAGCATGTGAAGTTTAAAGATCCTGGGTGCAGTGGTTCCCGATTAAAGTGCCTTCATGCAAAAAGTTAACATTGGCCCCTGTGACCTGGTGACCCCAAAGTCAGTAGGGGTCGTGTACTCAATAAGTACTACCAGCATGTGAAGTTTGAAGGTCCTGGGTGCAGTGGTTCGCAAGTAAAGTGCCTTTATGCAAAAAGTAAACATTGGCCCCTGTGACCTTGACCTTTGAACCCAGTCAGTACGGGTCGTGTACTCAACAGCATTCCCATTCACACAAAAATCCGCGTAATTCACGCATAAAAAGTCATCTGCATGCAAGTTTTAAAATTCCACGGGTACAATGCACGCGTAAATCTGACAGAAAATACACTGTCGTCCATAAAGAGCCGAAATTCAAGTAACCAGACATTATTTTTGATCCCCACACGCAAATTACCGCATTACACACTGTTGACAATTTGCTATGTGTCAAGACGAGTTGAATTTACATGCCGATAGCATAATTTAAGCTCTGCCTACTCCAGGTACTTGTGAGATTTTCACGAGAACTGTGACAGCGAATCAAATTATTCGTAAAACTAGGCGCGATAGTATTCAGCCAATCAACGACGCTTTTACATCTTTGACACTTCCCGATAATTGTCAACATGTACAATGTTTTTGGACGCTTTTTTTCAACAAGTTGTTGAATAATTAAGTGGTCAGCTGGCATCTACTACACAATTATTTGGTCTCCATTGTAAAAGAAAAACTCGTAAGCTGCTTGTTTATTAATATTTACAAAATGACCGGCAGACTGACTTTCATCAGGCAATTTGCTACAAATTACTTTTCATTTTTATTCGAGCCCGATACTGTTCATGCTAAATAAGTATCATAATTTTTTGTTGCTATATGTTGCAGCAAGATACAGCAGCCAAAAAAAAATGTTATAAAAACTCCGCGGGTGATACCTACCATCGTCTGCTTGAATTTTTGAAAACAGTTTTTTTTCTCCAGAATTATAGAATAAAGAAAAACTCATTGCATGGAAAATGATGTATCTAAGAAAAAGAATGGTTACATCAATAGTTTTTATGGTGGGGGGGGGGGGGGGGGGGGATAAATTTCTATTTTTCAACTAGAAGTCTCTCCACTTTTCAGTAAGGAGAAGAGACTTCTACGCTGTATCCCTGCGGTGCATGTGTAAAACAAACCACTGTCATTATAACACAGGCTGAATAAAAGTCACTTCCCATATACTTCTTTATAATTTTTTTTTCAGTTGGAACATCTTCTTCAATTTATATGGTTAATTGTACCCAACTTTTTTATCATGTACAGTGTACGAAATTCAGATTTGAATCCAATAGCCCGTTCGGGCTACCAGATTAAAAATTTTCACCAACACCGACACCAATTTCACTAGCCCGAACTTTAACACCTTAAAATACATAATTTTTGCACCATATAACATTTTGTTTTACAGACATCTCTATGCATGTTTGAAGTAATAAAAAAGACATACAGTACATGTTTGCCATGTTTTTGAAAAATTTTAACTCGAAATACTCCAGTCCAGATCAGCATCGTCAGAGTCCAAAAGCATCGGACATGACACTCCTTGCCAAAACGAAATCTAAACTGTTATGCCCGATTTTTTAGGATCCGCACTCGCCAATTACTGCAACTCGGACAGTTGACAATTTGTAAGATGTAATACCGAGTGCTAAATACACATTTACACACACGCTCATAACATAATTTAAGCTCCGCCTACTGCAGGTACTTGTGAGATTTTCGCGAGAAGTGTGAAAGCTAATCAAATTATCCGTTACGCTAGGGGTGATTGTATTCAGCCAATTAGCGCTGCAGTTACGTCTTTGACACTTAGTTTGATTCTCAACACGTGAGAGTGCAAAAACCAATAATTCCATAAGCGTTTCTCAGTCTGGAAATCATATTTTTTTAAACAAATGAGGAAAATTCGGTAGCCCAGTCGGGCTTGTACCTGTGGATAATCAGTAGCCCGAGCTGAAATTTGGTAGCCACGGGCTGTCGGACTACCGTGAATTTCGAACACTGCATGTACCCACATTTTCTAAAGTATGTTGGTACATGCACCCACTTTTCAAAAAATCAGTGGGAATGCTGCTCAATAAGTACTATCAGTATGTGAAGTTTGAAGGCCCTGGGTGCAGTGGTTCGTGAGTAAAGTGCCTTCAGACAAAAAGTTAACATTGACCCCTGTGACCTTGACCTTTGACCCCAAAGTCAGTAGGGGTCATGTACTCAGTAAGTACTATCAGCATGAAGCATGTGAAGTTTGAAGGTCCCGGGTGCAGTGGTGCACAAGTAAAGTGCCTTCATGCAAAAAGTTAACATTGGCCCCTGTGACCTTGACCTGGTGACCCCAAAGTCAGTAGGGGTCATGTATTCAATAAGGCCTAAAAAAAAATATGTCTGTTTCCTGTAACCCGACCGACCGTAAGTTTTTACCGCCGACCGCAATTTTTTTATGGGCCGAAAATCGAGATTCTGATCATATCTTTATTGATTATAGGGATAATTAAGTTGTACCCAAACTAGGCGGGAGCAAATTTTCAACAATTTTATTTGATAACTGCAGGCCTCGACCTTAGCGGTGGACCGTTGGACCGACGCAACCAAAATATCGGCAGGTCCACAATCAAAAGTTGGGTAGACCGACGGTCAACCAATTTTCAGTCACGGTCTGCAAATAAAACAAGAGGACCATGATGGTCCTGAATCGCTCACCTATCCCCACCTGACCCAGTGTTGAACTGAGTATGACGTCGTTATTTCTATTATTTGACATAGTGACCTAGTTTCTGAGCACGTGACTAGATATCATCAAGATAAAAAATTCTGACCAATTTTCATGAAGATCCATTGAAAAATATGGCCTCTAGAGAGGTTACAAGCTTTTTCTATTATTTGACCTAATAACCTAGTTTTTGAAGGCACGTGACCCACTTTTAAACTTGACCTAGATATCATCAAGGTGAACATTCTCACCAATTTTCATGAAGATCTCGTGAAAAATATGGCCTCTTAGAGAGGTCACAAGGTTTTTCTATTTTTCGACCTACTGGCCTAGTTTTTGACCGCACATGACCCAGTTACGAACCTGACCTAGATATCATCAAGCTGAACATTCTCACCAGTTTTCATGAAGATCCATAGAGAAATATGGCCTCTAGAGAGGTCACAAGGTTTTTCTATTTTTAGACCTACTGACCTAGTTTTTGACCCCACGTGACCCAGTTTCGAACCTGACCTAGATATCATCAAGGTGAACATTCTGACCAATATTCATGAAGATCTCATGAAAAATATGGCCTCTAGAGAGGTCACAAGGTTTTTCTATTTTTAGACCTACTGACCTAGTTTTTGACCCCACGTGACCCAGTTTCGAACCTGACCTAGATATCATCAAGGTGAACATTCTGACCAATATTCATGAAGATCTCATGAAAAATATGGCCTCTAGAGAGGTCACAAGGTTTTTCTATTTTTAGATCTACTGACCTAGTTTTTAACCCCACGTGACCCAGTTTCGAACTTGATCTAGATATCATCAAGGTAAACATTCTGACCAATTTTCCTGAAGATCCATTGAAAAATATGGCCTCTAGAGAGGTCACAAGGTTTTTCTATTTTTAGACCTACTGACCTAGTTTTTGACCGCACGTGACCCAGTTTCGAACCTGACCTAGATATCATCAAGGTGAACATTCTGACCAATTTTCATGAAGATCCATTGAGAAATATGGCCTCTAGAGAGGTCACAAGGTTTTTCTATTTTTAGACCTACTGACCTAGTTTTTGATCCAACATGACCCAGTATCGAACTTGACCTAGATATCATCAAGGTGAACATTATGACCAATATTCATGAAGATCTCATGAAAAATATGGCCTCTAGAGAGGTCACAAGGTTTTTCTATTTTTAGATCTACTGACCTAGTTTTTACCCCCACGTGACCCAGTTTTGAACCTGACCTAGATATCATCAAGGTGAACATTCTGACCAATTTTCATGAAGATCCATTCAGAAATATGGCCTCTAGAGAGGTCAAAAGGTTTTTCTATTTTTAGACCTAATGACCTAGTTTTTGACCCCACGTGACCCAGTTTCGAACTTGACCTAGATATCATCAAGTTGAACATTCTGATCAATATTCATGAAGATCTCATGAAAAATATGGCCTCTAGAGAGGTCACAAGGTTTTTCTATTTTTAGACCTACTGACCTAGTTTTTGACCCCACGTGACCCAGTTTCGAACTTGACCTAGATATCATCAAGGTGAACATTCTGACCAATTTTCATGAAGATCTTGTGAAATATATGGCCTCTAGAGAGGTCACAAGGTTTTTCTATTTTTAGACCTACTGACCTAGTTTTTGATGGCACGTGACCCAGTTTCGAACTTGACCTAGATATCATCAAGGTGAACATTCTGACCAACTTTCATAAAGATCCCATGAAAAATGTGACCTCTAGAGTGGTCACAAGCAAAAGTTTACGGACGCACGCACGCACGGACGCCGCGCAATCACAAAAGCTCACCTTGTCACTTTGTGACAGGTGAGCTAATAAAACCCATAAAAGTGAAAAATAGGGGGGGAAATCGTACCCATATCGGCGAATTCACAAAAAGAAAGTTGATTTTGCCTTAAGCACGGCATTCTACAGTTATAAGCATTGGCGAGTTAAAGTCAGGATAGCACGAATGGACTACTACACCGATCAGGCGAGTGGTTTTTACGTGGTAACTTTACCAAACTGAGTAATTACATCAGGCAAAATTACCTGGTTTGACTGGAATTTACCCGCAAATCGTAAAAATATCAAAACGTCATGCTGGTAATTTTCCATTCCACAAGCACGTGCGCCCTATTGTAATACTTAATTTACATCGCAGTTACTTTTGACACAAAAAACGTGCGTAGTGCATTCATTTTTTAATATAATCGCTTCAGATTTTCAACACCGCTTGAGAACTAATACAGTTTGAGAACTAATACAGTTTGAATTCTATAACAATGTTAATAAGATATCGACAGGAATGTAGGCAAAATTCTTTAAAAACAATCAAATTTTCATATAATGTTTTGTAAAATTTCAAACAGCGCGATCTTGATTATTTATTTCCTTTTTAAAGAAAATAAACGGTACATACTATGGTAATAAAATTCAGACTTTTGACCAGAAAGTACAAAAAACACAATTAAAAAATCTTAAATAATGAAAAAGCGGCGGCAATTTAAATACATGGAGTAAAACGATTTTTTGGCAAACAGATTTCTGTTAGCACGGCAGAATAGGTTACGGGACCTCATGAACGTAAATAGAAATGAGCTGTGTCATGAGAAAACCAACATAGTGGGTTTTGCGACCAGCATGGATCCAGACCAGCCTGCGCATCCGCGCAGTCTGGTCAGGATCCATGCTGTTCGCTTTTAAAGCCTACTGCAATTAGAGAAACCGTTAGCGAACAGCATGGATCCTGACCAGACTGCGCGGATGCGCAGGCTGGTCTGGATCCATGCTGGTCGCAAAGCCACTATGTTGGTTTTCCCATGGCACGGCTCAAATGTGGTTTTAAAATGAAGCAGTATGATGTCGTTGCGAATTTTAGTAAGTTTTTAATGATTCTTCGTACATATATTTTTTGACACAACACTTTGTTAGATATTCTTCTCAAACAATAATGTAAATTTCTTGAGGGCAAATAGGTCATCATCGTTCACGGTCTGACACATTTTACATGTCAGTTTATTCGGGATATTGCACGTTCGCTTTTAAAAAATTAAAGAAAAAACTTTTTTACCGATTTCTTCTCAACAATTAAAGGAATCGAGAAAGTAAGATCAGACAGTGATGTGTCACATGGCGCAAAAACATGACGTAATGCAATGACAATCTCGGGGAAACTATACCGCTTTGATCTCCACTGCAGATGCCACAATAGCCGACACGCTTCTTTTAGCTCTTTGAGGGGGTGTTAATTGATGATGAAAACAAGGCCAATTACTTAGTTTATCATCAGAATGATAACCGATAATTGCTGGGTTTTTTTTTTCACTTTCAACACTGGTCTGGAGGATGATGATTGTGTCCATATTTTGGGACACTTTTCAAAATAATTATTTTTCGGGATAACAGATTGCTACAGTCTTCCATTTTTAATTATTTTAGAAATAAGTCCCATTTCTTTAAGTCATATGAAGTTATGACGTCTACAGCATCACAATTTATGAGATAGAACAAAGAAGTTTAAAATACATTATTTTTATAGCTCTTTGGATAGAATTGAAGGTCCAGTAAAGTCTGAGCAGGTCTACTAGATTTTAGCAGTTGCTGAACCTGCTGGCAACTGCTGAAAAAGTTCAGGTCGAGGCCTGATTAGGCAGTTAATTGGCGATAATAAGGTTACTAAATAACAAATTGGATAATTATAATCGAAAGTTACAATGTATAGCAAATTTTCTAGTATTGTCGAGGCTTAGTTTGGGCAGAAACAAATAAAAAAAATCTTTTGATAAGCAGAAATTATAAGTAGTGAATAGCTATGATGGTAGAAAATAAATTAAACAGATGCATTTTATTTTAAGAATTAAACTCCAACTTTCGTTTTCCGTATTTGTCACCCGTTTTCACGACCGTGATTTTCGGACATTTCTGTGATTTCCAACGAGATTTTCTAGTGCAAATCTTAATATTAAGCCAATAAAAAGTCTGCTTTAAGAAAAATATGACAACTGTTACTGGTTATTTTGTACCTTTATGAACTGTTCTTGAGTATTTTATGACACTATGGCTCAAAGAAAACTATTTGATTTAGGATTTATAGGTGGTCAGAAACGTTCTAATGACAGTGATAATGACAGTGTGTGCCGTACTAACCAAACATTCTATTAAAGAATGATGATGTTAATGATGCTGAAACACCCAAGTCTAAAATTAAACACAAGTTCAATCAGAACTGGATGGCTTTGTTTTCTTGAAGACTTGCATGGAGACTAATGTATTTGTCTTAGATAAAGTTTATAACAGAAAAGCTTCACCCCTGATTAGCTGATCTTGACTCTTGAAAATCTGATTTTGACTGTTGAAAATTTAGGCAGAAGAGTCTATGACTTGAGTTTCAGAACCTACCAAACGCCCTGTATAATGATTAAATAATAGATAAATAATCACCTGTCCAAAGATGGACAATAAATAAAAGAAGGTGATTGTGTCAGTTGATTACAATCAAACTGTATGATGTGTTTCAGTTCTAGTCATATGCCATTTTAGATATTTTTTGTGGTTCTGTCACCATTCTTGTCGTGTTCAGTAATCAAAAAAATAATTGTCTAAATGTTATCTGATTCACATATTCACTCAGTTACCAGTATCAAGTATCTCAAGTCACATCTAGCACAATTTATTTACTATTGCCAGGATTTCAACCCCTATTACCTTCTATATTAAAAATGCAGAAACACTGAAATGTTCTGACACCTACTAAAAAAAAAAAAAAAAAATTCCTACCTACCGACCCCCATTGTTTTCAGCATGTTACAGGAAACAAACATTTTTTTTTTAGGCCTAAGTACTATTAGCACGTGAAGTTTGAGGGTCATGGGTGCAGTGGTTAGCAGAGGTCGCGAAAGCCGTCGGACCGTCGGACATTTCCGGTAAATTTTGATCCGGTCCGGCATGATATATCAAGTTCACAAGACCGAGTGTCCGATAAAAATTGCAGGTCAATATGATAAAATAAGAAGAAAGTCCTCCACGATTTCGCGAAAGTTCGACTTTCATCATTAAATTGTAAAATGGAATCCCGAGAAATTGATGTAAAACTATATTTTAGTAAGCGCCTGTTTCATTGGTACTTAAAATAGAAACAGTGGAAACCCCTCACAACGTCACGACAATTCTAAGAACGCGCGTTATCATTGGATGCGTACTAATCGTGGATGGTACTCGATTTATGTACGCGGGAACCAGACGGGAATTTCCAGAAATTCTCTTTAAGTCAACATCAACGTGACTTGATGCAAACAATAGACTTGTGGGGTAAAAAACAGCGATGATATAGCAAATGAATATGAATAAAATCTGTAAAATTACTAAAAGGTCCTTTGGAAGCAAAGAATGCAACCGAGAAGAATAACAACAGACTCGTTGACTGAGTCTTCGCGAGAGGTAATGAAATGTGCAACATCTCTCACGCCCCCTAGCAATGGCTTAAGCGGGACTCTAGATTTATTACACATATGTTGAATGGACTCCATGGTCCCAAAGGACCAGAAAATATAACTGAATCCAAGTACAGAGAGATTTTTTACAGCCTGAAAACTTAATGTCTGAAGATCTGTTTCAATTAATATGACGTTGAAATAAACTTAAAGGATGTAATTTGTGTAATGCTGTCTATATAGACTATGTGTAATACCAGTTTTAAAGATCAGATATCAAATTCATTAAAAAGAAATCGGTCTGGTAAAATATTATCCGGTCCTGTAAAAAAACCATGTTTACCAGACCGACTGTCCTGTGAATGTTCAGGGTCTTTCGTGAACACTGGGTTAGCGAGTAAAGTGCCTTCATGCAAAAGGTTACCATTGACCCGTGACCTTGACCTTTGACCTGGTGACCCCAAAGTCAGTAAGGGTCATGTACTCAATAAGTACTATCAGCATGTGAAGTTTGAAAGTCCTGGGTGCAGTAGTTCGCGAGTAAAGTGCCTTCATGGCAAAATGTTAACGTTGTGACGAACTAACGGATGGACAGTTGAAAACTAATGAAAACGGTTCTCAAACAGCAGACTACTTTTCTGCTGCATTATTTATATCTTTTTTAAATGTTACAAAAATATTCCGATGGGTTGTTCAGGGGTCTAGCTAGGTCCAATTTTTTGGGAGAAGTCACTTCTCCCTCAACCTGATTTAGGGAGAAGTGGGGATACTTTAGGGAGAAGTGGGAAGACTTTTCCTACTGCAATGATGTTGAGTGATTTGAAAGGTGGCTGTAATGTTTTTGATAAAAAGTATTGATGTGACCATTCATTTTCTTAGTTAGATCATTTCCCATACAGTGGTTATTGTTTCGTTAAAAAATTCTGAAAAAAAGTCATTGTCAAAATTGAAGCCGATTCTGTAAATGTAACGCGCCGAATTTTGGTTATTTCTTGTATGAAGTGTTTATTATTAACACCGAGTCATTCACCGTGGAATGTCAGTATCTCACTCGAATAAAACTGAAAGTAAACTGTGTAATCTAGAGATATATATTCAAATAAATTCATCGATGGAAGTCAATTTAAACATAGTTAATACATTACATGTCGTTCTTTTATCATAGATAGCAAATAATTGTGCACCAAATTCCAATTAATCGCATGATTAATCAGCAGTTTCTTTAAAAAAAACTTTGCTTTTTGCACTCAAACATGTTGACAATTAAAAACGAAGTGTCAAAGATGTAAACGCGACGCTAATTGGCTGAACACAATCAACGAGGTGTATCGGATAATTTGATTCGCTTTTCACACTTCTCGGGAAAATCTCGCAAGTACCTGAAGTAGGCGGAGCTTAAATTATGCTCCCGGCATGTGTTTGTGTATTCGGCACTCGATATGACACCGTGCAAGTTGTCAACAGTCCGGGTAGCACTAATTAGTGAGTGCGGCAATCAAAGAAAATCGGGCGACTTGCATTTCGCTTTGAGGTTAGATTTGAGCGAAGTTTGAAGTTCTAGAGCGCCTATTTCGCTCAAGTCGCCCACTCGCGAGAGCCCTGGTTGTTCAGTCATTACTTATCAACTCTCAGTTATTTGGTGGTAGTATCGTATATCAATTTTTTTGACAGAAACTGACACTGGATGTTGTTTTTAGGATCTCTAGGCTAACTGTGTATCGATTTTTTCTGCCTTTTTCAACACTTGATTTAAAACAATGTAAACCAACCAGAAGTCAAGAAGTATTTCAAACAAACATGGCAGCGAACAATTTATCGGTACTTGAAAAAAAAAATTTAACACTTTTGACATAGAGACAGGCAACAAGGTGAATTTTGTACAAGTACAATTGTACTTGTCTGTTTTCGTCTCAAAACTATTCGAACATTTTTGACTTAGAAGAAAAAATAAAATTCTTTTACTGGATCTTGCAATAAAATATTTTGGGTCACGGTGTTTTTCCCGGCTCGGTCGTGGGAGGGGAAAATAAACAATATCTTATTTCAGGCCCTGACAATCACATATTATTGCGTAGATCATACATATGCCATCATGTCTCACAGTGAAGTGCAAACAGGCAACACTGATTGGCTATAGCGGCTATCGATGACAAGCGGGTGACTCACCCACTTATATTACAGAGTGCCAAAACTTGTGTATTTGAAGGCGTTTGTAAACAATAATTATGTAATTAAAGCCTGTGTCCCACTGCAGAATCTAGCATCTGGTGACCCTCAAAGTTTCATTAAACATGCGTATACCAGGAGCAATTATGCATACAGGGATGCCGAATTCCGCGTTTCCGAGAAACCTGGTATTGTCTGAATGAATTGCCCAAACTACTCGGTGAATAGAATGACCGGAAAGCACCGGATAGCACCGAAACACCGGAAAGCACTCAAATTTCTTATAAAAAACATATAAGGGATGTTCTGGGCGAGTTTTCAATGGTTTAAATCGATTTATTATTGAAAAATACGTATAATTTGATAAAATTTTGACCAATTAACTTGCTTGTATCAGGATAGTATGATAATTGACAATTAGCGAGTGCTTTCCGGTCAGTGAAAAAAGAAGAAATATATATATTTCTGTTAGAAATATAGTGCAATTTTATCTTTCTACATGCTTTTAAGTGGTTTTACTTATTTATTAAATAATCTGTTTCACATAGATTTATATTTGATCATACTGATGATGTGACTATGTTGATTTGAGTAGTGCTTTTCGGTCAGAATTTAAAACAAGAGCACCGCCTTGCGGGTGCTGACGCTCATCTGATTTTTTTTGTATAATAGAAATATTGTCCTACCCATGATTTTCTAAGTCTAAAAAGGGCCATCACTCTTGCAAAAAGCAGGATAGAGTTATGTTTCTTGATGTACAGTGTCCACTTATGATGGTGAAAAACTGTTGCAAGTTTTAAAGCAATAGCTTTGATAGTTTATGAGAAAAGTTGACTTAAACATAATATTCAACCAAGAAAATGATTTTTCTAAGTCCAAAAGGGGCAATAATTATTGCAAAAAGCAGGATGGAATTATGTTGCTTGCTGTACAGGGTCAGCTTATGATGGTGAACAAGAGTTGCAAGTTTTAAAGCAATAGCTTTGATAGTTTAAGAGAAAAAGTTGACCTAAACATAAAACTTAACCAAGAAATCTGATATTTTCTAAGTCCAAAAGGGGCCATAAATCTTGCAAAAAGCAGGATGGAGTTATGTTTCTTGATGTACAGGGTCAGCTTATGAGGGTGAACAAGTGTTGCAAGTTTTAAAGAAATAGCTTTGATAGTTTAGGATAAAAGCTGACCTAAACATAAAACTTAACCAAGAAAACTGATTTTCTAAGTCCAAAAGGGGCAATAATTCTTGCAAAAAGCAGGATGGAGTTATGTTTCTTGATGTACAGGGTCTGCTTATGATGGTGAACAAGTATTCCAAGTTTCAAAGCAAAAGCTTTGATAGTTTAGGAGAAAAGTTGACCTAAACATAAAACTTAACCAAGAAATCTGATATTTTCTAAGTACAAAAGGGGCCATAAATCTTGCAAAAAGCAAGATGGAGTTATGTTTCTTGCTATACAGGGTCAGCTTATGATGGTAAACAAGTATTCCAAGTTTCAAAGCAATAACTTTGATAGTTCAGGAGAAAAGCTGACCTAAACAAAACTTAACCAGGCAACGCCGACGCCGACGCCGACAACCGCTCAAGTGATGACAATAACTCATCATTTTTTTTCAAAAAATCAGATGAGCTAAAAAAACGTTGCATTAAGTAATGTGAGAAATATATAAGATATATAATAATGATGCCAAAAAATATGTAAATGATGCAATTATGTTGGGTCTATGTGAGTAAACCATATTCCCCAAGCTGTCGAAAAGCAGTTCATAAAAACATAACATCTGAAACCGGAAAGCACTAACAGAAGTGTTTTTGTAGAAATTGAATAAAAAATAAAATAAAATAAATGTGTTTTTATATTTTAGTTTTCAATATCTGGATTATATGTAGCAAAAACAGACCTATACGAACTAACTTTGACTGACTATTAAACATTTCTAGATCACCGGAAAGCACATAAGACATCACAATATATTACTTATGATATGTAATGTTAAAAAATAACTCGCTTTATTTATAAAGTTAGACAGTTAATTCTTTATTAGAATACCTGATAACCTGATAAGAAACTTTAATTTAAAAAAAAAACGATAAACACAAGAAATAAACACGAAAAAAAAACGAGCAAGAAACAGACTTAATAAACTCAATATTCACTCGAGATCACCGGAAAGCACACACGACGTCAGCGGGATCAGAACTATTATTACTTAAGATTTTTAATTCATAAATATAAGTACTTTGTAAGAAATATTAATTCATTATTATGTGTACTTGATAAGAAACATTGATAAATAAAATTAACGATAACCACTAGAATTAATAAAAACAATAGATCTAGCAGTAGTATAACAAGTGTTAATCTAAATTGCACCGACCGGTTGGCTTTAATTTTGAAAAAGGATATTATTAACAGCGGTTTATCAAAAGCATATATGGCCAAACTGAGGAAACATTTAATGTACGATCCATTTAATTCTTTTATTTATTTTTTCTGAGATAATCAGTACAGACACCTTTTTTTTTAAAGAGATGACATGAGAATTTTCCGACAAATTTTCAAACGGCGGTTTCCTTTTGATAAACACACCATACACCTTACATTAAACAATATATGTGACCAACAAATAGTTAATAAAGAACAATTATTTTAATGTGTGATAAATGTGTGGTCCTTAAAAGGACCGTTGTGTGGTCCTTAAAAGGACCGTTGGTTTTTATGTATTACACACTATTCTGCATAGGCAGCACTGGTATTTGTGCATTCCATTGTTTCCCGGTTTTCTGCTTTCTAAATGCACCATAAAATAGTTAAAGAAAAAAAAAATGTTTAGTAATTCTGGATCGTCGTATTTTTAATGTTTTTAATGTTTTTATATGTAAGTCTTGTCTTCAATTTGTGATCATAAAAGTTCAACAACTACGATGAATTTTACAGACCGTCATCTGCTTTACGTTTGTATGTATATTATATGTCGTAATGTGCTTGTACATGTTTGTATGTTATTTTGACAGTTGTCACAAAAATAAATATGAAAATTGTTTTCAGATATGCTTTGATTCTCTTTATCTGTTTAACAAGTTTATTTATTTTAACAGTTTTCTCAAAACCGGAAAGCACTATTGAAATAAATATTATCAAATGAACGTAATTATGAGACTTAATTTGACCAAATATTTATCAGTTTTTATTACTTTTTCAATCATTACAAGTTAAACAGATTCAACGCTATGATTAAAGATTGCTTTCCGGTCGTGTTGATATATTCACGAAGTGAATGGACATGTGCCTCGGACATTTAGTTTTCATGTAGACATTGATAAATTCGCTTATAATCAAGTAATATAATAAAACTTTAAATAATTATCTGCATTTCTGCTGCTCTTATACATTCGAATTTCCTTCAAATATTATTAATCTCTCATAATTTAACAGGATCGCAGAACCGGAAAGCACTCGCGAAATGTCAATTATCATACTATCCTGATACAAGCAAGTTAATTGGTCAACATTTCATCAAATTATATCTTTTTTTCAATAATAAATCGATTTAAACCATTGAAAACTCACCCAGAACATCCCTTATATGTTTTTTATAAGAAATTTGAGTGCTTTCCGGTATTTCGGTGCTATCCGGTGCTTTCCGGTCATTCTATTTACCCCAAACTACTGACATCTCAAAATTTGTTCTCAGTAAATAAATGCGTATTTGGTGTTAAATACACTGGAATTATTTTGAACACGTTTAAAGTCCTAAATTATAAATGACATTATCATAAAGTATGCCGACTCTTTATGGTTATTCGTACCGGTATCTTAAATACCCTTCTCCACCCACTTTTTACAACAGAGCAGAAATTATACACAACGATTCTTGGCAAAACTGCAAAGTTTTACGGAAAAATTCAGCGTGCAAATAGAAGAAAAAAATAATTTTTGATTACATCTGCTGATGACAACTGTTCTTTAGACTCGTCAGACATGTTTTCGATAAATATTTCTGCTATAAATTGTCTTCTTAAAATATCGCGGTAAAATGGCGATCGCCGATTGTTGACCAATGAAATTTCTTCAAAACTTCGCTTTGCAGAGCTTTTGTAATCTCTTTTCTCATTGGTTAAATTTTTAAGCACTCCCAGACTGATTTACAACTTGATATTTTTCTAAGCATCTGTGTGAATAAAAAATTATCCTAAAGGAACAGTCAAAATGACAGAAAGAACGAAAACACAATATCATGAATATAGCTTAAAGTTGATAAATTTAGCTAATTGAAATATTCATACAGAGAGTAAGAGAATAGATCTATCAAATAACTTGTATAATGAAAAGGTAAGTTGATACAAATAGTTAAGAATTTGTGTGGGTTCTGAGCTGAAAATTTATGACCCTGCTGTAATTTTTTAGACCTACCCAGGAATCGTGCCATATGTATGTCAGTCTAATTCAGATGATATGGACAAATATTTCAAATGCTATAGACTAACGGTTTATTTTGATTCCACAGACGCTTTGGGTTTGGACAGGGGGGGGTATAGGCAGTGGCTAGGATTACGTACCGTACATAATCCTAGCCTCGGATTCTAGGATTACAGTTCTGTATTCCTAGACAACTCTATGAGGATAGGCTAGGATATCGGAAGTATTTAATAGGCATCAAATATATATTAGGACATGCATAAATGATGTTTAGTCTAAATAAGAGACCTCGGGTAGACCGATTTTACATTTTGATATTTTACGTTGTCTACCTAGAGGTCTCAACCAGTAATCTACCGGTTTAGACCCCAGGGGGACTATTCCTACGGAATGAAGAACATCACTGTCATCTTCTTATAAGTTACTCACTTACATTCATTCCGTAGAGTTGATACAGTGAATCCTAAATTATTTCCATTTCTCTTTTTTTTCACTATCTCAGTCACTAATATATACTCCTGGTTTAGCCGCCGGGTGCTAAACCAGGAGTATATATAGAGCAATGATGGTGGATATGGGGGCTAAACCAGGAGTATATATAAGACAATGGGAAAACACAAAAATTTTGAAATGATTTAGGCAACCATCTACTCTATGGAATAAGTGTGTTTTTGTAACTAACTATCATACATACATGTGATAAGTTCAGAATCCCAAAACTGGATGTTTGCCATTTTTCAGCAGGAGTTGGGGTCTCAAAACTGGAGGTTTTTTATCGACATAAATTAAGTGCGCGGACACAAAATTAAGAGACAAAATCCAGCATTTTAGGCCACACAATAATGCATAAGTCTACATCAGAAGAAACAATCCTCATAACTCTTGATTCAAATTTTGACAGAGTTATGCCACTTTTTAACTATATTTTTTTGTTAAAGTTTTATATAATGTCCAATATTTCTGTTACATTCAAAGCTATTGACTATTATGCCCCTTTTACTGGCAAAGCTTTAATTCAGAGTCAATCACTGAGAAAAGTCGAGCATGCTGTCTTACAGAAGCTCCCTCTTGTTCTAACTTTAAACTTTCTTAACAGATTAAATTTGTAGAATCAAAGTCTCAATTTAGGTCTGAAATGGTGGTGAACATGCATTAACATTATTCTACACGAGGACTGAAAAAAAAAACGAAGCTCTAAATCGGTCTGATCACAACTCATAAATTCCTTACCCCACCCACTTTCGTATAAAAATACTGATAATTATTGATTTTGACGTGAAAAACAGAAAATAGAAATGCATCAACATGTATTTACCCTTACCAAAATAATGTAGATTGATGTTATCAAATCTGTGAGTGTGTGTTTTCATCCATTTTTCAAAGAAATAAGTCTGATTTTATTAGCAAATTAATTTGGTAAACATTGGAAGAAAATGGCGTAACTGCATAAGGGGAAATAACATTCATTTTCTAAAAATATTTGGTTGGTTTTTCCAATAATTATTTGTGATTTTATTATCGAACAAAACTTTTCTTTGAATAATCAAAAAATAATTTCAGCTGGGAATTATTTCTTATGAGTGGGAGTTTTTTGCTTCAAACTGGTAAAAAATGGAGCCTAATTGGCATTGAGAATGGACAGATATTCGGCCCATGAGACAGGTGGAAAAGGCCCAGCTTGTCTAATCCCTTATTAAAACAAACAATTAATCATGTTATGAAAATTCACCTGTAAAAAAACAACTCTTTCCTCCAGCTACATGTGTGTCAAACATGTATAATACACAACAGTCCGTGACACTTCGATTTACTGTGTTAACATGTTTGGCACTCCTCAGTAATTATCAAACCCAGTCATTATACTTTTTTTTTTTTTTTTTGAAAAGCGGGAGAATTATGGTTTTGGTCGGGAAACGGGAGGCAAGGTGAAAAAATCGGGATTTTGACCCTCCCGCACGGGAGATCACATGTATGCTATCATAAGTTTGATTAGATTCATTCTGTAGAGTTTATAGATCTACTGTGACTACTTGTCTATCAGAATGGACCTGAGAATGTTGCAAAGTCCATCATCATTGCCTTATATATACTCCTGGTTTAGACGCCGGGGGCTAAACCAGGAGTATATAATAGTGACTGAGATAGTGAGAATAAAGAGAAATGGAATTTAGGAGTCACTGTATCAACTCCAGGAGTATGTAATACAGACTGAGAAGATAAAAATTTTCATAATAATTTACTGTAGGTACCATGGTATCATCTCTACGGAATAAATGTGAGTGCTTAGCTAACCATTTTGTGACAATGAAGATAAAAATTTTCGAAATATTTTACACATCATGGTATCAACTCTACGGAGTGAATGCGAGTCTTGTGACAATGTGATTCATTCCGTAGAGCTGATTCCCTGGGGTGTTAAAGCAGGAGATTGCCAACAATCAAATCTGTGGTGGAAACTGTGGTCGATTGAAATTTCGATTTATCAGTAGTCACGATTTTTCTTTAGCCCTAACAGCTTACCTGTTATTTTAAATCATAAATAGTAAATAAAAAACATAACAACAGGACATATTTATCAAGAATTTCTGTTGTAAAAAATTTAAACCTCTAACGTTTCAGTCGTCTTCATGTAATGGCGGTCGGAGGCGTGACCAATGAAAATGCTTTGTGTAGTAATGTGTTTACCTGTATCGGCCATTTTCCAATATGTAGTACACGCGATTTAAACCTCTGAATTTTTTTAACTGCCATAGTTTGAAAGATTTTTAAGGAATCTAGATAATATATACATCATTGGAAAGGAAAAATTACAGGCTTTCTGTGTATGTATTTCTTTGTTTGATCCGTTGCTTTATTACAACACAATTCCCGCCCAACGGATTCCGTTGGGTGTTATATACGCAAAGAAGGGGACAGTGCTATCACATTCTTTTCCTTTTAAGGTTTGTACTCGGAGGCGGATATCGACAAGTCAAAAAATATTAACGATATTCAACTCTCGAGTACAATTATTTGGACTAAAATGATGTTGTAAACTTACTTATTTCACTTAAAATAGCGATTTTTCATTCCTGCTGTAAATATTTCGTGTTATCGATCCGCCATTTTGGGTTAGTATAATTAGTTATAGGTGGACAATTATTTATGCGCTGTTGATGAATGATTATGAATGATAAAAGTTAAAATCTTCTTAATGAAAATAGTAATGTTTAAATGTTTACATAATTGTCCAACACCACAAGGAGGCGCTCAGTTCATGGCCCAATTTTTTATTTTTTATTTTCAATTTCCATAAAAAATAATCATTTTTTTTTTTAATTATTGTTGTAATTTTGTTTTTTGTTTAGAGTATGTTATTTCATATTCATTTTTCTTTCATTTTTCTTTGTTTCTTCTCTATAGATTTTTTCTTTTCTCTTCTTTTTTATTTC
Organism: Mercenaria mercenaria; assembly: GCF_021730395.1. NCBI lineage: Eukaryota > Metazoa > Mollusca > Bivalvia > Venerida > Veneridae > Mercenaria > Mercenaria mercenaria. The sequence continues at coordinate 23,524,033 of NC_069363.1, forward strand.
TTTTTTTCTTTTTTCTTTTTGTCTTTCTTTTTAAACATTTGGCTACAGTTTATTAACAGTTGTTACTCTGTTTATACACCTGAAGTGAGTCCTAACATATATTTAATGACTCTTAAATACTTCCATAATCCTAGCCTATCCTCATAGGGTTGTCTAGCAAAATAAGGAACTTCTGTAATCCTAGAATCGGAGGCTAGGATTATGGTACCGTAATCCTAGCCACTGCCATCCAAATAATAGGACGTTTTGGGACCGCGTGATAACTTTTGACTGTCGCTGTCCCGTCACGTCCAAACTTATTCTGCTTATTTCTGTTAGGAAATCCCCAATCCCCAATGAAATCTGTTGGGAATGTTCTGGTACATGTACAATGTATTTGTAAGGATTACATGTCTGATAATTAATTTATGTTGACATTAATACCCCAGTCACACAATCGGCACAGATAGCTACGTCTAGCTACGGACAGAAACGTAGTAATCCGTATGATACTATCGATCCGTACCTGAACTGTACCTCAGAGTAGACATTCGTATTAATCTGTACCAAAACATGGTCAAAACTTATTCCAAACTTGCAAGTTTCTCCAACTTTTGAACATGCACAAATGTTTGAGCGAACTATAGCCATTTGAGCGTGGCTTAAGGCCAACTTGGCTGAAACTTATTCATCCATAGTTAGTTAAACGTAGTTATCCGTGCTGTTACGTACCTCGCTGTAGCTGAACGTAGTAACCCGAGGCTGCTTGTACTTAAGCATAGTTCAGTATAGTTTACCGCAGATCCGTCCGTGTGCTGGGCAAGTTGCAAGGTGCAGTAAAACTTAATTCAGCGTAGTACCTTGTACCTATCTGTACTTATTCGCGTCCTGTATTGTTTTGTTTGTTTCCTTTGTTTATTGCCGCGGCGGTCCAGGTTCGATTCCCAACGCGGTCATCGTTTTTAGCTGAGCTATTGTGACCGGTCATTGTCTGGCATCCGTCGTCGTACGTTGTCAGTCGTGCGTCAACATTTGCCTTGATAACACTCTAGAGACCACATTTTTGATCCAATCTTTATGAAATTTGGTCAGAATGTTTGTCTTGATATTCTCTAGGACAAGTTCTGGGTCATGTGGGGTCAAAAATTAGGTCACTAGGCCAGATCAAAAGAAAATCTTGTTAACACTCTAGAGACCACAATTTAAGTTTGAAACTCATGAGAAATGCTCAGAGTGTTTGTCTTGATGACCTGTAGGTCATGTTTGAATCTGGGTCATGTGGGGTCAAAAACTAGGTCATCTGGTCAAATCAAAGGAAAAGCTTGATAACACTCTAGGGGCCACGTTTATGACCTTATCTTCATGAAACTTAGTCAAAATGTTTATTATTATTATTTAAGGATGGGAACGAATACTGAAATCAATATTCGAATATTCGGTTTGCCATATTCGAATATTCGGCATGTTTGGAATCATCGTACGTAATAAGGCCTAAAAATGATTGTTTCAGGTAAACCGACCCTACCTAGTTAGATCCCCGACCCTAGTGTTTTATTTCACGATTCTGTGAGTATAATCATGAGCATATTTAACGAATTCAGACTTTTAGAAGAAACATTCAAATCGATTAAAATTTAGACCGTCGCAACTTTATCTAGAAATAGCAGGTCGTCCAATTTAAGCACGTGTCGCGCTGTTGTATTACCACTGCCATTTTGAAAATTTTCAATCGGCATGTAAAAAGCCGACAAACTTAACGTTGGTATTGTTTTCGAAAAAAAATCTAAAATTTGTTACATAAAACAGGCGCCAATAAAAATGAACAAAAGATAAAAGATATCACATTTACGCCTGGTGCAAACTGTTAATCTGTAACGATGACCCCTGTCAATTATGCATTGCAATTTTCTTGTTAACTGGACCATTTTTGACATGCATCACATTTACACCTGTTGCAAATTATTAATCCGTAACAGTAGCCCCTGCCAATTATGCATTGCATTTTTCTCGTTAATTGGACATCTTTTGATATATGATAAACAAACACGACAGAACAAACCGTTTTATTCTGAAAAACTAGCATGCTTATATTGCCCCAAATAAACTATACTTAATATACACTACCTTACGAATATTGGAATTTGATTTTCGTATTCGAATATTCGGCCGATTTTCGAATATCCGAATATTCGTTCCCATCCCTATTATTATTATACCAGATTTATATAGCGCCCTTTTCATGATCAATTTCGCGTTCAAAGGCGCTTTACATAGTTCAAATGCAGCCACACAGGGCACATAATTCATCCTCTACTAGTACAGACAAAGAGCGATCTGACCAGAGGGACAGAGTGAGGCAAAGCCCCCACGACAGAGAAATCAGATACAGGCTTGTCCGGCTAACTTAGCCTAGCTCGTTGCGAATAGACAGCCTGGTTCTTTAAAGTGCCCAGTGTATAGCACAGATACAAAATGTACACGCAAGGCTTGCCTGGGTTCCTGACCAGTACACCTCTAGTTGGGTGGGAAACACTGAAAAGCGTTTCTGAAAATTCCCGAGTAGCTGCCGGGGATCGAACCCCCGACCTCAGGATTTGAAGGCCAGTGTGCAAACCACTGAGCTATCCATCCACCATGATGAAATTTAGCCCAATGTCAAATCTGGGTCATGTGGGGTTAAAAACTAGGTCACCTGTTAAAATCAAAGAAAAACCTTGTGTATGCAATAGGGGCTGCATTTTTAGCTCACATGTCACATAGTGACATGGTGAGCTTTTGTGATCACCCTTCGTCCGTCCGTCCACAATTTCCTGTGAACACAATTAAAGAGACCACATTTTGCAATCAATTTTAATCAAACTTGCACACAATTTGTATTGGCATAATATCTCGGTTCCTTTCGAAAACTGGCCAGATACTGCTATGGATTCCAGAGTTATGGCCCCTTAAAGGGTCAAAATTTGCTATTTTGGCTTGTGAACCGATAGAGACCACATTTTGCAATCAACTGTAATTAAACTTGCACAAAACTTGTATTGGCATAATATCTCTGTTCCTTTCGAAAACTGGTTCCATCATGGGTTCCAGAGTTATAGCCCCTTAAAGGGCCAAAATTTGCTATTTTGGCTTTTGCAGCCATATAGAGACTTCATTTATAGTTTGATTTGATACAAACTGGCAAAATATCTTAAACAACAATAGATCTTGGATTTCATGATGAATTGGACAGATCCAGTTAAAGGTTCCGGAGTTACAGCCCTTGATTGACTCCCTGAAAGAGCCAAAATTTGTTAATTTTTACGTTGTGTCAGAACACGATAGAAGTGACATTTTATTCGATTTTAACCACACTTACACACAACTTAAGTCACAATAAGATCTCAGTTCCTTTTGAAAACCAGCTAGATTCCATCATGGGTTCTAGAGTATTTTAGGGGCAAAATTTTCTGTTTTGGTCCTTTCAGCCATATAGAGGTTTCATTTATGCTTTGGTTTGATACAAACTTGCATAGAATGTTAACCTTGGTGATCTCTTGGCCAAGTTAGAAACTGGGTCATATGGGGTCAAAAACTAGGTCACCTGGTTAGGGCTGTCATCGATAGAAACGATATCGATGTATCAACGATATTTTTTGGTCGATCGATTATCGATTCCCATTTTCAAAAATCGATATTTTACAGAGAGAAAAAACAACTGTCTAGATAAACACTCAGACCCTCTAAAACAACTTTTTCTGCCTGCAAAAATGTGCCGAAAGTAACGGAAGTTGTCAAAAAAGGTCATGTCAAAACTTGTACCGTAGCAGTCTTTTCCCACTAGCCGGGCTAGCAAGACATTTCGACCCCAAGACATTTCAACCCCAAGAGACAATTCGACCCCAAGACATTTCAACCCCAACTCCTTGGACATTTCGACCCCATTCAATGATATGCCTGAAAACATCTAAGAATGCCGTCATTATTATAATTAAGCTTTAATCTATAGATAATTGAGCAATTTCAAAATGTAATGATGCTTATTTACCGATTAAAATGTTAAAATACGGTTATTTTCGTGAAAATAAGATTTTTTTTTACGAAAATGAGCCATAATTGTCTAAATTTCTTTATTTTCTAAAATTCTTCTTTTTTAAAATTTCTTAAAGACTATATTAGTGAGTGATTTTTATCTCACAATAACGAAATAATCATCATTTATAATTTTATTTTTTTTATTAACGAAAATAACGGGATTTTTGTATCAGCCGCGTTTATTACGTAAATAATTTATGAACAAATCGTTCTGATTATCTATCTTAAAATAACCTTCATATAACATTTTTTCATACTTGGTGTTTATTTATATTTTCAAATCATCTTAAAGACTATTTTAGTACACGGCTATACTAAAAAAAAGAAGATTTTTAAATCATGGGGCGATTTTGCTGATTTTAATTATGAAAATAACTTTAATAAAGTCACATCTTTAATACCTCTTTATTTATTTATTTATTTTTATTTGACTTTTGTGTGTGTGTGCGTGCGTGCGTGCGTGCGTGCGTGTGTGTGTGAAAGATATATGCATCTCATTTCTATGGGATTCAACCAAATATAAATAATTATAATGTAACTCAAAGAAGTTTAAGATGTCACCATCTTCATTATATTGATATTTAAAATCATAATCAGAAAAACGTGATCTTTTGATTGGATTATCACACCTTGATTAAATTAATGGTGATATACAGCATTTGTATATTTATCTGCAGTGCGCATTGCAATTAACAATCAATTAAGCGATTGTGGTGACATCAGATATTTATAAACATGTGTCAACATTATCTTTAATTTGGGCGAAAATGTAAAGAAAACAATAGGAAATTAATCAACATTTTGCTTATTTTCGCATTTAATGTTATTTTCGTAAGCGATTTTGACGCACACATAAAGTATTTGCTTTACAGAATACAGAATATGATTTTTGTTATTTACAAACAGCTCTTTTCTTTTCTATGAACGACATTCCTTCCAGTTGTAAAATATCAAACACGAAATCCCCGATACTGCAAAATATAAGAATATGAGAGTACTGTTCTGTTAAAAACGGGGAAAAAAATATTATCATATTTCATATCTGTAAGGAAAATGTGGCAGCCATATTACTTTTTTCTATATTAAATATTTTAGCAAATTTTTATACACGTGATTTAAAGTATGATTTTAAAAGTACGATTTTAACAACTTCAAGCGATTTCGGTCACACATTAAACCGGAATCCACCTAAGAACAGGATATACCGGAATACATTTTCCATAACCGGAATACACCTGTATTTTGTAAGTTAAAGGTATTTTTGAAGTTGTTTTTTTTAAACATATATATATCATAAATGAATAAAATACGAAATTTTCATTACCGAAATACACCCTTATTTTATTAATAAATGGTATTTTTGTAGGGTTTATTGCAGAAATCATTCATGTATAATATAAATAATAAGTTTCAGAAGGATAAATAAAATTCTTTAACGCAAAACGATTTTATAAATTAAGAGACTGAAATTCGGCGACCACGCGGGAAATTGCCATAACTGAAATACACCCGTATTTTTTCAACAAATGGTATTTTTGAAGTGATTTATGACTGAATTCAAACATATAGTTCATAAATTATTATTTTTCAAAAGGAAATTAAAATACTTTTGCGCGTTACTTCTTGTACATATTTGAAAATCGGCGTGCGCACTGGAAATTTGTGCATTCGGAATTTCCATGTCCAAAAATTCTCTAATGTACACAGGTATTTCTTTAATAAATCGTATTTTTAGGGTTTATGATAGAATTCAATCATATCTCAAATAAATAATTAATTAACAAAAGGAAAATAAAATGCACAAAACGTTTTTATACGAAGTTGAAAATTTGTTGAGCGCACGGGAAATTTGCGCACTCGTGGATGAATCGCCATAATTTTGTTAGCTTTTAAATTAAATAAAAGCTTATCATATTTAACTGCACTTACCTTGTTAGACATTATTTGTCACATGTCACTTGTGTGTGCTTACAAATATACTGCTTAATTGATATAATCAATAGGTGTGATAATCCAATCAAACTCTATCAAGACTAATCAGAGGCACGTGTTTGTTACGCCGCATATATTCAAAGAACATTAATTGTGCTTTGGCAATAACTGCAGTAAACGTTTTTATATTCATATATAAACATGATATAATTCTTTTAAAAACTGATTTTTCATAATATATTTTCTTCTTAAATTATCAAAGTAAACATGAAGAATTAATTCAATTAGTTCCAATAATAAACATACGGCCGATCCTTTCCGGTCAGAGCGGTTTATTCACTGACATGTATTTTATGTATGATTCATTTAAAAATAGAATATTTATATAGATCTATATATTCATATTTTCTAAAATATGCAAAATGGAAGAAATATAAAATGAAAACAAACAACTATTTCTGAGGGGTCGAAATGTCTTGGGGTCGAATTGTCCAAGAAAATTAAATTTTGGGGTTGAAATGTCTTGGGGTCGAAATGTCCTTGGGTCGAAACGTCCAAGATTCCTAGCCGGCACTACCTATATGGGTAGAAGTAAAAAGGGCTCAACTTCAGAATCTATTTGCAAAAAGTTACGTTGTCCTGTCTTGAAAGGTCGCTTCGTTGTTTGTGCATGTAAAAACAGAGTATATATACTGTTTCTACGGCAATCTCGGCTTTTTACTTGTTCGCGTATAGCTGATCACTCAGTAAAAGGTACAGAATTTAGCTAGTTCCCGTAACAATAACAATCAAAGATGGCCGAAGAGGAAGCCGTCGCCGGCTTAAATAGTGGAAAAACAGTCAAAAGACGGAAGGAAAAGCTTTGTTTTGGTTCGTAGAAAACACAGGGTGTTGCTTAAACATGCCTTTCAGTACAACAAACAAACACTACAAATTTGAGGCCCATTGAAAACTTGGGCAGAAGTTAAAAAAGAAAAAAAAAAAAAAAAAACAACAAAAACAAAAACACGCGGTGCCAGTACCTAATCCGAATGTAAACTTGTGCAAGGTAAAAATTAAGACAGGGTATGAAACAGGTTAAAAATAAATAAAAACATTGTAAATAAATAAATTAATTAATTTAATAAATAAATAGATATCTGTGGAAGAGAAATGCAGAATTTTAGCTGTTTGAAACCCAACTCCAGTGCCTGGTATTATAGTTTACTAGGTTGTAAAGTACGATAAATGCAAAAGAGGAGTGAAGGCACAATGAAGATCTATAAAAGATTTCATTAATTTTCATTAATTTTATTTATTTCATAGATACAAATACAACACAATCAAACAGTAATATAAAAAGTAGGCAAAAAAAAGACATAACATTAACAAGAAGGTATATAGCATGCCCATAAACAAAGAGATTGTTAATCTAACTTAATAATCGATGTATCGTCAATATTTGTCTTCCGATATATCGGTATCGTCGATATGCAAAAGACCCATCAATGACAGCCCTACACCTGGTCAAATCAAAGGAAAAGCTTGTTAACACCCTAGAGGCCACATTTATGATCCTATCTTCATGAAACTTGGTCAGAATGTTTATCTTGATTATTCCTAGGCCAAATTCGAAACTGGGTCATGTGGAGTCAAAAACTAAGTCACACGCTCAAATCAAAGGAACAGCTTGTTAACACTGTAGAGGCCACATTCATGGCCCTATCTTCATGAAACTTGGTCAGAATGTTTATCTTGATTATTTCAAGGCCAAGTTTAACAGGTGAGCGATATAGGGTCATCATGACCCTCTTGTTCGTTTGATGTGCGTGAAACTTTGTCAGACTGAGAATATTTGTCTGCATGAAATCTTGGATGAATTTTATCTGGGTCACCTGGGGGGTCTTAAACTAGGTCACCGGGTCAAATCAAAGAATAAGCTTGTTTACACTCTAGGGGCCACATTTTTGATTCTATCTTCATAAAACTTGGTCAGAATGTTTATCTTAAAGTCTTGGATGATTTCGAATCTGGGCCACGTGGGGTCAAAAACTAAGTCACTAGGTCAGATCAAAGGAAAAGCTTGTATACATTCTAGAGGCCACTTTTTTGCACCAATCTTCCCAAAACTTTGTCAGAATGTTTGTTTTTATGAATTCTTGGACAAGTACGAATGGGTCAAAAACTAGGTCACTAGGTCAAATCAAAGAAAATGCTTGTTTACACTCAAGAGGCCACATTTTTGGTCTAATCTTAATGAAAATTGGTCAGAATATTTGTATCCATGAAACCACTAGGTCAAACATGTTTACACTGTTATGGTGTGTTACTCAGGTGAGCTACCTAGGGCCATCTTGGCCCTCTTGTTTTTAGCTCACCTGTCACAAAGTGACAAGGTGAGCTTTTGTGATCACGCAGCGTCCGTCGTCCGTGCGTAAACTTTTGCTTGTGACCACTCTAGAGGACACAGTTTTCATGGGATCTTTATGAAAATTAGTCAGAATGTTCACCTTGGTGATATCTAGGTCAAGTTCGAAACTGGGTCACGTGCGGTCAAAAACTAGGTCAGTAGGTCTAAAAATAGAAAAACCTTGTGACCTCTCTAGAGGCCATATTTTTTGTAAGATCTTTATGAAAATAGGTCAGAATGTTCATCTTGATGATATCTAGGTCAAGTTCGAAACTTGGTCACGTCCGGTCCAAAGCTAGGTCAGTAGGTCAAATAATAGAAAAACCTTGTGACCTCTGTAGAGGCCATATTTTTCATGGGATCTGCATGAAAGTTGGTCCGAATGTTGATCTTGATGATATCTAGGTTAAGATTGAAACTGGGTCAACTGCGGTCAAAAACTAGGTCAGTAGGTCAAATAATAGAAAAACCTTGTGACCTCTCTAGAGGCCATATTTTTCACAAGATCTTCATGAAAATTGATCAGAATGTTTATCTGGATGATATCTAGGTCAAGTTTGAAACTGGGTCATGTCCAGTCTAAAACTAGGTCAGTAGGTCAAATAATAGAAATACCTTCTGACCTCTGTAGAGGCCGTATTTTTCATGGGATCTGCATGAAAATTGGTCAGAATGTCCATCTTGATGATATCTAGGTCAAGTTCGAAACTGGGTCAACTGCGGTCCAAAACTAGGTCAGTAGATCTAAAAATAGAAAATCCTTGTGACCTCCCTAGAGGCCATATTTTTCAATGTATCTTCATGAAAATTGGTCAGAATGTTCACCTTGATGATATCTAAGTCAAGTTTGAAACTGGTTCACATGCGATCTAAAAGTAGGTCATTAGGTCAAATAATACAAAAACCTTGTCACCTCTCTAGAGGTCATATTTTTCATAGGATCTGCATTAAAATTAATCAGAATGTTCATTTTGATGATATCTAGATCACGTTCGAAACTAGGTCATGTGCGGTCAAAAACTAGGTCAGTAGGTCAAATAATAGAAAAACCTTGTGACCTCTGTAGAGGCCATATTTTTCATGGGATCTGCATGAAAATTGGTCAGAATGTTTATCTTGATGATATCTAGGCCAAGTTCGAAACTGGGTCACACGCGGTCAAAAACTAGGTCAGTAGGTCAAATAATAGAAAAACCTTGTGACCACTCTAGAGACCATATTTTTCATGGGATCTGTATGAAAGTTGGTCTGAATGTTCATCTTGATGATATCTAGGTCAAGCTTGAAACCGGGTCAGCTGCGGTCAAAAACTAGGTCACTAGGTCTAAACATAGAAAAACATTTTGACCTCTCTAGAGGCCATATTTTTCAATGGATCTTCATGAAAATTGGTGAGAATGTTCACCTTGATGATATCTAGGTCAAGTTCGAAACTGGGTCACATGCGGTCAAAAAGTAGGTCAGTTGGTCTAAAAATAGAAAAACCTTGTGACCTCTCTGAAGGCCATATTTTTCATGAGATCTTCATGAAAATTGTTGAGAATGTTCACCTTGATGATATCTATGTCAAGTATAAAACTGGGTCACATGCCTTCAAAAACTAGGTCATTATTTGACCTTCTTGTCCTTAAGTGCAATGATAACAGGTGAGCGATATAGGGCCATTTTGGCCCTCTTGTTAGCTCACCTGAGCAATGCTCAGGTGAGTTTTTCTGATCGCTCGATGTCCGGCGTCCGTAGTCTGTCGTCTGTCGTCTGTCGTCCGTCGTCCGTCGTCTGTCAACATTTAGCTTGTGTATGCGATAGAGGCTGTATTTTTCAATTAATCTTCATGAATATTGGTCAGAATGATAACCTTGATGAAATCTAGGCTGAGTTCGAAAATGGGTCATCTCGGGTCAAAAACTAGGTCACTAGGTCAAATCAAAGAAAAACCTTGTGAATGCGATAGAGACTGTATTTTTCATTTCTTCTTCATGAATATTGGTCAGAATGATAACTTTGATGAAATCTAGGCCGAGTTCGAAAATGGGTCATCTCGGGTCAAAAACTAGGTCACTAGGTCAAATCAAAGAAAAACCTTGTGTATGCGATAGAGGTGGTATTTTTCAATTAATCTTCATGAATATTGGTCAGAATGATAACCTTGATAAAATCTAAGCCGAGTTCGAAAATGGGTCATCTCGGGTCAAAAACTAGGTCACTAGGTCAAATCAAAGAAAAACCTTGTGTATGCAATAGAGGCTGTATTTTTCAATTCTTCTTCATGAATATTGGTCAGAATGATAACTTTGATGAAATCTAGGCCGAGTTCGAAAATGGGTCATCTCGGGTCAAAAACTAGGTCACTAGGTCAAATCAAAGAAAAACCTTGTGTATGCGATAGAGGCTGTATTTTTCAATTGATCTTCATGAATTTTGGTCAGAATGATTGCCTTGATGAAATCTAGGCCGAGTTCGAAAATGGGTCATCTGGGGTCAAAAACTAGGTCACTAGGTCAAATCAAAGAAAAACCTTGTGTATGCGATAGAGGCAGTATTTTTCAATTTATCTTCATGAATTTTGGTCAGAATGATAACCTTGATGAAATCTAGGCCGAGTTCGAAAATGGGTCATCTGGGGTCAAAAACTAGGTCACTAGGTCATATCACGTAAAAACCTTGTGTATGCGATAGAGGCTGTATTTTTCAATTGATCTTCATGAATTTTGGTCAGAGTGATTGCCTTGATGAAATTTAGACCAAGTTCGAAAATGGGTCATCTGGGGTCAAAAACTAGGTCACTAGGTCAAATCAAAGAAAAACCTTGTGTATGCAATAGAGGCTGTATTTTTCAACTGATCTTCATGAAATTTAGCCAGCATAATTACCTTGATAAAATCTAGGCTGATTTTGAAAATGGATCATCTGGGGTCAAAAACTAGGTCACTAGGTCAAATCGAAGAAAAACATTGTGTATGCAATAGAGGATGTATTTTTCAATTGATCTTCATGAAATTTGGTCAGAGTGATTGCCTTGATAAAAACTAGGTCGGTTTTGAATATGGGTTATCTGAGGTCAAAAACTAGGTCCTAGGTCAAATATAAAGAAAAATCTTGTGTATACGATAGAGACTGTTTTTTTCAGTTGATATTTATGAAATTTGGTCAGGTTGATTGCCTTAATGAAATCTAGGTCGAATTTGAATATGGATCATCTGAGGTCAAAAACTAGGTCACTTGGTCAAATCAAAGAAAAAACTTCTGTATGTGATAGAGGCTGTATTTTTCAGTTGATCTTCATGAATTTTGGTCAGAATGATTGCCTTGATAAAATCTAGGTCGAGTTTGAACATGGGTCATCTAGGGTCAAAAACTAGGTCATATCTAAGAAAATGCTTGTTTTATCGCAAGAGATCAATTTTTTGGTCCAATCTTAATGAAAATTGGTCAGAATATTTGTTTCCATGAAATCACTAGGTCAAACATGTTTTACACTGTTATGGAGTGTTTCTTAGGTGAGCGACCTAGGGCCATCTTGGCCCTCTTGTTTTTGTTTGTTTCATTTAGTTTCTTGCTGTTTAGTATCCTGTCTTCTGTCACCAGCACTGGGCACAAACACCCTTCTACCCTCCCATCCCCTTATATGTCCCACCAAAAACTAAACCATCATTAATTTTGCACAGATATTTCATGTATACATTATGTCCTGATTTTAGTTTGAGTTTCAGTTTAATTTTGATGTTTTTTCACTTTATCTCTGTTGTTACTAAATGGATTTGATTTAGACTTAAAATGATTATGCCACATCATCACCCACATCATATGACACAAGGTCCATAATTCTTGCACCAATATTTAAAGAATTATGCCCCATTTTGCATATAATTTCATGTTTCAGGTTGCACTTTTGCTCTATATCAGTTAATACTAAGTCTAAATAGATTTGATTCAAACTTGAAATAGTTGTTCCACACTATTAGCTGCATGATATGATCTATGGTGCATTATTGTTGCTGACATTTTCCATAAATTATGTACGTTTTGTACTTTTATTATATTATACACTTAGCTTTAACTGTTGTCGAATATCCTTGTCCACATTGGAGTCCAGTGAAAGCTCCAGCTGCCTCAGATGTATCCAGCATGGCAGCTCTTGTTATATCTGAGTAAGCAGTATGGATACATTATGATATCCAAGTCACGAGGAGTGGCAGTCTCAAGCAGTTATGTATGCTCTCTGTTACTTGACATTTTTATTGTAGTTATTCTTTAAAGTCAGGATTTTATGTGGAAATCACTAATATGTACGTATATGTAAAGCTGCACTTGTGAATGGGTAAAAAAAATCAGGAAATGGTTGTTACCTGGAAGTAAGAGAAAGTGTAATTGAGACATTAGCTTTACATTCAGCTCTCAGTTCTCTTTTCATTTACAGGTGATGGCAGCATACTCTGCTAGTAAGAGTTCTGTTGACCTTGCCATAGACCCCCTGATCACCTGCAAGCTGTGTCTGACAGAGTACACCAAACACAATACCTATACCCTGCAAGACTGTGGTTGCATCTACTGTGAATCAGTAAGTCATGTATACTCTGTGGTTTCATTTTAATTTGCAAACAGTTTTGTATATTTTCTGTGAAATTTACACTTTAAAGTCAGTGTTTTTACAAAACTCAAATTTTTAGTTACTTTGCTCCATCTGAAGCAGATTTGCTCATGTTGGTTGGTAGGACAGTGTATCTGTCTGTCTCTCCGGCCATCCGTCTGTCCTTACGTCTGGAGATATGGTCTGTTGGTTGAAGGTCAAGGTCACTTTGACCATAATACTAAAAATGATCAATAATTAGAGAATGCTTGATGTATAGCCATCAAACTTCATAGTATTGTCTATGGTCAGTATAATTATGACACCTGTTGTTCAGAGGATCAGTGAGTCAAGATCATAATCATGATAATGGCCTCAAGATGGTTTCGGATTAATATCTGGAGAATGCTTTGGCCTGCAACCTTCAGCCTTCAAAGCATGACTAACAATGTCCAGTAATGACCCTAATTTTTTAAGGGTCGGGAGGTCAAAGTTCATGGTCATAGTTGCCTTGAGACTAAAAATGGTTAGGGATCACTAGCTGCTTATTCTCTTGAACTGCTTGTCAAATTACAATGAAACTTAAGAACAATGATAACTATGAAGTTCAGTAACTGTTGCACTTGTCTTTGCTGTGTTGTGGTAACATGGTTGGATAATTTTTCATGGAGTTACTGCCTTTAGATGCTTCAGTTATGCACATATTTCATTGTTACATCTCCTTAAACAAGTAGTTGACTCCTCAGAAATGATACCTACAAAGACATAGAGGATATATTTTATTGGATGATTGTTCTAGGGAATTTTTACCAGTTGCTTGTTATGTAATCAGTCATAGGTGCACAGTTTGTATGGTCAGTTGACCAGGGGCAAATTAACATTATACTTCTTTACACTAAATATGAAATTATTCATACACTACTAAATGAATGTGTCTTTCCCAATTCTTTATATGGCAACATTGTAAAATGTCTCTGCCATTTATATTTGTAAATAATGCTGGCTTTAACCAATAATAAAATCATTTGCCTGGTTTTATGTAGCAGAATCTGTAGTTATAAAATGGATAGAGAAACAAGCCTAAATATCTATTTTGCATTTAGTATGTCTTTTAAAGGTTCACTGGGAATCTGATATAGTGTTTCTATGGAAACACTATCATGTTTTTTCACTTACGAAGTCTAGCCACAGACTGTCTATAATTAAACAGGATTGTCACTATGCTTAAGGTTTTGTATATATTATAACACTTTACACAATTAGTGATGGTACCTGCTTTAATGGTGCAGAGCTTTTATTTCTGAAAAAAAAAAGAGGGAATATAGTTGTTTGTAAGGTCCTGTTCAGTAGTGGTCAAATGTTTCCGCTTGACATTTTAGGGGTTGCCAGAGCTAAAAATAGAAAAAAACTTTTATACTAAACACAGTTGTTACCATTCTGTGTGTCATACTTATCATTGTCAATGACTTTAACTCGGAAGAGCGCTTGCCCATAGGCTAACTTCAATGATATTTTTACTTGCTCGAACCCAATTTTTAGTTGCCCAAATGTAATATGGTAATGTGATGAAATATAACAATTAGGAATAGCAGCAAAAACAGTAGTACATGATGTTATTTCTTCATGTATTTCGTTTGCCCAACGGGCAACTGAGTATGATTTTTTGCCTGCCTGCCCTACACTTTCACCTGCCTTGGGCAATAGGGCAGTCCTTAGATTCAAGCCCTGTTTATATTCAGGGTCAAATAGTCAGTTTCAGGTGAGGGACTTAGGGCCACAATGGCTCCTATCCCCTGCCCCCATATGGCTTGCAATAAGCTGAATTTTGACACCTCAGATACTTACTGAAAGAAAGTAGGACATCATACTCATAGAAGTATGAAATCACAACCGTTCTTTAATTTACATTTAACATGTAACAACTTTATCTTTAACTTTAAACACAAACAGTTTGCCACTAAATGCAAAAACAGTTTGTAGTTTTAATAGCAAATGTTGAGTGGCTTGTGGGTATCACCTGTAAATATAGACTGTTATAACTTACCTTTAATCATTGCAAATCTCAGTGGCTGCTAAAATACATGGCTTAAAACAACAGTAAGAGTTTTAATGATACAACCTGATTTCAAATATCAAGATTTGGCTGGCAGTTTTTATGCCCCCCTTGGAAGAAGGAGGGATATATTGTATTGCAGATGTCGGTCGGTCGGTATGTCGGTCTGTATGTAGACCAATCAGTTTCCGGATGATAACTCAAGAACGCTTGAGCCTAGGATCATGAAAGTTGATAGGGAAGTTAGTCATGACCACCAGATGACCCGTATTGATTTTGAGGTCAGTAGGTCAAAGGTCAAGGTCACATTGACCCCAAAAAGTTAAACAGTTTCCGGATGGTAACTCAAGAACGATTGGGCCTAGGATCATGAAAGTTGATAGGAAGGTTGGTCATGACCAACAGATGACCCTTATTGATGTTGAGGTCAGTAGGTCAAAGGTCATGGTCACAGTGACCCGGAACAGTTAAACGGTGTCCGGATGATAACTCAAGAACGCTTGAGCCTAGGGTCATGAAATTTGATAGGAAGATTGTTCATGACCAATAGATGACCCATATTGAATTTGAGGTCAGTAGGTCAAAGGCCAAGGTCACAGTGACCCCAAACAGTTGAACCGTTTCCAGACGATAACTTGAGAACGCTTGGGCATAGGGTCACGAAACTTGATAGGGAGGTTGATCATGACCAGCAGATGACCCCTATTGATTTTGAGGTCATTAGGTCACAGGTCAGTGTCACATTGAACCAAAACAGTAGAACTTTAGAACGTTTTTTTGCCAAATAACTAGAGAATGCTTTCCTTTAAGATCACATTTGATTGATTTGAGTTCAGTACGTTAAATGTCCAGTGCACAGTGACCAAATACTTTCTGTTCCTTGTGCAGTTACTGAATGCATCAAGGTGGGGTTGGGGGGGGGGAGCATTTTGTGTACTGCGAGCTCTTGTTTCAGTTCGACTGGAAGAAATGATTTACACTATACATGTAATATGTTTGCCAGGACCAGAGTTGGAGAGCAGACTCAGTGGTCCAGTGGTAATACTGTCTTAGTACGAAACCAGGGGTAATTAATATGAGCCCTGCTCCACCAACTAAAATTGCTAATATTGGGATAAGAGCTCAGTATATGGGTGCTTTACACCAGGCACGCAAAAGATCTAAGGAAGCTTCTGGAATTGGAGAGTCTTCTGTACCTGGCACTGTCCTCAAACTAAAATAACTAACAGTCTTCTTGAGTGTTTCTGGTGGCGAAGGTAAATAGGTTTACACATAAAAAAAACAGAGTTGGACCAAGCATCTTTGTTTCAGTGATCCATAGTAGAACAGTATGTGTAATGTCAAGATTTTGCATGCATTGAGTTCAAGACAAGAAAAGTATTCGAGCGATATGAGTTTGAAGGAAGTTGATCTATATAATATGATCACTCAGCAACAAAGAAAATGACAGTTGTATGATTATTGTATTTCTTTCAGACATGAAAAAGTAATGTATACTCAGGAGTGTCAGGTAACAATATTATATGTGACTGATTGTTTCCTATGATTGTTTCCAAGTAAAGCTGTAGGTACATTTACCAATACAAATTTAATAAAATTATGGCTTCATCTGGTTTCAGTGTGTACGACAGTATTTAGTTGTGATGATAACAGAGGGGAATGTTCTCTCTATAACATGTCCTGATGCTCAATGTAGAAAACAAGGAAAAATTCTTCCCTGTGAGGTAAGTGTATGAAGTTGTTACTACTTTATTTAATTGTTTTTTGAAGAAAACTTGATTTAATTTGCACTACTCATAAATTGGCTTTCTAGAAGAAAAAAAAACACTGCATTTGTATTTAGCTCACCTGACGTTTGTTCAGGGTGAGCTGTTAGTATAGGTGGATGGTCTGTTGTCTGTCATCCTGCGTCCTGCGTCAACATTTTTACTTAAACATTTTCTCCTCTGAGATTGCTGGTCAGAATCACACCAAACTTGGTCAGTAGCATCCTGGCCTGGACCTCTATCAAGTTTGTTAAAATGGTTCAACTTGGCCCATTTTAGTGGCAGCCAGAGCTAAAAATAGAAAAATATCGAATAACTTTGTAACCAGGTTTTTTAAAAAAACTGGTTATTAGACTGCTGAAAGTGGTTTCCTAGCAGGCGGCATCAACTTTTGGTTTCCGTTCAATAACTTGAATTAGGAGTGACCGATTCAAATTTAACTTGGTATATAGGTATCTTGCATAGAGACGGTTTTTGGATTGAATATGAGGTCACTAGGTTCAAGGTCAAGGTCACTGTTGCTGAAAATAGAAAAAATGCTTTCCGCTCGATAACTTTAGTTTGCATTGATATATTGAAACTAAACTTACCTATATGTAGCTTATAGAAAAACCAAGGTTGGGATTGTATATGGGGTCATTGGGGTCAAGCTCAAGGTCAGCATAATTGATTAACCCACCTGCCTAGCTCAGTAGGGAGAGCACAGATCTACAGATTGCAGAGTCATAAGTTTGATCCTTGGGCAGGCCATAATTTATGTTCTCCATGATGATTTGATAAAAGACATTGTTTCAGAACTTACTCGTCCTCCACCTCTGATTCTTGCGGAGAACAGGTTTGTACTGGTACAGAATCCAGGAACACTGGTTAGGTCAACTGCCTGCCGTTACATAACTGAAATACTGTTGAAAAATGGTGTTAAACCCAAAACAAACAAATAATTAATCGTCACTTAGAAAATTCCAGAGGTCGCAGTGGTCTATAGCATTGGGCCAAAAGCTATTTTTCTGCCTGTGGAACGGAAGGATGTTGGTTCAAATCCCACTGAGATAAAAGAAGAATTTTTTTCTTTTTTATGTGATAGAAAAGGTCATTTTCATGCTATTGGGTCAAGGTCAAGGTCACAGTTACTAAAACTAGATTTTTTTTCTCAATGTGATCATCAAAAATGTGAATTCCACTGTATAATTTTAGTTTGGACTTCATTACTGCCACCAAACTTTGTGTACAGCAAGCTTATCTCAAGAATTAGCTTTGTATGGTATTTGGGGTCACTGTTACTAACAGGAGGGCCATAATGGCCCTATATCATTCACTTGTTATCATTGCACTTAAGGACAAGAAGGTCAAAAAATCATAATCAAGATCAATCAAAAGAATTATGAGAAAATAGAGTTGAAATTTTCTAAAGTTACTTCAGATGAAATTATTTTCAAATCAGGCCAGTAGTTTCATACAAGAAGTTTTCTGTATAGCCTTATGGGAAAATGAGCCCCTCCCCTAGGCGGCCACTTTTTATACGCCCGTTTGAAAAACGGGACGTATTATGGGAACGCCCCTGGCGGGCGGGTGGGCGGGCGGGCGGCGTCCACAGACTTTGTCCGGAGCATATCTTCTACATGCATGGAGGGATTTTGATGAAACTTGGCACAGTTGTTCACCATCATGAGACGGAGTGTCATGCACAAGAACCAGGTCCCTAGGTCTAAGGTCAAGGTCACACTTAGAGGTCAAAGGTCAAATTCAAGAATGACTTTGTCCGGAGCATATCTTCTTCATGCATGGAGGGATTTTGATGAAAGTTGGCACAGTTGTTCATCATCATGAGACGGAGTGTCATGCGCAAGAACCAGGTCCCTAGGTCTAAGGTCAAGGTCACACTTAGAGGTCAAAGGACACAAGAAAGAAAACTTTGTCCGGAGCATATCTTCTTCATGCATAGAGTGATTTTGATATAACTTGGCACAAATGTTCACCACCACGAGGCGGAGTGTCATGCGCAAGAACCAGGTCCCTAGGTCTAAGGTCAAGGTCACACTTAGAGGTCAAAGGATACAAGAATGAAAACCTTGTCCGGAGCATTTCTTCTTCATGCATAGAGGGATTTTGATATAACTTGGCACAAATGTTCACCACCACGAGACGGAGTGTCATGCGCAAGCACCAGGTCCCTAGGTCTAAGGTCAAGGTCACACTTAGAGGCCAAAGGTCAGATACAAGAATGACTTTGTCCGAAGCATTTTCTTCTTCATGCATGGAGGGATTTTGATGTAACTTGGCACAATTATACACCATCATGAGACGAAGTGTCATGCGCAGTTCCCTTTTTAGAATTACTTCCCTTTGTTGTTACTATAAATAGCTTATATTGTAACTTTTTCATTACTAGTCGTAGGGAAAAATCGAGACCACTTTTTTGTAGTACAACATGCATGCTACATCCAATTATGAGGTGTATTTTGACCAATCTCTACCTGGTAAAGATTTTTGTGTGGACTTACAATTTTTTTTGGATTTTTTTTTTTTTTTTTTTTTTTCTTTAAAGATTACCTTCCCTTATTTGTTACTATAAATAACTTATATTGTAACTTTTTTATAATTGACCGTAGGGAAAAAACAAGACCACTTTTCTGTGGTACAACATAGATGTACTTTCAAATTTTTAGGTGATTGTAAGGTATCTCTACCTGGTAAGGAGTTTTTTTTTTGGACTTAGAAAAACAAAAGACTTACAATGATTACTAAACAACCACAAAATTAAAATTCCATTTGCAAATACAGGTGCTAGAGTAAAGAAATTTGCTGTGACGGGCGTATATTGTGACATTCTGGCACTCTTGTTCAATGAATCAAAATTATTTGAAGGAATTTGGTAAAGGGTCACCCAAGAAACATTTGTGTAAAATTCTTTTGAAAAGGGACCAGCAGTTTCTGACAAAAAGACTTTCAAAGTTCTATAAAGGCAGATAGGGAAAATAAGCAAAACCCCTTGGGGGCCATGTTTTACGCTGAATCAAAATTATTTGAAGGAATATAGTAGAAGGTCACCCAAGGAACACTAGTCTTCAGGGCTCTCGCGAGTGGGCGACTTGAGTGAAATAGGCGCTCTAGAACTTCAAACTTCGCTCAAATCTAACCTCAAAGCGAAATGCAAGTCGCCCGATTTTCTTTGATTTCCACACTCGCTAATTAGTGCTACCCGGACTGTTGACAATTTGCACGGTGTCATAACGAGTGCCGAATACACAAACACACGCCGGTAGCATAATTTAAGCTCCTCCTACTTCAGGTACTTGCGAGATTTTCCCGAGAAGTTTGAAAGCAAATCAAATTATCCGATACACCTCGTTGATTGTGTTCAGCCAATTAGCGTTTTTGATTGTCAACATGTTCGAGTGCAAAAAGCAAAGTGGTTTTTTTTTTTAAGAAACTGCTGATTAACCATGCGATTAATTGGAATTTGGTACACAATTATTGTTATCTATGATAAAAGAACAACATGTAATGTATTAACAATGTTTAAATTGACTTCCATCGCTGAATTTATTTGAATATGTATTTCTAGATTACACAGTTTACTTTCAGTTTCATTCGAGTGAGATTCTGACATTCCTCGGTGAATGACTCGGTGTTAATAATAAACACTTCATACAAGATATAACCAAAATTTGGCGGGTTACATTTACAGAATCGGCTTGAATTTTGAAAACGATTTTTTTTCAACGAAACAATAACCACTGTATAGGAAATGATCTAACTAAGAAAATGAATGGTCACATCAATACTTTTTATCAAGAAACAAGAAAATTACAGCCACCTTTCGAATCACTCGACATCATTGCGGTAGGAAAAGTCTTCCCACTTCCAAGACTCTTGTGTAAAATTGTTTTGAAATCAGTTTTCTATATAGCCATAAGTCCAAAGGACAGGAACAACAAAGGGAAGAAATTTAACCAAAAAGAAAAAAAATTCTTACAAGGTACAGATATGTCAAAATACACATAAAATTGGAGGTACCATCCATGTTGTACCACAGAAAAGTGTTCTCGGTTTTTCCCTACGGCCAGTAGTAAAAAAGTTACTAAATAAGCTATATTATAGTAACACAAGAGGGCCATGATGGCCCTGTATCGCTCACCTGAGTACCATTGCTCAAAATGATATGATCAAGTTTTGACATAGAGCACGTAGACATACACATTAAATATCATCAGGATAAACATTTTCTTGTAACAGTCCCTTTTGACCTAGTCGGGGCCAATTTCCATACCAAGTTTGAGTGTCCTAGGTTCAAATGCTGCATTTTTGTACTAACATGGCTATTCCTTACCCTGGAAGACGTAAATAACATTTAAACATTTAAAACCAATCTCATTAGATGCTGCTGAGATATATTCGTTTACATAAAATAAAGGGAGGTAATTTGTCATAAATTCAGTCAAAAGTTATCTACCCTGATTGTCGGAGTCCATCTGATGGCACAAATGACATTTCAAATCAGTATCTTCATTGGTTACTGAGATACACCCATTTTAATTTGAAACAAATGGAGGTAATTTGACATAAAATCAGTCCATAGCTATCTATTCTGATTGCCTCAGTCCATCTAAAGACAATAATGAAATTTCAAATGAGTTCTATAAATATTTACCGAGATAAATCTATTTTTAGCTCACCTGAGCAATACTCAGGTGAGTTTTTCTGATCACTCGATGTCCGTCGTCCGTCGTCTGTCTGTCGTCTGTCGTCTGTCAACGTTTAGCTTGTGTATGCGATAGAGGCTGTATTTTTCAATTAATCTTCATGCATATTGGTCAGAATGATAACCTTGATGAAATCTAGGCTGAGTTTGAAAATGGGTCATCTCGGGTCAAAAACTAGGTCACTAGGTCAAATCAAAGAAAAACCTTGTGTATGCGATAGAGGCTGTATTTTTCAGTTAATCTTCATGAATATTGGTCAGAATGATAACCTTGATGAAATCTAGGCCGAGTTCGAAAATGGGTCATCTCGGGTCAAAAACTAGGTCACTAGGTCAAATCAAAGAAAAACCTTGTGTATGCTATAGAGGCTGTATTTTTAGCTCACCTGTCACAAAGTGACAAGGTGGGCTTTTGTGATCGCGCAGTGTCTGTCGTCTGTCGTCCGTCCGTGCGTCTGTAAACTTTTGCTTGTGACCACTCTAAAGGTCACATTTTTCATGGGATCTTTATGAAAGTTGGTCAGAATGTTCACCTTGATGATATCTAGGTCAAGTTCGAAACTGGGTCACGTGCCATCAAAAACTAGGTCAGTAGGTCTAAAAATAGAAAAACCTTGTGACCTCTCTAGAGGCCATATATTTCAAAGATCTTCATGAAAATTGGTCAGAATGTTCACCTTGATGATATCTAGGTCAAGTTCGAAACTGGGTCACGTGGGGTCAAAAACTAGGTCAGTAGGTCTAAAAATAGAAAAACATTGTGACCTCTCTAGAGGCCATATTTTTCATGAGATCTTCATGAATATTGGTCAGAATGTTTATCTTGATGATATCTAGGTCAAGTTCGAAACTGGGTCACGTAGGGTCAAAAACTAGGTCATTAGGTCTAAAAATGGAAAAACCTTGTGACCTCTCTAGAGGCCATATTTCTCAATGCATCTTCATGAAAATTGCTCAGAATGTTCATCTTGATGATATCTAAGTCAAGTTCGAAACTGGGTCACGTGGGGTTAAAAACTAGGTCAGTAGGTCTAAAAATAGAAAAACCTTGTGACCTCTCTAGAGGCCATATTTTTCATGAGATCTTCATGATTATTGGTCAGAATGTTCACCTTGATGATATCTAGGTCAAGTTCGAAACTGGGTCATGTGGGGTCAAAAACAAGGTCAGTAGATCTAAAAATAGAAAAACCTTGTGACCTCTCTAGTGGCCATATTTTTCAATGCATCTTCATGAAAATTGGTCAGAATGTTCACCTTGATGATATCTAGGTCAGGTTCAAAACTGGGTCATGTGCGGTCAAAAACTAGGTCAGTAGGTCTAAAAATAGGAAAACCTTGTGACCTCTCTAGAGGCTATATTTTTCAATGGATCTTCATGAAAATTGGTCAGAATGTTTACCTTGAAGATATCTAGGTCAAGTTCGAAACTGGGTCACGTGGGGTTAAAAACTAGGTCAGTACATCTAAAAATAGAAAAACCTTGTGACCTCTCTAGAGGCCATATTTTTCATGAGATCTTCATGAATATTGGTCAGAATGTTCATCTTGATGATATCTAAGTCAGATTCGAAACTGGGTCACGTGGGTTTAAAAACTAGGTCAGTAGGTCTAAAAATAGAAAAAACCTTGTGACCTCTCTAGAGGCCATATTTCTCAATGGATCTTCATGAAATTTGGTGAGAATGTTCAGCTTGATGATATCTATGTCAGGTTCGTAACTGGGTCATGTGCGGTCAAAAACTAGGTCAGTAGGTCGAAAAATAGAAAAACCTTGTGACCTCTCTAGAGGCCATATTTTTCACAAGATCTTCATGAAAATTGGTGAGAATGTTCACCTTGATGATATCTAGGTCAAGTTTAAAAGTGGGTCACGTGCCTTCAAAAACTAGGTCATTAGGTCAAATAATAGAAAAACCTTGTGACCTCTCTAGAGGCCATATTTTTCAATGGATCTTCATGAAAATTGGTCAGAATTTTTTATCTTGATGATATCTAGGTCACAT
This sequence comes from Mercenaria mercenaria, assembly GCF_021730395.1. Taxonomy (NCBI): domain Eukaryota; kingdom Metazoa; phylum Mollusca; class Bivalvia; order Venerida; family Veneridae; genus Mercenaria; species Mercenaria mercenaria. The sequence continues at coordinate 23,547,498 of NC_069363.1, forward strand.
GTGCTCAAAAACTTGGTCACTATGTCAAATAATAGAAATAACGATGTCATACTCAGTTGAACACTGGGTCATGCGGAGATAGGTGAGCGATTCAGGACCATCATGGTCCTGTTGTTCAATTATTCTTCATGAATATTGGTCAGAATGATAACCTTGATGAAATCTAGGTCGAGTTCGAAAATGGGTCATCTCGGGTCAAAAACTAGGTCACTAGGTCAAATCAAAGAAAAACCTTGTGTATGTGATAGAGGCTGTATTTTTCAATTGATCTTCATGAATATTGGTCAGAATGATTGCCTTGATGAAATCTAGGCCGAGTTCGAAAATGGGTCATCTCGGGTCAAAAACTAGGTCACTAGGTCAAATCAAAGAAAAACCTTGTGTATGCGATAGAGGCAGTATTTTTCAATTGATCTTCATGAATTTTTGTCAGAATGATTACCTTGATGAAATCTAGGCGGAGTTCTAAAATGGGTCATCTGGGATCAAAAACTAGGTCACTAGGTCAAATCAAGGAAAAACCTTGTGTATGCGATAGAGGCTGTATTTTTCAACTGATCTTCATGAAATTTAGCCAGAATGATAACCTTGATAAAATCTAGGCCAAGTTCGAAAATGGGTCATCTGGGATCAAAAACTAGGTCACTAGGTCAAATCGAAGAAAAACATTGTGTATGCAATAGAGGATGTAGTTTTCAATTGATCTTCATGAAATTTGGTCAGAATGATTGCCTTGATGAAATCTAGGTCGAGTTTGAATATGGGTTATCTGAGGTCAAAAACCAGGTCACTAGGTCAAATTAAAGAAAAATCTTGTGTATGCGATAGAGACTGTTTTTTTTTCAATTGATTTTAATGAAATTTGGTCAGGATGATTGCCTTAATGAAATCTAGGTTGAATTTGAATATGGGTCATCTGAGGTCAAAAACTAGGTCACTTGGTCAAATCAAAGAAAAAACTTGTGCATGTGATAGAGGCTGTATTTTTCAATTGATCTTCATGAATTTTGGTCAGAATGATTGCCTTGATAAAATCTAGGTCGAGTTTGAACATGGGTCATCTAGGGTCAAAAACTACGTCATATCTAAGAAAATGCTTGTTTTATCGCAAGAGACCAATTTTTTGGTCCAATCTTTATGAAAATTGGTCAGAATATTTGTTTCCATGAAATCACTAGGTCAAACATGTTTTACACTATTATGGTGTGTTTCTTAGGTGAGCGACCTTGGGCCATCTTGGCCCTCTTGTTATTAAAATCAGGGGAGGTAATCATGCAATGGTATATGCATGTAGAAGATACAGAGTACAAGCCTATACAACAATATATTAGTAAAGTATTCATATCGATAAATGTTCAATCAAGAGTTATCTAATATGGCTATTTCTTACCATGGAAGACTTAAATAACGTTTCAAACCAATCTCATTAGAAGCTGTTAAGGTGTATTCATTTAGATAAAAAATAAAGGGAGGTATTTTTCATAAATTCAGTCAATATGTATATTCACTGATTGTCCAAGTCCATCTGTTGACATAAATGAAATTTCAGATCAGTATCTTCATTAGTTACGGAGATATACCCATTTCAATTTGAAATAAAGGGAGGTAATTTGACATAAATCAGTTCATAGTTATCTACCCTGAGTGTCTCAGTCCAACTAATGACAATAATTAAATTTCAAATAAATACTATAAGTACTTACTGATATAAATTCATTTTGATTACAATCAGGGGAGGTAATCAGATATAAAATAACTCTGGAACCTATGATTGGATCTGACAGATTCGTCATGAATCCAAGATTTATTGTTGTTGAAGATATTTGGAAGTTTGTATCAAATCAAACCATAAATGAAGTCTCTATATGGCTGCAAAAGCCAAAATAGCTAATTTGGGACCTTTAAGAGGCCATAACTCTGAAACCCATGACGGAATCTGGCCAGTTCAAGAAAGGAACCGAGATCTTGTGGTGATACAAGTTGTGTGCAAGTGTGGTTAAAATCAAATCATAAATGAAGCTGCAATTGTGCAGACAAGGTCAAAATAGCTAATTCTGGCCCTTTCAGGAGCCATAACTCTGGAACCTATTATGGGATCTGGCCGGTTCAAGAAAGGAACCAAGATCTTATGGTGACACAAGTTTTATGCAAGTTTGATTAAATTCAAATCATAAATGAAGCTGATATTATGCAGACAAGGTCAAAATAGCTAATTCTGGCCCTAACAGGGGCCATAACTCTGAAACCCATAAAGGAATCTGGCCAGTTCAAGAAAGGAACCAAGATCTTGTGGTGATACAAGTTGTGTGCAAGTTTGGTTAAAATCAAGGCATAAATAAAGCTGCTATTATGCAGACAAGGTCAAAATAGCTAATTCTGGCCCTTTCAGGGGCCATAACTCTGGAACCCATTATGGGATCTGGCCGGTTCAAAAAAGAAACCGAGATTTTTTGGTGACAGAAGTTTGGTGCAAGTTTGATTAAATTCAAATCATAAATGAAGCTGCTATTATGCAGACAAGGTCAAAATAGCTAATTCTGGCTGTTTCAGGGGCCATAACTCTGGAACCCATAATGGGATCTGGCCAGTTCAAGAAAGGAACCGAGATCTTATGGTGAAACAAGTTGTGTGCAAGTTTGGTTAAAACAAAATCATAAATGAAACCACTATCATGCAGACAAGAAATTGTTGACACACGCTTGGACGGACGAAGGGTGATCGCAAAAGCTCACCTTGCCACTATGTGACAGGTGTGCTAAAAATAGAGAAATGACTTCCACTTCCACCAATATCTTTAATTTTGGTACACTTATTGTCACACAAAGGTTGAGAATGTATTTAGGGGTCACTTGGGTCAGATCAAGGTCAGTGTAATTAAAAATAGAAAAATGGGGTTACATATCTGTACTTCTGAATGGCATGATTGGATGCAGTCAGATATTTATAATAGAACATGACCCGTTTTAGCTCAACTATACGAAGTATGGAGAGCTATCCTACTTGACCTGGCTTTGGCATCCTTCCGCATCCGCACTTTGGTTAAAGTTTTGATGCACTTTCTCTTTATCTTTGTTATTGTACCCCCTGAACAACGAAGTTGTAGGGGGGTGGGGTATACTGGTTTCAGGTTGTCTGTCCATCTGTCTGTCTGTAGACACAATCTTGTGAGCATCATTTCTCCTCATCCCCTTGACACAATTTAATGAAACTTCACACAAGCGGTCAGTAACAACAGTAGTTGTGCATAGTGCATGTTAGGTTCTTTCATAAATTTTTTTTGCAGAGTCACGGGACTTTGTTTTTTGTTACTCTACTATATACATAGAGTCTGCATATGCAATCTTGTGCTCCCTAAATCTCCTGAACCCATGCACACAATTTAATGAAACTTCACACAAGTGATTAGTAGTATCCCTAGTTGTGCATGGTGCATGTTAGGTTCTTTCAGAAAAAAATCCTGCACAGTTATGGGACTTTGTTTTTTGTTAATATACTATATACATAGAGTCTGCATAATGCAATCTTGTGCATGCCTAATCTCCTGAACCATTACACACAATTGAATGAAACTTCACACAAGTGCTCTGCACCAACCTTACTTGTGCATGGTGCATGTTAGGTTCTTTCACAAAAATATTTTGCAGAGTTATGGGACTTTGATTTTTGTGCCCCCCCATGAGTGGTGGGGGCATATAGATTTGCTTTTGTCCATCCGTCCGTCCTTCCTTCCGAGAATGTTGTGTCGCGCCATAGGGCTGCCTTGAAATCTGTACCGTAACTGGCCGATTATATGAGGTCGCACTCGTGTATAGGACGCAATGAAAAAATATCAGCAGAATTCTGGAAAAATGCTTATACCCACTTACCATTTATCCGAATTTATGTTTGTCCGAAATTTGCTATAGTTTCTACGAACTCGCCGGTTTTTGCTTAATCATTGTCAATGTTTTTGCATGTTGTGCAAGTGTTTAAATTGAAAAAGCATAAACTCTGTGTAAGCACTAAACTGCAGCATCCTCTGATCACTCCATGAATATTGTCGCCAGTGAAAACGAAAGTACACTTTGGCATGTGGCAGTAAAATGACGTAATTTTAAGACTGGTTTGCAAATTGTATTGAACATTATGGATCAGTGACTATGATCATATTGGATCAGTCTAAAATCTCGCATGCTGCCTCCGGTTATGATTAAACAGTTAATTGTTTGCAGATTGTGACAGTAGGTGTAAGATGAGTAATGCCTCGGGGTGAATTTCTCGATGAACAAGAGGATTATAGACAACTATCAAAATTATGTTTGAAGACTAGATAATCGATTTCCGGGCTACCTAATATGGAGTTTCAAGTATTTTAATGCAAAATGTGTGAAAACACGCCGGGAAAGTTTTACACAGGTCTTGTTAAAAAATTAATGATCAGTTACAGAAATGCGTTGTAAAATATATTTTAATGAAAAACAGCATTTATTTATCTGAAGATTTTATGTCTACTCAAAATTTTACATTTTATACAAAAGTAATTTAAGACACCGGGTCCCGATACCGGCTATTAGCTATGCCCGAGTCATTGGTATTTACTCCCCTTGAATTCTCTTCAATATAGAGGTACGCGGTGTAAATAAAGATCGATTTTCTTAATTTTTGAGTCGTGGGAAATGTTTGGTCTTTTTCTATCCCCATATATAGGACACATCGGTCTTTCAAGACCAAAATCTCGGTAAAAAATGTGCGTCTTTAATAAATATTCGTAGGATGACGGTATTTTAGTTTTCATGATGTGGGTAATCTCTTTGTTTATCGAGATGTGCTCTGGAGACATTAACATAATCTTGAGACAAGTACCTGTTGTAATCATGCAAGAAACATGTACCCCAGCAAGATTTTAGACTGATCCAATAGCATTTAAATCGATAAAGCATTGTGTTTAAACCAGTTTGTAAACCAGTCTTATCTCCAGCTACCTGTCAAAGTGTACTTCTGTTTTTTTCCAGAGGAATTTTTTAGCTCACCTGTCACGAAGTGACAAGGTGAGCTATTGTGACCGCTTGATGTCCGTCGTCCGTCGTGCGTCAACAATTTGTAAAAAAATCTTCTTCTTGAAAACCACTGGGCAGAATTTCACCAAACTTCACAGGAATGGTCCTTGGGTGGCCTTCTTTCAAAATTTTTCAAAGAATTGAATTCCATGCAGAACTCTAGTTGCCATGGCAACCGAAAGGAAAAACTTTAAAAATCTTCTTCTCAAAAACCAGAAGCCCTAGAGCTTAGATATTTGGTGTGAAGCATTGCCTAGTGGACCTCTACCAAGTTTGTTCAAATCATGACCCCGGGGTCAAAATTGACCCCGCCCCAGGGGTCACTTGATTTTACATAGGAAAATCTTAAAAAAATTTCTTCTCAAAAGCAGAAGCCCTAGAGCTTAGATATTTGGTGTGAAGCATTGCCTAGTGGACCTCTACCAAATTTGTTCAAATCATGACCCCCGGGGTCAAAACTGACCCTGCCCCAGGGGTCACTTGATTTTACATAGGAAAATCTTCAAAAAAATTCTAAAAATAAACCAGAAGGCCTAGAGCTTAGATATATCACATGTAGCATTGCCTAGTGGACATCTACAAAATTTGTTCAAATCATGACCCCAGGGGTCAAAATTGACCCCGCCCCAGGTGTCACTTGATTTTACATAGGAAAATCTTAAAAAATCTTCTTCTCAAAAACCAGAAGCCCTAGAGCTTAGATATTTGACATGTAGCATTGCCTAGTGAAAATCTACTAAAGTTTTTCAAATCATGACCCCAGGGTCAAAATTGACCCTGCCCCTGGGGTCACTTGATTTTACATATGAAAATCTTCAAAAAATTTCTAAAAATAAACCAGAAAGCCTAGAGCTTAGATATTTCACATGTAGCATTGCCTAGTGGACCTCTACAAAATTTGTTCAAATCATGACCCCCGGGGTCAAAATTGACCCCTCCACAGGGGTCACTTGATTTTACATAGGAAAATCTTCAAAAAAATTTCTAAAAATAAACCAGAAGGCCTAGAGCTTAAGATATTTGACATGTAGCATTGCCTAGTCTTGTAGTGGACCTCTGCCAAATTTGTTCAAATCTTGTTAAAATGTTTATGCCTATGTGCTCTGTCCTATGTGCTCTATGTCAAAACTTGATCATTTTGAGCAGTGGTACTCAGGTGAGCGATACAGGGCCATCATGGCCCTCTTGTTTGCAAATTACCCTTTGTGAGGAGAAATTATGTAACATACATGGGCTCACAGACTTTAAATACCTGCAAAACACATAAAATTTGATCCTTGTTTAAAGCCATGAACTCCAGATTTTGGCTAAAAGTGATCTTTCTTTAAAATTGAATTTTGGTCATATTGTGAACATTGGTTTATGAGTGTTTGTTTCTAAACTCTTTAAATATAGATATTTATAATTAAGGCTGTTTACATAGCATTAATTTCCTGTTACCTAAAAAATTCTGTCATTTTTAGTTGTACAGTCTGGAGGCAAGTGCCTTTAATTACAAAAATCAGCAAATTTGTATTATTTTAGACAAACGTAAATGCAGTTACAGGTTCAAGAAAGTGGGAGAGACTCCATTTACTTGATTTTAATTCCATTTCTGAAACTACTTATTACAGAATGTTTAGGATCAGACAGAATTATTTATTGATTCTAAATGATTATATGAGAGATAAATTTGCGTTTGATACTATAAGGAATTTACATGAAAAATTGCCTGATATATTTTGTCATTTTGTCATTTTTCAATAACTCAAAGGAGAAAAATTCCTAATTTAACTAGTTGTTCTCTTCTGCACTCCAATGTAAAATCCTAGGGGAAAAATGGGTAATAATTTTGCAAAATAAAATCTGTTTGAACATGTGAGTCTGGCTAAAATTAAAAAAAAAACTTACATAAATTTATGCCTTCTATCTAACTGTTACTATAGTAAACATGCATCAAGCAGATATTACCAAACTTGGGCCACCATACTATAACATTGGTAATATTGACAGCCTTGTGGGTTATTAATAGCCTAGCAGACTTCTGACACCCTGCTTTGTCTCTGTTATTTCTGAATGGATTTGATTCAGACTTGAAATTATTGTTCCACATCACCAGTGTATTGCAACACAAGGTCCATAACACTGGAACCAATATTTCATGAATTATGCCTCCTCTTTACTTAGAATTTCAGCTTAATTATGTCTCCCACACCACTGTGTGGTGGAAGAGATATTGATTTACACCTGTCTGTCTGTGTGTCCGTCCGTCCGCCTGTCACAAATCTTGTCCGCACTCTTTAAGACGGATATTCCTCATCCAATCTTCACCAAACTTGAACAAAATGTGTTTGCCAATAATTCTTCTGTCAATTTCGATAACTACCCAAATCGGCCCAGGCACTTCAGAATTATGGCCCTTGCAACATTGTTTTTGATAATCAAGGCACTGAAAGTCTGATTAGGTTGTATCAAAGCACTGAAAGTCTGATTGGGTTGTATCAAAGCGCTGAAAGTCTGTTTGGGAATTAAGTATATATAGGGAGTAGGGTTTATACTCTCATCCGATTTTCACCAGACTTGAACAAAATGTGTTTACCAATAAGTTCTCGGCCAAGTTTGATAACTAGCCAAATCGGCTCAGGCACTTTGGAATTATGGCCCTTGAATTACCGAAAATTGCTCAGCCCATGGGGCACATAAAGGACTCACATACTACTAATGTATTTAGTCATATATGCCCCAAGACCTAATCATGTCAGATGATTAGACAGTGTCAGAATAATTTGTATATTTGATATAGATTCCCTTTTCATGCTACCATTGCTATAATTATGTTTGAATTGCTGTAAATAATGGAATTTGGGTCATTAGGCCTCACCAAATTAAAAAGTTGTTCATCGGATTTGCCGCTCGTATATTTTCAGAAACACAAAAAAAATATATTTTTTTGTTTTTGGCTTGCGCTCGCCCCATTGAAAAAAATCAAGTTAAAATTTTTTGGTGCGCTACTTTTTACAGACTTAAAAGTATATAAATGCTTATAAATTCCAGTCCCAGATTGTTCTCAAATGGATTTTAATCAAAATAAATACATACTACGCACACATCATCTATAATGTATCATAACACTTATTTTTAGTTGCGTTAAAGTTATTTCCCCTTTATGCAGTTACGCCATTTTCTTCAAATGTTTACCAAATTACGTGCTACAAAAATTGATTTATTTCATTGAAAACTGGATGAAGAAAAACATCTTAATTTATTTGGCAACATCAATCTACATTATTTTGGTAAGGGTAAATACTTACTGATGCATAACACTTATCTGTTTTCTGTTTTTCCTGTCCAAATGTCCAGCATTTGCATACGAAAGTTGGTGGGGTAAGGAATTTACATTATGAATTGTTTTCAGACCAGTTTCGATTTTCAAATTTTCCAGTCATTCAGTAGACTAATTAGGGCTGTCATTGATTGGGTCTTTTGCATATCGACGATACCGATATATCGGAAGACAAATATCGACGATACATCGATATATCGATTATTAAGTTAGATTAACAATCTCTTTGTTTATGGGCATGCTATATACCTTCTTGTTAATGTTATGTCTTTTTTTTTTGCCTACTTTTTATATTACTGTTTGATTGTGTTGTATTTGTATCTATGAAATAAATAAAATAAATGAAAATTAATGAAATCTTTTATAGATATTCATTGTGCCTTCACTCCTTTTTTGCATTTATCGTACTTTACAACCTAGTAAACTATAATACCAGGCACTGGAGTTGGGTTTCAAACAGCTAAAAATTCTGCATTTCTCTTCCATAGATATCTATTTATTTATTGAATTAATTAATTTATTTATTTACAATGTTTTTATTTATTTTTAGCCTGTTCCATACCCTGTCTTAATTTTTACCTTGCATAAGTTTACATTCGGATTAGGTACTGGCACCGCGTGTTTTTTTTTTTTTTTTTTTTTTTTTTTTTTTTTGTTGTTTTTGTTTTCTTTTTTAACTTCTGTCCAAGTTTTCAATGGGCCTCAAATTTGTAGTGTTTGACTGTTTGTTTGTTGTACTGAAAGGCATGTTTAAGCAACACCCTGTGTTTCTACGAACCAAAACAAAGCTTTTCCTTCCGTCTTTTGACTGTTTTTCCACTATTTAAGCCGGCGACGGCTTCCTCTTCGGCCATCTTTGATTGTTATTGTTACGGGCACTAGCTAAATTCTGTACCTTTTACTGAGTGATCAGCTATACGCGAACAAGTAAAAAGCCGAGATTGACGTAGAAACAGTATATATACTCTATGTTTTTACATGCACAAACAACGAAGCGACCTTTCAAGACAGGACAACGTAACTTTTTGCAAATAGATTCTGAAGTTGAGCCCTTTTTACTTCTAACCATATACAGTGCCGGCTAGTGGGAAAAGACTGCTACGGTACAAGTTTAGACATGACCTTTTTTGACAACTTCCGTTACTTTCGGCACATTTTTGCAGGCAGAAAAAGTTGTTTTAGAGGGTCTGAGTGTTTATCTAGACAGTTGTTTTTTCTCTCTGTAAAAAATCGATTTTTGAAAATGGGAATCGATAATCGATCGACCAAAAAATATCGTTGATACATCGATATCGTTTCTATCGATGACAGCCCTAAGACTAATGTTAATGCACGCTAATCTCCATTTACGTCCTTAATTGAGACTTTGTTATAACAAATTTAATATGTTATAGAAAGTTAGAAAAAGTGCTGTTCATAAGACATCATGCTCGACTTTTCTGAATCAGAGCTTTAAATTGCCAGTAAAAGGGGCATAATAGCCAGAAGCTTTGAAAGTAACAGAGCTATTGGTCATTATATAAAACTTAAACAAAAATATTCTATATTAAAAAGGGACATAACTCTGTCTAAATTCAGAGTTAAGAGTATTGTTTCTCCTGGTGTAGACTTTGACAGTAAATACTTATTCTAAGTTTCAAATCAAAAGTTTTAATAGATCTAGTAACACTTACAGAGATATTTGATGTATCAAAAACTTTGTAAAGTCAGCTAAAAATGCTACATTTTAGCAGTAAATACTCAAGTCACATAATATGTGATAAGTATGGTTTAAGGTTGTGCATTGTTGTTTATTACATATTTTCTAACAGCATTTTCCAAAGCTTACATTATTTGATTACACTGTACTGTATGCCAATGTTATTACCTTTTTCATGAGTTCGCTTTGTTGTGCGTCTGCAGGTCAGATTTTCTCAATCCCTGGAGAATTATTTTTTAATGTAAAAGGGCTATACATTCTATTTGAAGGTTTTTATTAGTCAGTCGAGAGCCAAATGAAGACAAATATATTTCTTTGCTTTTCGCTCGCTCCTGATTTTGTCAAAAACCAAAACAAATATTTAAATTATTTTTTCGCTCGTCGCCTCAGTTTTTTCAGAAAAAAATCCGATGAACAACTTTTCAATTTGGAGTGGCCATAATGGCGAATTTGGATTAATTATGGTGATAGCTGGATCCCAGCATCACATATTATGTTATAATTATACAATAGTTAAAGGGAACAAGCTATTTGTTAAAGCAAGTACCCGTTGTAAAATACTATGTACTAATTTGGACCAATCGGAAACGAGTTCTGTAAATAGCACCAATCAAAGCTCACGTCTGCTAAGGTATAAATAGGTAGATGGATGACAGAGAGATCATTCTGTATCCAGCGATTGAAGAAGACACATCGAGGATTCAACTAATAATTTATACCAGTACCTTGATAAGGAGGTTATTGCAACTACCCTGTCAGGGCGAATAAATTACTAGAAAAAAGATGTTTGAAGGTCAGTTGCACATCATCACCCACATCATATGGCACAAAGACCATAAATCCAGTTCATGAAGAATGCCCCCTTTGTAATTCCAGGTTAAGTTGTGATACACCATCACTTTATCTAGGTTATTACTACCGTAGACACCCATATATAATGCGCAGTTTTTTGACCCCCGGGACCACCCCTGAATCGTGGGTGCGCATAATATACAGGTATAGACAATTTTCCTACTTCAAAACAAGTTTGTTACCGATGTTCGCCATTTTGGTAAAGGGAAACTACTCCCCGCGCTTACTGTCTCCGCTTAAATCTAAGATTGCCGTTACGTTCCGTAAAAGATCGAATTGTTTATTTTTCTTTGAAACAAAATTAATTTCATATAAATTTAAAAGTATTTTGACGAAAGAAATGTTTATAAATCACAAAAATTATGATACTAATTAAAGATCGAGAATTATCTTTAACCGAGATCAAGCTGTGAACAACATAATTGACACGAGGTGACACGTTAATTGCCGGTAATTACTGGCTTTATGATCGTGACAAAAAGACTATCACACCTTTTGTTATCAGTTTGAATTGAGAAGCTCATGTCATTTTGAAAGATACCATTCCGAAATATTGAATCAGCTGCTACTTATTTATTCAAAATAGTGAATTAAAAAAGGTAAAACAACAAATATAACAATAATTTACTGGTTTTATTTTCGAGAAAACAATAATCGATAGTACCGTGAGACTGATGCTGCTCTCCGCCGCGGAGATAAAATTTATTACTGGTGTCGATGTAAACTCTACTTTCGTTTTCCATCCACCTCAAAAATTGACCAAATTTTTTTTTTTTTTTTTTTTTCCCAGGATTTTGGACTAAGATCGGGGGTGCGCATTATACACGGGTGCGCATTATACATGGGTATCTACGGTATGTAGATTTGATTTAAACTTGAAATAGTTCCACATTATCATTGACATCATATGATACAAGGTACATTACTCTGGCAGAAATATTCCATGAATTATGTCCAATTTATATGGGGTATTCGTCACTCCTGTGACAGTTCTAGTTAAAACTGTGAGCGATACCTGTGTGCAACGGAATTTAGAGCACAGCTAACCGTGGTGATACCAGAATTTAGTAAACACAAAACTTAAAAGGAAAATGCTGCAGTCACGCGATAATCCAGTGATAGCTGTAGTTTTCTCAGATATGCCCTTTCTCACTTATCCAGCATCGAAATAGTTGACAGTTCTGGGCAAGTATTTGTTAAGACTGTTATTTTTGCCAACTAGAACAAAAGATATTGTTTTGCATTACATCTTCGACTCTGGAAACTGTAACTTTAGATCATCTTTTTGAAAGGAAATTTGCTGAATAAATAATTCAGCAGTGTGTAATGATGTCATAAACACTAAAATGGCAGCCTCCACAAATGAAAATAGGTTGTTGCCATTAAAGAGAGCTAGATTTAGGTGTATGCAACAATTTTGTTAACTGTTTCGGGGTTATAGGTCTCAGTCATGATACATGAAGATTTTAACGAAACGAAATTGGAGATCTGTTGATTTCTTCTTAATTTTTGGTAGGGAAATTCAGATTATATCAAATAAAAAATAATATCATTCACATTAAATGTAACTTGTACTTTGAATATTTCATGCAGCAAAAGGGAATGTCAGCAAACTGCTTGCAGATATGCTAGGCATCAATTGGACCATGACATGGTTATGAGACTATAAGGGGTCACCCCTAAAACTGTGATCCATTGTCTTGTAATCATTTTAGGTAAAATGTAATGTTTTCTTACATTATGAATTGTATTTATTACAGGTCAAGAAACTTGTTGATGATAAAAGCTTTATAAGATACAGGAAAATCAGATATCAGAAAGGTAACATTTCATCAATGGTAAATAAAGGCTATGCTATTGACGAAGGGCGTTCCTTGTCTTGCCCAAGGACTAGCTCAGCCCTTCTGTCAAGAATTTATATTTTAATGGTAGATGTGGGTTCATTCTTTGGGTGCTACTTTCATGTCCAGTTATTCTTTTAGCTCACTTGTCACATAGTGACAGGGTGAACTTTTGTGATCGACCGTCGTCTGTCCGTCCACAATTTCTTGTGAACACGACAGAGACCACATTTTGCAAGCAATTTTAATCAAACTTGCACACAATTTGTATTGGCATAATATTTCGGTTCTTTTCGAAAACTGGCCAGATCTCATTTTGGGGGTTCCAGATTTGCTATTTTTGGCTTTTGAACACAGAGAGCACATTTTGCAATCAGCTTCAATCAAACTTGCACACAACTTGTATTGACATAATATCTCGGTTTCTTTCGAAAACTGGCCAGATCCCATCATGGGTTCCAGAGTTATGGCCCTTTAAAGGGCCAAAATTTGCTATTTTTGGCTTGTGAACACGATAGAGACCACATTTTGCAGTCAGCTTTAATCAAACTTGCACAACTTGTATTGGCATAATATGTCGGTTCCTTTCGAAAACTGGCCAGATCCCATCATGGGTTCCAGAGTTATGGCCCCTTAAAGGTCCAAAATTTGCTATTTTGGCTTTTGCAGCCATATAGAGACTTCATTTATGGTTTGATTTGATACAAACTTGCAAAATATCTTCAACAACAATAAATCTTGGATTCCATGATGAATCTGTCAGATCCCATCATAGGTTCCAGAGTTATTTTATATCTGATTACCTCCCCTGATTTTTAATCCCCCGCCGTGGCGGAGGGATTATAGGAATGGTCTGCGTCCGTCCTTCCGTCCGTAACAAAATCGTGTCAGGTCCATATCTCTTAAACCCCTTGAAGGATTTTCATGAAACTTGGGTCAAATGATCACCTCATCAAGACGATGTGCAGAACCCATGAGTCAGCCTTGTCGGTTCAAGGTCAAGGTCACAACTCAAGGTCAAAGGTTTGAGCCTGCCATTTTGTGTCCGCTCTATATCTCATAAACCCCTTGAAGGAATTTTATAGAACTTGGGTCAAATGATCACCTCATCAAGACGATGTGCAGAACCAGAGTCAGCCATGCGGTCAAGGGTCAAGGTCACAACTAGGGTCAAAGGTTTGAGCCTCCATTTTGTGCTGCCTATATTCAAACCCTGAAGGATTTTCATAAACTTGGGTCAAATGATCCCTCATCAAGACGAGTGCAGAACCCATGAGTCAGTCATGCCGGCTCAAGGTCAAGGTAACAACTTAGGGTCAAAGGTTTGAGCCTTCCATTTTTATCCGCTCTATATCTCCTAAACTCCTTGAAGGATTTTCATCAAACTTTGGACAAACGATCACCTCATCAAGGCGTTGTGCAGAACTTACGAATCAGCCATGTCGGCTCAAGGTCAAGGTCACAACTGAAGGTCAAAGGTTTGAGCCTTCCATTTCGTGTCCACTCTATGTCTCCTAAACCCCTTGAAGGAATTTTATAAAACTTGGGTAGAGTGATTACCTCATCAAAACGATATGCAGAAATTATGAGTCAACCATGCCGGCTCAAGGTCAAGGTCACAACTAAGGGTCGAAGGTTTGAGCCTTCCATTTTGTGTCCACTCTGTATCTCCTAAACCCCTTGAAGGATTTTCATCAAACTTCAGTCAAATGATCACCTCATCAAGAACTCATGAGTCAGCCATGTCAACTCAAGGTCAAGGTCACAACTGAAGGTCAAAGGTTTTAGCTCTGTATCTCCTAAACCCCTTGAAGGATTTTCATGAAACTTGGGTCAAATGATCACCTCATCAAGACATTGTGCAGAATTCATGAGTCAGCCATGTCAGTTCAAGGTCAAGGTCACAGTTAAAATCAAAGGTTTACCCTTTCACTATCCATAGCAGTGGCGGGGGATTTAGCTGTCTTTCAGACTGCCTTGTAATCAAAATGGATTTATATTAGTAAGTACTTATAGGACTCATTTGAAATTTCATTATTGTCAATAGTTGGACTGAGACAATCAGGGTAGATAACTATGGACTGATTTTATTTCAAATTACCTCCCTTTATTTCAAATTAAAATGGGTATATCTCCGTAACTAATGAAGATGCTAATCTGAAATTTCATTTATGCCATCAGATGGACTTGGACAATCAGTAAATATACATATTGACTGAATTTATGACAAATTACCTCCCTTTATTTTTAATGTAAATGAATATACCTAGCAGCTTCTAATGAGATTGGTTTGAAACATTGCTTATGTCTTCCATGGTAAGAAATTTCTACTTTTTCTTACTTTTCTAATATATTGTTGTAAAGGCTTGTACTCTGTATCTTCTACATGCATATACCAATGCATGATTACCTCCCCTGATTTTAATAAAAATGGATTTATCTCAGTAAGTATTTATAGGACACATTTGAAATTTCATTATTGTCATTAGTTGGACTGAGACAAGCAGGATAGATAACTATGGACTGATTTTATGTCAAATTACATCCCTTTGTTTCAAATAAAAATGGGTGTATCTCAGTTACCAATGAAGATACTGATTTGAAATGTCATTTATGCCATCAGATGGACTCAGACAATCAGGGTAGATAACTTTTGACTGAATTTATGACAAATTACCTCCCTTTATTTTATGTAAATGAGTATACCTCAGCAGCATCTAATGAGATTGGTTTTAAGTGTTATTTAAGTCTTCCAGGGTAAGGAATAGTCATGCTAGTACAAAAATGCAGCATTTGAGCCTAGGACCCTCAGACTTGGTATGGAGATTGGTCCTGACTAGTACTTGACCCATAGGTCAAAAGGGACTGTTAGAAAAAATTATTTATCTTGATGATATTTAAAGTGTATGCCTATTTGATCTATGTCAAAACTTGATCTTATCATTAAGAGCAATGGTACTCAGGTGAGTGATATAGGGCCATCATGGCCCTCTTGTTGTCGGGTGTGATTAAACCTGCCGATACAAAAGATCTTTTTTAGGAGCTCCAGTTGTTGTGACAGTTTATTGAAAGAGTTTATCATCCAGTGAGTAATTGGTGAACTGTTTTCAAACAAGTTAATATAATTTCAAGCAAGGTGATAATAATGTGCATGACTTGTTATAATAATGATATTTAACTTTATTCTCCTCACAGTGTTGTGAGCGAATCAGATTTTCATGATTACCTTATTTATACCCGATTATGGTGGTTATTTTCAAAACAAGTGCTAAAAAGCGGACAATCAGAAATGCAACAAAGTATACTCTAGACTATAGAAGAACACGTGCGAAAATATCATTTCGCGTTTTGTGAAAATGTGCGAATTAAGAAAATGTGAACCAGCCCAATTTGGAAAAATAGTGAAAAAAAATCAGTGAATCCAAAGCCCTACACAGTACCTTTAACAAGTAGTCATGGAAGCACATATGTTTGTCAGAACAGTATTATCCTGATAACCATATAGAGAACAATGCTGTCATTATGTCCAGAAGGACTTCTTGTTGTTGCAGACTGTCTTAAAATCATGTTTGTGTTATTTTCACAGACCCCTTGTTCTATTGTAGAGGTTGACCTTGACCCTAACAGAACATTTTGTCCAGAAGCTGGTTGTGAAACAGTGTGCCATGTATGTAGTACATCTACCAGCGAGGCCATAAGTAGACCAACTCCAGTTGACTGTCCAAAGGTTTGTATAAATATTTTATAGTTCCTGTACACTATGCCTGTAGACAGAATTCAGATTTTTATTTTGGTATGACTCCAATATCAGTGTCACTGTCATTAATCAAACTTCTTTTTTCATACAACAGGCTGGGAAACAGTAGCCGGACAAATTTTCATATTTCGGCTCCATTATTTTCTCAAAAATATTTGACATAAATGAAGCCCACACTGCACAAATATCAGCTCCTTCTGCATTCGATATTGTAATCAGCATCGCATTGTGACATAAAATATGGGTTCCATGGGATCACAAAAAGAAGTTATTTTCCCAGTGAGGTAAACCAGTAGCGGGACAAATATTTTGACGATGGTTTGCTGTTATTTTGATATCAGAAAACTAATTAAACTATTTTTACACATTTCTTTATCATTAATCTCTCCAGAAATGCACATGAAAGATAACCTGACTTTCAATAGCAGCTACGAAAGCAAAGGGAGGCTAACACTCAAAAACTCGAATTTTGTCTGACACGAATTCTTGATAATTCAAATAGATATAGTATAATATTAGTGCAAAGTCAACAGCCCTGCATTTTATGTAACTATTACCGTGAAATTAAAAGTAATACATGTTCTAAAATCATTGGTCCTCCGCCTCTGATTCATGTGGGGAAGTTGGCAGTTACTTGCGGAGAACAGGTTTGTACTGGTACAGAATCCAGGAACACTGGTTATGTTGACTTGCCTGCCGTTACTGACTGAAATACTGTTGAAAAACGGTGTTAAACCCAAAACAACAAAACCTTATCAGCAGAAAATCAGTATGCAGTTTTATTAGCTCGACTATACGAAATATGGAGAGCTATCCTACTCGACCCGGCATTGGCATCAGCGTCCTTCTGCGTCCGCACTTTGGTTAAAGTTTTGATGCACTTTCTCTTTATTTTTGTTATTACTTGATGGATTTACTTCAAACTTAAGATAGTTGTTCCTCATCATCACCCACATCATATGGCATAAGGGTCATAACTCTGGCACCAATATTTCATGAATTATCCCCCCTTTTATTTTAGAATTTCAGGTTAAAGTTTAACCCGCCCGCTTAGCTCAGTTGGTAGAGCAACGGTCTACGGATCGCGTGGTCTTGAGTTCGATCCTCGGGCTGGGCGTATGTTCTCCGTGACTATTTGATAAATGACATTGTGTCTGAAATCATTAGTCCTCCACCTCTGATTCCTGTGGGGAAGTTGGCAGTTACTTGCGAAGAACAGGTTTGAACTGGTACATAATCCAGGAACACTTGTTAGGTTAATTGCCCGCCGTTACATGACTGAAATACTGTTGAAAAATGGCATTAAACCAAAAACAAACAAACAAACAAACAGGTTAAAGTTTTGGTACACTTTTTCACTTTATCACAGTTATTACTAAATGGATTTGATTCAAACTTAAAATAGTTGTTACACATCATCACCCACATCATATGACCCAAGGTTGATAACTCTGGCACCTATTTTTCATAAATTATGCCCCCTTTTGACTTAGAATTTCATGTTAATTTTGATGCATTTTCACTATTATCTCTGTTATTTCACAAGGGATTTGATTCAAACTTCAAAAAAAATGTTGTTTTTTTTACTAGTAGAATTTCCGGTTCAAGTTGTGATGCACTTTTGCTGTATCTCCAGTATTACTAAATATATTTGATTAAAACTAAAAATAGTTGTTCCGAATTATTAGCCGCATGATATGAGTCATGGTGCATTACTTTTGCAGAAGTTTCCCATGAATAATGTTCCTTTTATACTGATTTAATGTTCTGAGACTTAAGCTATTGTCCAATATCTTCATCCACATTTGAGTCATTAAACACTCCAGCTACCTCAGATGTTCCCAATTTAACAATCCAGCATCAAAATAGTCAAGCATGCTGTCTCCTGTGCCAGCTCTTGTTTCTTCCCCACTTGGTACCTCGACAAGTTAAAACTACTGCGCATGCGCAATGCTATCTTCAAGCCCCATTAAGACCGAAAGTTGTTTTGTAAACACAGGTGAGGTATCATCATAAAACCTAAAATTATACAGCCTTATGAAACAGTAGTTTGTTGTAGACATGAAGAATAAACATCCAAATGATCCAGATGAAACAATTGCGTGAATAACGCTGAAATAAAGCAGTTATTACCTGTGTCCGGAAACTGGTCTCCTGTGCGGATACTGGTTCTTAACCAGTATATAACATTATAGTCTTTTGAAAAGAGGAGTGGTGTTTATTGGGTTTTTTTTTTTGGTTTTTTAAAAGGTACAAAAAGAAACAGTTCTTTTTTACAGTGCTTTTATAATAACTGAATGTTCAGTTGGTGAAAAATGATTTTTAAACTTCCTTATTAAAATTACAGTACTGCTAGTAGTATTTTAAATAATGGGAAAAGTTGATTTGGTAATTTTAATTTCTATATGAACTGTAGTATTTATGTCTCCCACCACATAGTGGTGTGGGAGACATATTGGTGTGTGTGTGTGTGTGTGTCTGTCACAAAGCTTGTCTGCACTCTAAGTCAAACATTTCTCATCCGATTTTCACCAAACTTGAACAAAATGTGTTTGACCGTCAGACCTCGGCCAAGTTCGATAACTAGCCAAATCGGTCCAGGCGTCTTGGAGTTATGGCCCTTGAATTACCAAAAATCGGGTCTTTTTACTCTTGTCCGCACTCTAATTCGAATATTTCTCATCCAATCTTCGCCAAACTTAAACGAAATGTGTTTGACCATGAGACCTCGGCCAAGTTTGATAACTAGCCAAATCGGTCCAGGCATTTTGGAGTTACGGCCCTTGAATTATCGAAAAATTTGCCTTTTTACTCATGTCCGCACTCTTAATCAAACATTTCTCATCCGATCTTCACCAAACTTGAACAAAATGTGTTTTACCATGAGACCTCGGCCAAGTTCGATAAAAAGCCAAATCGGTCCAGGCATTTTGGAGTTACGGCCCTTGAATTATCGAAAAATTGGCCTTTTTACTCTTGTACGCACTCTAAGTCAAACATTTCTCATCCGATCTTCACCAAACTTGAACAAAATGTGTTTGACCATGAGACCTCAGCCAAGTTCGATAACTAGCAAAACGGTCCAGGCATTTTAGAGTTACGGCCCTTGAATTACCGAAAAAATCTGTCTGTTTACTCTTGTCTGCTCTCTAAGTCGAACATTTCTCATCCGATCTTCACCAAACTTGAACAAAATGTGTTTGGCCATAAGACCTTTCCCAAGTTTGATAACTAGCCAAATCCGCCCAGGCACTTTAGATTTATGGCCCTTGAATTACTGATTGGATCCACTCATCCAGACCATCTAATTGGATCCACTCATCTAAAACATCTAGAGAAACTAACATTTTTCATAGGGGCAGTTTAAAAGCATCTCTAGTTGTACCATGTTTTGGACCATGTTTATGCCCCCCTTTATGCCCCCTTCGAAGAAGGTAGGGTATATTGTTTTGCAGATGTCGGTCGGTATGTCTGTCTGTCCATAGATCGATTGGTTTCCGGATGATAACTCGAGAACGCTTGGGCCTAGGATCATGAAAGTTGATAGGGAGATTGGTCATGACCAGCAGATAACCCCTATTGATTTTGAGGTCAGTTGCTCAAAAGTCAAGGTCACAGTGACCCGGAACAGTTAAACTGTTTCCGGATGATAACTCAAGAATGCTTGGGCCTAGGATCACGAAATTTGATAGGAATGTTTGTCATGACAAGTAGATGACCCCTATTGATTTTGAGGTCAGTTGCTCAAAGGTCAAGGTCACAGTGACCAGGAACAGTTAAATGGTTTCTGGATGATAACTCAAGAATACTTAGGCCTAGGATTTTGAAAGTTGATAGGAAGGTTGGTCATGACCAGCGATGACCCCTATTGATTTTGAGGTCAGTAGGTCAAAGGTCAAGATCACATTGACCAAGAACAGTAGAACTTTTTTTTCCAAATTACTGGAGAATACTTTGGTCTAAGATCACATTTGATTCAGAGTTTACTTATGATTGGTAAATGACCCATAATTATTTATTTGTGCAATTACTGAATGCATCAAGGGGGGCATTTCATGTTCTGCGAGCTCTTGTTCTTTCACATTCACTTCAGCAAAAACATACATGTTTTGAACTTAGTTTATTTTAATCCTGTAACATATGCACTACTTCTTAGGAGAAACACTGTCAGATAGTTAAAAAGTCAAGGTAGCTGCTATGAAATGACTTATTATAATCAGTAATTTGAAAGCATTCCTTTATTGTCCTAGAGTTTCTTGTCATTGGATCATATATGAAGAGTATTTTGTGTATAATTTGTTACCATGAATACTGTATGTATATTCCAGTGTCGTTTAAAGTTTTGTTCTGTGTGTAAGTCAAGATGGCACCAGGCAAAGTCATGTGATGAAGTTATAATGGAGGATCAAGGGTAACTAACTCAGCTAGTATTCAGTAATGTTTTCAGTGAGGAATTCAAGGTTCAGTTTTGAATTGCAGATTATGCTATCTGTTCTAATTTTTATTAAATGCCACAAATTCTGTTAAAAATGCAACATTGTAGTCAAGATTTATGCAGATCTTACATAACACGAATACACAAATAGGTAAAATTGAAACCAGTTGAAGAGTTTCATATTGAAGTCAAAATTCCTGACGTAGAAAGGTAAACAGTCAGGGTATGTGGAGATTTGACTTCCTCCACTTGAAGCTGTATAACTGAAGTATACATCCAGGGCTTAATGTACTTCATATCAGCATTGAAAAGCTATATAGAATGCTTTATCATACATATTTTCTTCCTGAAAACATACGTTATAAACAGTAAATGCATAGTCTTAAATAGATGCAGTTTTACAGTATTAGATTTGTTTGTCCAGCAATTATTGCTGCTAATGTGAAATGACAATATTGTAGAATTCCATTTAATTGTGTCGAGGAGTCAGAAATTAAACGATGTCCAGTGTGCCATGTCCCTATAGAGAGAAATGATGGTTGTGCTCAGATGATGTGTAAACGATGTAAACATGTTTTCTGTTGGTACTGTCTCACTTCTCTAGATGTAAGTATGAGTAATTTTCCCTTCCAGTTATAACTGTAAAGTCATTATTGTTTGGTTAGAAGTTTTATATAAAGTTTGTTTCGTATCAATCCACAAAATTAAATCTCAAAGAATATAAAATTTCCAATAACTTCATTTTCAAAATTAAATTCCATGAACCAAGAAATTATGTTATGTCTCCCCCTATGGTGGGGGGAGACATATTGTTTTGGCCCTGTCCGTCCATCAGTCCATCACACTAGAGCCTTCAAACTTCATAGGGTGGTAGAGCTTATGGAATAGAAGACTCCTATTGATTTTGGGATGACTCCATCAAAGGTCACAGGTGCCTTAACATGGAAAACTGTTTTCGATCAATAACTTGAGAACCAATTGACCCAGAATTTTGAAACATTGTTGGATGATTGGACATGCTGAGTAGATGACCCCTATTCATTTTGGGGTCACAGGGGCCAGAATCTGTCACACTTCATTTCCAATCAATAACTTGAGAACCATCTGACGTAGAACCTTGAAACTTCTTAGGGTGATTAGGCTTATGGAGTAGATGACCCCTATTGTTTTTTGAGTCATTCCGTTAAAGGTCAAGGTTACAGGGGCCTGAACATGGAAAACTGTTTCCGGTCAATAACTTGAGAACTACTGGACCTAGAATGTAGACTTCATAGGGTGACTGGACATGCAGAGCAGATGACCCCTATTGATTTATGGGTCACTTTATTAAAGGTCAAGGTCACCGGGGCCTGAACAGGGAAAACCGTTTCTGACCAATAACTCAAGAACAGCCTGACCCAGAATGTTGAAATTTTGTAGGATGATTGGGCATACAAAGTAGATGACCCCTATAGATTTTAGGATCACCCAATCAAAGGTCAAGGTCACAGGGGCCAAAACATGGACAACTGTTTTCAATCTATAACTTGAGAACCACTTGACCCAGAACATTTGAAACTTCATAGAATGATTGGACATGCTGAGTAGATGATCCCTATTGCATTTCAGTCACTATGTCAACCATCAGTGTCTCTTTGATTTTCGCCCCTGTCCTCTATTTTCTTGCCTATTATTACTATGCTTTAGGGGAGACATGCGCTTTTCTACAAAGTTCTAACAAAACTACTTTGTAACTTTCTTTCACAATTCACATAGTTTAGGAAAGCAGGATATAATAATTGATGGTTATATCTGCCCAGCCATAGAATAGAATTAAATTGAATTGTGTGTCTAGAACACCATGGAAATACCTTAATCTGATTCATTCAGTAGATTTATGTAGCATACTTTGGTTTTTTTTATGGCTATAACAGCATTGGAAAGAACACTAAGATGTCTGTACTTCTATAATTTTAATTAAAACTTATTTTATAATTTAGGATGATTTTTTGTTACGGCACTATGACAAGGGACCATGCAAAAACAAGTTGGGACATTCCCGGGCATCTGTGATATGGCACAGGACACAAGTAAATATTCTTTGTTACTTTTAGCTGACTTTCAGTACTTGTGTATTTGTCATCTAGTTCTAAACAAACTGGATTATTAGGTTTACCACTCAGAAATGTTTGCACCTTTCAAAGTTGCATAGGTTAGATCAAGCCATATTTATGCCAGCATGAGCATGAGGTAAATGGCCTATAGATTTTCCAGGTTTGTCCCACTGAACTAACAGTTCCAGCCAGTACAGAAAGTCAACCATGATCTGTACATTTACGTCAGGGAATTGTTGAATGCTTTTGACTACTTTAAACCAGGAAATAGATTTCCATAAAACTGATGGTTCTGTCGTTAAACTTGCATAAAGGTGAAGAAACTATGGTACTGTATGATATGGTATGATAACAACAGTATACATATATCAC
This sequence comes from Mercenaria mercenaria, assembly GCF_021730395.1. NCBI lineage: Eukaryota > Metazoa > Mollusca > Bivalvia > Venerida > Veneridae > Mercenaria > Mercenaria mercenaria. The sequence continues at coordinate 23,570,905 of NC_069363.1, forward strand.
ATGCATTTGAGTGTGTTGGCTGATATTATGAACCTGAGAAATATAATGTCAGCTGAGGCAATGTTACATTTTTAGCTCACCTGAGCAATGCTCAGGTGAGTTATTGTGACCGTTCAATGTCCGGCGTCTGTCTGTCGTCTCTCATCTGTCAACATTTAGCTTGTGTATGCGATAGAGGCTGTATTTTTCAACTGATCTTTATGAAATTTGGTCAGAATGATAACCTTGATGAAATCTAGGCCAAGTTCGAAAATGGATCATCAGGGATCAAAAACTAGGTCAATAGGTCAAATCAAAGAAAAACCTTTTGTATGCAATAGAGACTGTATTTTTCAATTGATCTTCATGAAATTTGGTCAGAATGATTGCCTTGATAAAATCTAGGTGGAATTCGAATATAGGTCATCCTGGGTCAAAAACTAGGTCACTAGGTCAAATCAAAGAAAAACCTTGTGTATGCGATAGAGGCTGTATTTTTAGCTCACCTGTCACAAAGTCACGTGACAAGGTGAGCTATTGTGACCACTTGATGTCCGTCGTGCGTTGTGCGTCGTCCGTCAACAGTTCCTAAAAAAAAATCTTCTTGAAAACCACTGGGCAGAATTACACCAAACTTCACAGGAATGATCCTTGGGTGGCCCCCTTTCAAAATTGTTCAAAGAATTGAATTCCATGCAGAACTCTTGTTGCCATGGCAACCGAAAGGAAAAACTTTAAAAATCTTCTTCTCAAAAACCAGAAGCCCTAGAGCTTAGGTATTTGGTGTGAAGCATTGCCTAGTGGACCTCTACCAAATTTGTTCAAATCATGACCCCGGGGTCAAAATTGACCCCCCCCCCCCCCCCCCCCAGGGGTCACTTGATTTTACATAGGAAAATCTTTAAAAAATCTTCTTCTCAAAAACCAGAAGCCCTAGAGCTTAGATATTTGACTTGTAGCATTGCCTAGTGGACCTCTACCAAATTTGTTCAAATCATGGCCCCGGAGTCAAAATTGACCCCGCCCCAGGGTTCACTTGATTTTACATAGATTTCTATAGAAAAATCTTCAAAAAATTTTAAAAAATAAACCAGAAGGCCTAGAGCTTAGATATTTCACATGTAGCATTGCCTAGTGGACCTCTACAAAATTTATTCAAATCATGACCCCCGGGATCACTTGATTTTACATAGGAAAATCTTCAAAATTTTTCTAAAAATAAACCAGAAGGCCTAGAGCTTACATATTTCACATGTAGCATTGCCTACTGGACCTCTACAAAATTTGTTCAAAGCATGACCCCCGGGGTCAAAATTGACCCCGCCCCAGGGGTCACTTGATTTTACATAGGAAAAAATTCTAAAAATAAACTAGAAGGCCTAGATCTTAGATATTTGACATGTAGCAATGCCTAGTAGACTTCTACAAAATTTGTTAAAATCATGACACCCCTCCCCCCCCCGGGGTCAAATTGACCCCGCCCCATGGGGTTACTTGATTGTATATAGACAAATTTTCTAAAAATAAACCAGAAGGCCTAGAGCTTAGATATTTGACCTGTAGCATTGCTTAGTGGACCTCTACAAAATTTGTTCAAATCTTGACACCCCCCCCCCCGGGTCAAATTGACCCAGCCCCAGGGGTTACTTGATTGTACATAGGGAAATCTTCATAAATTTGCTAAAAATAAACAAGAAAGCCTAGATCTTAGATATTTGATATGTAACATTGCCTAGTAGACTTCTACAAACTTTGTTCAAATCATGACCTCGGGGTAAAATTGGCCTCGCCCCAGGGGTTACTTCATTGTACATCCGAAAGTGACCCCAGGGGTCACTTGATTTTACATAGGAAAATCTTAAAAAATCTTCTTCTCAAAAACCAGAAGCCCTAGAGCTTAGATATTTGACATGTAGCATTGCTTAGTGGACCTCTACAAAATTTGTTCAAATCTTGACCCCCCAGGGTCAAATTGACCCAGCCCCAGGGGTTACTTGATTGTACATAGGGAAATCTTCATAAATTTACTAAAAATAAACAAGAAGGCCTAGATCTTAGATATTTGATATGTAACATTGCCTAGTAGACTTCTACAAACTTTGTTCAAATCATGACCCCGGGGGAAAATTGGCCTCGCCCCAGGGGTTACTTCATTGTACATCGGAAAATCTTCCAAAAAATTTCTAAAAATCATCAGTTTGACATTTGAAACATGTAGCTCATATGACTCAGGTGAGCGATCCAGGGTCATCATGACCCTCTTGTTATATTCGTCTGATGGTTCTTGTAAACATTGCAAAATTATTCCCTTGATCTAACAATGACTGTTGTCAATTATTGATGTATCGAGGGTAAATTATATTGGAAATTTATTTTCTGGGTTAATTGTTTTTTGATACAGGTGATTTAAATATTTGTTATATATTGTTTGCAGGTTATAGGTATCTTTGCTGGTTTTGGAGTTCTGTTACTTGTTGCCTCACCATTCCTGTTACTAGCAGCGCCCTGCATTTTGTGCTGTAAATGCAAAGTGTGCAAGTGTTGTGAAGATGATGATGGGGAACCAACATCCACCTGACCATGTCATGTGACTTTATTCATCCAATCAGGTTTGCCTTGGCTGCATTGTATGACTTGATGGAAGTGTGTCATGTGAGAGCAGTACAGACATAGAGACAACAACCAGCTTACAATACCTGAACACACATTATCACCAGTTGAAAACCACCAGTTTTATTATTGTAATGTAAAATGCATACATTTGTGTCTTGGGAAAAAAACACCCTGTGATTCTAAGTCTAGTTTTTGAATCTAAACTTTTGTCAGTTTTTAAAAGTGATGACAAACATTTAAACTCATGCCAAATTGATACATATGTCATGAAGATACTGGTGTCATTGTGTATATAGTGATGTCAAATGTATTTTGTGCTTTTAAATGCGTTCTGACTTACCTGTGATCAGTGTATTGTGACATCTTTTGTCAGTTACCTGTGGTTGCAACCACTATTGTGAGTCACATTGGTCAGAGTGTTGTGATCTCTATTGTTTGTCACAGGTGTGCAGTGAGAGTGTTGTGACCACTATTGTAAGTCACAATCTAGTCCCTACATTCCAGTCAGTAGATAGAAAAAAGACAACCACTTAAAAGTGTGTATATCATCTGTATATATTCCAAAATTGTATTTATCATGTTTCTTTACAAACCATCACTTATTGATGAAATACTTATTTAAGATATGTGTAAAGATAAGATAGTTATGTTGTTATTAATTGGTTATTAAGTTTTTTTGTACTGTGAAGACTGAACGACACCTTATTCTATTTTTGGCTTATTTGAAGCAGAGGTTCTGGGTGAACTGTTGGTACAGGAGGATGGTCCAGTGTCAACATTTTCTCTTTAAAAATCTCCCTGAAACTATTGATTAGAATTACACCAAATTTTGTAGCATTCTGGCAAAGTACCATCTAAAGATTGTTCGAATGATTTCATTTGACCACTAAAAATAGAAAAAGCTTTATAATTATGATTTTATCTCATGAACAACTTGATGGATGTTCATCAAACTTGGTCTGCAGCATTCTTGTAAGGTCCTTTCATATATTTGGCTAAATAGGGGCACTTGTCTCTTTTCTTTTTAAAGGCTGCCACAGCTAAGAATTTAAAAATCTTTCCACAACTTCTCATGAACCACTTGATGAATCAAACTTGATCTGTAGCATTCTTGTATGGACCTCGCTCAAGTTTGTTCAAATGGTTCCACCTGACTATTTTGAGGTGTGCTGGGTCTTAAAGCATCCTTGTTAAACTTTTTTCAAGTTTGTTCCAATTTTAGGGTCTAATGGAATTGAAAATTATTATAGAGAAACCTTTAAACTACCTTTTCTTGTGTTTCTGTTTATAAGATTAAGAAAATATCCATCCTGTAATTTCTGTTGATATTTCTGACATAAAGTCTTGACTCAGCTGATATTCACCTCATTTTCAGCTGCAGATCTGAAAGTTTTTCCATAATTGTAAGTCATATAAGAGGTCAGATTGCCCCTATATTGATGTATACATGCATAATTTTGAAGGTTAATATTAATTGAGGATTTACTGGTTGATATTTCTTCCTGGCATCGGTATCGGAGTCACACCTTTGTTCAAGTTTGGCATGCAAGTATGTATAGCTATCATTTAAAGGCAAATAGCTTTGAAACTTATTTTTTCTTTTTCTAGCTCAGTTACCAACCACACTGGGTCAAGTCCCATATCTCTGACATGTATTTTGGCCAAATTTTGCCCCCTTTTGGACTTAGAAATCCTTTACATGCAAGTTTCTATCTCAAAAAATAATGCAGGTACTGGATTGAGAATCTATAGATATTTTAACATTTAGGGTAATATTCCTGCTTCTGGGTCAGCAGTTTGACTAGTCAAGCATTAGCTGTCTTACGGACAGCTCTTGCTGTTTCTTGTGCTTGTAAGAATTTTCAACCCAATATTAGCATTCAAAAAGTTGTTCTATAGGAAAAAATTGTGTACTGTGTTGTTGCATTGTCAGCTTCATCTACATTGTTCATCTAAATTGAAAATGTTCTTTCCTAACTTTATATATCAGTAATATGTCTACACAAAATGTATAGTGTAAGTGACATTTTATTTTTCCCAGAAAAAAACACACGCACAAATATAGAATTATCTGCAGTAACATGTGAGTACTTCAGGAATAACATTTAAAGTGGTCAGTCAGATTTTGGTCATGTAGTGGACTTGACTGCATGAAACTTTGAACATCTTAGATATATTTAGTTATTCTCAAAATCTGAGTTTTCTGACCTGGTTTTCCAACTAAGATAGGACTTTTAAGCATTAAATAAATTTGACTTATTATTCGTTAAACATTTTTTGCATAAGAATTGATTGGGATATAAGAACATTTTACATACTTGTCAAAAACTTTTTGAAAATGAAAATGGTATGTATAGCAACAGTTTGATAGAAATACATGGCAGCAATTCAACAGAAATACAATTTCCTAAAATTTTGATTATCTCCCTTTCGCAGGATTGAAAATAAGTTGATTCTAAAGCTTCAGGTAATTTTAAAACTTGCCTCTCCTTATTAAAATCAAAAGAAGTACTCAGCTGTTAAAATATTTTCACCTTTAAAGGAAGTAAGTAAACAAAAAATTAGATGGCAGTTAAACATACATTTCTTACTTGGATCTAAGTCTGTGTTACAGGCCTTTTTGTTCCTGTAATAAATCTAACAGAATAAATGAAAAAGTGAAAACTGTTATAAAAATGTTGCTTTAAATAAGCTAGACAACTTTTAATCAGTTGTGATACACAAGTAGGAAAATGGCACTGCAATGATATAGAAATTTTAAAAGCATGTTGCTTGCAATACCTCTACCTTTATTGAAGAAATTTATAGATAATATATTTTAAGAAATGTTCTTTATTGATCCAAGATCCCTACATGTTTTCTAGGGGAAAATGTGCATTTATGAATTGTATAGTTGATGCTGAATTTTGAAGATGTTTTTAGCTCACCTGTCACAAAGTGACAAGGTGAGCTTTTGTGATCGCGCGGTGTCCGTCGTCCGTCCGTGCGTCCGTCCGTAAACTTTTGCTTGTGACCACTCTAGAGGTCACATTTTTCATGGGATCTTTATGAAAGTTGGTCAGAATGTTCATCTTGATGTTATCTAGGTCAAGTTCGAAACCGGGTCACGTGCCCTCAAAAACTGGGTCAGTAGGTGTAAAAATAGAAAAACCTTGTGACCTCTCTAGAGGCCATATATTTCACAAGATCTTCATGAAAATTGGTCAGAATGTTCATCTTGATGATATCTAGGTCAAGTTCGAAACTGGGTCACGTGCCTTCAAAAACTAGGTCAGTAGGTCTAAAAATAGAAAAACCTTGTGACCTCTCTAGAGGCCATATTTTTCACAAGATCTTCATGAAAATTGGTCAGAACGTTCACCTTGATGATATCTAGGTCATGTTCGAAACTGGGTCACGTGCCCTCAAAAACTAGGTCAGTAGGTCAAATAATAGAAAAACCTTGTGCCCTCTCTAAAGGCCATATTTTTCATGGGATCTGTATGAAAATTGGTCTGTATGTTCATCTTGATGATATCTAGGTCAAGTTCGAAACTGGGTCACGTGCGGTCAAAAACTAGGTCAGTAGGTCTAAAAATAGAAAAACCTTGTGACCTCTCTAGAGGCCATATATTTCATGAGATCTTGATGAAAATTGGTCAGAATGTTTACCTTGATGATATCTAGGTCAAGTTCGAAAGTGGGTCACGTGCCGACAAAAACTAGGTCAGTAGGTCAAATAATAGAAAAACCTTGTGACCTCTCTAGAGGCCATATTTTTCATGGGATCTGTATGAAAGTTGGTCTGAATGTTCATCATGATGGTATCTAGGTCAAGTTCAAAAGTGGGTCACGTGCCTTCAAAAACTAAGTCAGTAGGTCAAATAATAGAAAAACCTTGTGACCTCTCTAAAGACCATATTTTTCATGGGATCTGTATCAAAATTGGTCTGAATGTTCATCTTGATGATATCTAGGTCAAGTTTGAAACAGGGTCATGTGCGGTCAAAAACTAGGTCAGTAGGTCTAAAAATAGAAAAACCTTTTGACCTCTCTGGAGGCATATATTTCATGAGATCTTCATGAAAATTGGTCAGAATGTTCACCTTGATGATATCTAGGTCAAGTTCGAAAGTGGGTCACGTGCGGACAAAAACTAGGTCAGTAGGTCAAATAATAGAAAAACCTTGTGACCTCTCTAGAGGCCATATTTTTCATGGGATCTGTATGAAAGTTGGTCTGAATGTTCATCTTGATGATATCTAGGTCAAGTTCGAAACAGGGTCATGTGCGGTCAAAAACTAGGTCAGTAGGTCTAAAAATAGAAAAAACTTGTGACCTCTCTAGAGGCCATACTTGTGAATGGATCTCCATAAAAATTGGTGAGAATGTTCACCTTGATGATATCTAGTCAAGTTTGAAACTGGGTCATGTGCCGTCAAAAACTAGGTCAGTAGGTCAAATAATAAAAAAACCTTTTGACCTCTCTAGAGGCCATACTTTTCATGGGATCTGTATGAAAGTTGGGCAGAATGTTCATCTTGATGATATCTAGGTCAAGTTCAAAAGTGGGTCAACTGCGGTCAAAAACTAGGTCAGTAGGTCTAAAATTATTAAAATCTTTTGACCTCTCTAGAGGCCATATTTTTCAATGGCTCTTCATGAAAATTGATCTGAATGTTCACCTTGATGCTATCTAGGTCAGTTTCGAAACTGGGTCACTTGCGGTCAAAAACTAGGCCAGTAGGTATAAAAATAGAAAAACCTTGTTACCTCTCTAGAGGCCATATTTTTCATGAGATCTTCATGAAAATTAGTGAGAATGTTCACCTTGATGATATCTAGGTAAAGTTCAAAAGAGCATCACGTACCTTCGAAAACTAGGTCAATAGGTCAAATTATTGAAAAACCTTGTGACCTCTCTAGAGACCATATTTTTCAATGGATCTTCATGAAAATTGGTCAGAATTTTTATCTTGATAATATCTAGGTCAAGTTCAAAACTGGGTCACATGAGCTCAAAAACTAGGTCACTATGTCAAATAATAGAAAAAACGATGGGTCATGTGGGAAGAGGTGAGCGATTCAGGACCATCATGGTCCTCTTGTTTTAACAACATGCCAGACATTACAGCAGTATATTTTTTTTTCTAGAATGATATAGAATTTCTATATAGCTAATAGGCAGTATGAAAAACACAGACATACCCACTGCTGAACTAGACAGCAAAGGGATAAAAGATGAAAGGGCAAGGCATACCTGACAATGAGTTAATTTCATATGAAAGCCACCCTCAGGCTTTTCATAATGCTGAAAGAATTTTTAAAATCGGACCACGACTGAAAAAGATATGGAAACAAGATGGCCACCCTATTGATCAAATTTTTAAATGCTCATAACTTACTCATTTTTAAGCGGATTTTGAAAATTCTTTCACTTCTTTAAATGATTTATGAAATTCTAGAAGACAGAATTTACATAAGAAAACATTGCCTTTCCCTTGAAGTTTAGGTCTTATTTAGACAAGTCTGACAAAAACATTAAACTTTCCATGATTTTACTTCACACCTTGTTCCCTGAATGTCTTTGAGAAGGCCTGTTGATAATAGTTTCAAAATTGGCACCATGAACTACTTAATTACAAGAAGCCTTGTTCAAAAGGACAGTGTAAATGTCGCATTCAGTGTTTAAATATGTCAAAATTGTACAGCAAGTTAAATTTTGCCACTGTTTATATTACAAAATAATTTTTTTAATAAACTTAGAGGATAATGCAGTAAACTAAAGATGAGATTAATCGAAACAGTCTGTGATGTTTTAAATAATTTATTTCCCTAATAAATAAAGGAAACCAAATCTGGGTGTTATTCTTCAACACATTCACTATTTTATGTCACAGTTATGATGACGTAGCCTTAAACTTCAGAGTGGTGTGCTGGAAAAGGAAAGGATATAGATAATAATTCTTGATAACATGTTAAAATCAAAATAATGTATCTCTAACAGTGATTTGTTCTCGAATAAACTTATTATTTGTCATCCAGAGGCGAATTATTTATCACTTAGGCTGTGCCCTTTTGATATAATTTCTTTGCATCTGAATGATTTTGTTCAACAACAAATCACAGTTTGGGATATATTATTTCTTAAATAGCTTGGAACATGATTTTCTGCTAACAGTGTTGGTTGGTTTGTTGTTGTTTTTTTCCAGTTCAGTGTAAAGTGTAGAAATGCTTTATATCGGTACAGTGTCAGTGATAGGTGTTGTGCAATAATGATGATAGCTTATATTTTGATGACTAATTGTAAAGAGTGCAAATATTTTGCTCACTCCTGCTATATATGTTCTGTTCTGTTCTGTTATGATCTGCTATTTAAGTACTGATAACCAGTTTTATCAGCTAGATAAGGTTGCATCAGTTATACTGCCATATTTTTCGCACAAAACTATGATTATAATTATATCCATTGTTTATTACTGTTCTTTCCTGACGAAAGTATGTAGCCAAAATGTTGGCATATTAGTAAATTGACTGCGTGTTTGATTTTTATCCACTACATTATTGTTGATAAACCATAATTCATCAAAACCTATTGTTACTAATAATGGAAGTATCTGAACTGTCAATCAAACTTTGCTATCAGTATTAACGGATAAGAATAGATTTGTTCTGTAAAATTTCAGACTGAAGCAATATGATTGGATTTGTTACATTGCATTAAATACCCATGTGAATGTTTTAAATAGATTAATAATTCTTTGTTATGAGAAAAGTGAATGAAAAAGCACAATGTACATTTTCTAATTTGATGCTTGAGATTTTTCTCCAATTCAGATACACCATTTGACTTGAAAAATTGAGTGCCGATTTTTGTTAAAAGAAATTTACGTGATGTGGTAAAACTTTCACTTTTTTAGCTCACATGTCACAAAGTGACAATGTGAGCTTTTGTGATCACGCAGCGTCCGTCGTCCGTGCGTGCGTGCGTCCGTGCGTCCGTGCGTGCGTGCGTAAACTTTTGCTTGTGACCACTCTAGAGGTCACATTTTTCATGGGATCTTTATGAAAGTTGGTCAGAATGTTTATCTTGATGATAACTAGGTCAAGTTCGAAACTGGGTCAACTGCGATCAAAAACTAGGTCAGTAGGTCAAATAATAAAAAAACCTTGTGACCTCTCTAGAGGCCATATTTTTCATGGGATCTGTATGAAAGTTGGTCAGAATGTTTATCTTGATGATATCTAGGTCAAGTTCGAAACTGGGTCAACTGCGATCAAAAACTAGGTCAGTAGGTCAAATAATAAAAAAACCTTGTGACCTCTCTAGAGGCCATATTTTTCATGGGATCTGTATGAAAGTTGGTCAGAATGTTCATCTTGATGATATCTAGGTCAAGTTCGAAACTGGGTCAACTGCGATCAAAAACTAGGTCAGTAGGTAAAATAATAAAAAAACCTTGTGACCTCTCTAGAGGCCATATTTTTCATGGGATCTGTATGAAAGTTGGTCAGAATGTTCATCTTGATGATATCTAGGTCAAGTTCGAAACTGGGTCATGTGCCGTCAAAAACTAGGTCAGTAGGTCAAATAATAAAAAAACATTGTGACCTCTCTAGAGGCCATATTTTTCATGGGATCTGTATGAAAGTTGGTCAGAATGTTCATCTTGATGATATCTAGGTCAAGTTCGAAACTGGGTCAACTGCGATCAAAAAGAAGGTCAGTAGGTCAAATAATAAAAAAACCTTGTGACCTCTCTAGAGGCCATATTTTTCATGGGATCTGTATGAAAGTTGGTCAGAATGTTCATCTTGATGATATCTAGGTCAAGTTCGAAACTGGGTCAACTGCGGTCAAAAACTAGGTCAGTAGGTCTAAAAATAGAAAAACCTTGTGACCTCTCTAGAGGCCATACTTGTGAATGGATCTTCATGAAAATTGGTTAGAGTGTTCACCTTGATGATATCTAGGTCAGTTTCGAAACTGGGTCACGTGCCTTCAATAACTAGGTCAGTAGGTCAGATAACAAAAAAACCTTGTGACCTTTCTAGAGGCCATATTTTTAATGGGATCTGTATGAAAATTGGTCAGAATTTTTATCTTGATGATATCTAGGTCAAGTTCGAAACTTGTTCAACTGTGGTCAAAAACTAGGTCAGTAGGTCTAAAAATAGAAAAACCTTGTGACCTCTCTAGAGGCCATACTTTTCAACGGATCTTCATGAAAATAAGTCAGAATGTTCACCTTGATGATATCTAGGTCTTGTTCGAAACTTGGTCAGTGTTTTTAATAACTAGGTCAGTAGGTCAAATAGCTAAAAAGCCTTGTGACCTCTCTAGAGGCCATATTTTTCATGGGAACTATATGAAAATTGGTTTGAATGTTCATCTTGATGATATCTAGGTCAGGTTTGAAACTGGGTCAACTGCGGTCAAAAACTAGGTCAGTAGGTCTAAAAATAGAAAAACCTTGTGACCTCTCTAGAGGCCATACTTTTGAATGGATCTTCATGAAAATTGGTCAGAATGTTCACCTTGATGATATCTAGGTCTTGTTCGAAACTGGGTCACGTGCCTTCAATAACTAAGTCAGTAGGTCAAATAATAAAAAATCTTGTGACCTCTCTAGAGGCCATATTTTTCAGTGGATCTTCATGAAAATTGGTTAGAATTTTTATCTTGATGATATCTAGATCAGATTCAACACTGGGTCACATGAGCTCAAAAACTAGGTCACAATATCAAATAATAGAAAAAAACGACATCATACTCGGTTTAAAACTGGGTCATGTGGGGACAGGTGAGCGATTCAGGACCATCATGGTCCTCTTGTTTTAATTATTAATTATTACATGAGCTTTTAAGATAATTTTTTATTAGTAACAGAACCTATGTGATCATCATTTACTGATCAATTTGCAGATATCTCCAGTATTTTCATTCTGAGATTTTTTCACATTTAAACATTTGTCAATTATTTTTCACATTGTTATTAGGTCTCAGAGTTTGTGTCATTGATATATAATGTTTATCATGAGGTTGCATGATATTATTGCAGTTTAGGATTATTGGCTGTCCATTGCCCATCTGTCCACAATTTCAAAATGCCATTTTTTACCAAATTTCATAGGAATATACTTTCGATGGACCCCTTGCAGACTACCTCAAATTGCAGAATTCTGATTGCCATGGCAACCAAAAGATCTTCTTATAGAGCACTGGTCCAGTTTAAAGAGTTTATTCACAGCAATGTTTCTTTCTTCTCTTCAAAAAATGCTTGCCCCATTATATAATTTTCTTATTATTTTACTTTGGGACCCTCTATGAAAATTGTCCATTCAAGCTTTGAAACTCAGGTGAGCTATCTAGGGACACCATAGCCCTCATGTTTTGTTATTGTTTTTATTGACAGATTGCCACATCTCTTGCTTCTTTATTCTTGTGCTATGTTTTATATGTTTTCCAATCCTGCTGGCCAGGTTGGTATTCAGATACTGTGTCACAGCAGTTTTCATTCACAGTTACTCTTCTTCTCAAACATGATAAATTGAAGCTACAGGTAGCATTTACTGACATAAAAGGTGTGTAAAAAGTTTATTCCTGTTAGACAAATAGCTGTATAATCTTTAAATGGCTATATAATCTTACTGAGATGTAAAACAGATATAGAAATGTCATTGCTGTATGGAGAAAGTTTATGATCATGATACAGGCTTTATTACTGCACAAGGTAGATGTAAGTTTGGCTTGTTTCCTGTCATACAGGGTGCCCCAGAATATCTGTTACCATTTCAAACGCTTATAATTCTTAATTGGAGTAAACACCCTATATAAATGTTATATGACAACATTGTATACATAATAAAGTTTAATTTTGTGTGCATAATACTACAGAATATATTACACATACTGAAAATATCATGTAAGTCTATTTCAGCACATGTTTCACATGACGTCTCTTTTGTTAGCACAGGTGAGTTTTTGTGATTGCGCGATGTCAGGCGTCTGTCTGACGTCTATCAACATTTAGCTTGTGTATGCGGTAGAGGCTGTATTTTTCAGCTGATTTTCATAAAATTTTGTCAGAATGATTACCTTGATGTAATCTAGGCCAAGTTCGAAAATGGGTCATCTGGGGTCAAAAACTAGGTCACTAGGTCCAATCAAAGAAAAACCTTGTGTATGCGATAGAGGCTGTATTTTTCAATTGATCTTCATGAATGTTTGTCAGAATTATTACCTTGATGAAATCTAAGTCAAATTTGAAAATGGGTCATCTGGGATCAAAAACTAGGTCATTAGGTCATATCAAAGAAAAACCTTGTGTATGCGATAGAGGCTGTATTTTTCAATTGATCATGAATTTTTGTCAGAATAATTGCCTTGATGAATTCTAGGTCAGATTCGAATATGGGTCATCTGGGGTCAAAAACTAGGTCACTAGGTCAAATCAAAGAAAAACCTTATATATGCAATAGGGGCTGCATTTTACACCGGATCTTCATGAAATTTGATTAGAATGTTTGTCAGGATGAAATCTAGGTCGAGTTTGAATATGGGTCATCTAGGATCAAAAACTAGGTCACCCGTTCAAATTAAAGAAAAACCTTGTGTATGCAATAGGGGCTGCATTTTACTGCATTTTCAAAAAAATTTAGTCAGAATGATTGCCTTGATGAAATCTAGGTCAAGTTAGAATATTGGTCATCTGTGGTCAAAACTAGGTCACTAGGTCAAATCATAGAAAAACCTCGTGTATGCAATAGAGACTGGATTTTTTATGCCCCCAAAGGGAGGCATATTAGTTTTCAACTGTCCGTCCGTTCGTTTGTTCGTTCATCACGATAACTTTTTGCATGAAGGCACTTTACTCGCAAACCTCTGCACCCAGGACCTTCAAACTTCACTTGCTGATAGTATTTATTGAGTACACCACCCCTGCTGACTTTGGGGTTACCAGGTCAAAGGTCAAGGTCACAGGGGCCAACGTTAACTTTTTGCATGAAGGCACTTTACTCGCGAACCACTGCATCCAGGACCTTCACACTTCACATGCTGATAGTACTTATTGAGTACACCACCCATACTGACATTGCGGTCACCAGATCAAAGGTCAAGGTAACAGGGGCCAACGTTAACTTTTTGCATGAAGGCACTTTATTCACGAACCACTGCACCCAGGACCTTCAAACTTCACATGCTGATAGTACTTACTAGTACACCACCCCTACTGACTTTGGGGGTCACCAGATCAAAGGTCAAGGTCACCAGGTCAAAGGTCAAGGTGCTGCGGGGGCATTTGTCACCATTAGTGACAGTTCTTGTTCAGTTGATCTTCATGAAATTTGGTCAGAGTGATAGCCTTGATGAAATTAAGGTCAAGTTTGAATATGGGTCATTTGGGGTCAAAAACTAGGACGATAAGATAAATCAAATAAAGACGTTTTGTATGTGATAGAGGCTGTATTTTTCAATTGAGGTTCATGAAATTTGATCAGAATGAATGCCTTAATCAAATCTAGGTCAAGTTTGAATGTAGATCATCTTGGCTCAAAAACTAGGTCACTAGGTTAAATTGAAGAAAATACTTGTTTACACTTAACCCTTAGCCTGCTGCCGGCAAGTGATTATGCCTTTGCGACCAGTGCAGACCAAGATCAGCCTGCACATCTGTGCAGGCTGATCATGGTCTGCACTGTTCGCTATTCAGTCAGTAAATTTTCAGCGAACACCCGTTCGAATAATAAATGGTATTGCCCAGATTGAATGATGGACCAGTCCATTTTAGAAATTTAGCAGGCTAAGGGTTAAGAGACCACATTTTTGGTCCAATCTTAATGAAAATTGGTCAGAATATTTGTTTCCATGAAATCACTAGGTCAAACATGTTTACACTGTTATGGTTGTTTCTCAGGTGAGCGAATCTTGGCCCTCTTGTTTGATAATTACGTCGCGACGTGTTCTAAAATTGTTGATCATGGCGTGGCAAGTTTTAATGTTTATATGCCTGATTTCCTTTCTAATGTTCAACTTAACTTCTTGCACAGAACCTGGAAAAGGCTTGTACACTCTATCCTTCGAATATCCACCCGAGTAAAAGTCAAACAGACTCAAGTCTGGTGAGTGTGGTGGCCATGCATAATTGTCTTCATAGGAACGATCCTGTCTTTAAATGTCCTGCAGCCAGTTAAGAACAACTGCCGGGGTATGGGGTGTCGCCCCATCTTGTAACATCTCGGAAATATTTATTCCTTTTTGGTGTAGTGCTGGCATAAACTTGCGTTTGAGAATATTTAGGTATCGCTCACTGTTTATGTTTTCAACCTCACCGTCCTCGTCTTCAAAGAAGAATGACCCAATTATGCCTTAGGTGCTTAATGCCACCCACACTGTTACTTTGTCACTATGCAATGATTTTTCAAGGTGATAGTCTTGTTTCTCACAACCCCAATGATGACAGTTTTTCTTGTTTAATGCAGAATTTAAATAAAAAAGTCAACGATATCAGGATTGTCTCACCCAGTGAGCAAAGTGTAAACGACTCTGAATATCATTATCCTTGAGGTGCTGCATTACAGACAATGTGTATGGCATCAATTTCGAGTCCAAACGTAATATTCTATGCACACTTGAACAACGGTGTTTGTATTATCACCCAGAAGTTTCCATACAGACCTCTGTGGAGTTTCAGAAATTACACTTCCGACATCAGCAATATTTTCTGTGCTCCTCACAGACTTGGGTCGTGAGGATTCGAATGCCGTCCATCTGTAACCAAATCTCTCTCTTCGAACTGGTCAACAATTCGTATTATTTGCATCTTTGATAACCCTTTTCTCTTGGGGGTGCCGTTTTGCCATTTCTCGGATAACTGGGATTGGAGAAGAAATTGCATAATACAATTTAACAATTTCACTGTCAAAACTAATTGATAACATCATCTTGAATAACAAGTTATGTCAAATGATGTATTTTCCCTTAATTTTAGCCATTAAAACTTTATTCTATCCCTCTTATTTTGGTACATAAATAATATAAATTTACCAACAAATGATAAAATGACGTCTGTTTAAAATGGTAACAAAATTATTGGGACTCCCTGTATTATGACAGCGTTCAAAGAAGATGGGAATATTGTTTAGGTCCTTGACCCCTATCACTTTGAGGGTCACTAGGTCAAAGTCACAGTGACCTCAAGACTGAAAATGAACCCTTTGGTCTGCTGTCTTCAAACTTCATAGGATGATTACCTGTGATCAGTAGACAGCCTCTAGTATTTTATGGGTCAGTAGGTCAAAGATCACATTGACCTTAAAACTGCAAATTTGCCTATTCCTTCTGCATTTTAATCTTACATAATTTTTTTCCTGTTGTCAACAGGTGATTTAATGATTTCGTGATCAATAAGTCAAAGTGACCTTAACTTGAAAATGGTTCCTGATCATTACCTGGAGCACTTCTGGGTTTACGGTCATCAAATGATTGCCTGTACTGTAAAATCATTTAATTTCGTGGGCATGGAATTTCGTGGTTTTGCAAGGTCACAATGACATTGAGGTTGAAAAACAGTTTCTGATATAACTTGAGAACACTTGAGCCTATGGCCTTCGAACTTCATAGGATGACCCCTGTTTGTTTGGAGATTTATTTAAAAGTCGCAACATATGAAATTACATGCATTGTTGACTCCAACAGACCATTGTGGGGAACCATTTATCTTTTACAAACAGCTCTTGTTAAAATGATTGTATTCAATATATTTAGAGATTAGCTGTTTTGTTTCACAGGATTGTTTGGTTTTTATCGCTCACACACTTATTAAATTGTTATAACATAAAACGTTAATGTTACGATCAGTAATGAAGTAATATTTCATTAATTTCAAAAATCATTGTCAGTAATATGTCAACAGGTCATCATTTTACATGATTTTGCCACACTTACAGACTTTCAAAACAGGAATAAACAGTTCACACACCCTTTACATAACATCTGTTCCTATGTGGAAAAAGGGGAAAACTTGCTTTGTTTCATTATACCTTACAGTCCATATTTCATTCTACATGATCTCTTGGCTTTCATGCTGATTCATTATATAAGTAAATATCTTGGTTGTAAAAATTGATATACATGTTTTGTATCATATTGTAGGTGTTCTTTTCTTGGACCACATTATTGATGTGCATATATATATATATATATATATCTGTGATCTTTCAAACCTGATTTTCACCAACATTTTGTACCCACTGTCAGATTCAGGCAAGAATGTATTTGGTAATATTTGAACAGTCTGCTTATAAACAGTAAAATAGTGTTCCCTAAATGCCTCTTTCTCAAATGGAGCCCTGTGATAGGAACACAACAACCATTGTGTTACAGTCATGTAAGACTATTAACAATTTATATGTTCAGAGAACATATGATTTTATTCAGATATGTTGTCTTTTGTTAATATTTATTACGACGCAAACCTTACACCTGAAAACAGTATTTTATTTTAATCATGTTTAGTACGAATTATGTTGTTTGCAGTGAAAACGATACTTTCTGATTTATACGACAGTCAACATGTGCAAAGATCAAATATAGTATCTAAAGTTACTTAGAAAGAACAGGTGTGTTTGAAACATAACACAAGTAAGAATATCGGAATATTCTTCAGATACATACATCCTGAAAATGAAAGATGTCCATATTTTATACGTAAATACCAGTTTATTTTGCTTGTCAGGGTTGCATTTATCTGTTTCAGTTATTTCCCCACTTGATGGTTGAAGGAGCATTTTTGTTGAATAATTGTTAAATCTTAGGAACCACTAAAAACCCTGCTGGCCTAAAATAGTACATGCAGTTATGTGGGTGTACTTTGGGTGTACTTTTCCTACAAGTACGAAGTTTACAGTTGTCAAACAAGAACCTTTATTTATTGTTGTCAGTGCCAGTGTTTGGACAGATATATGTTTGTGATACTTTTTAGCTCACCTGAACACAAAGTGCTCGGTGTGAGCTATTGTGATCGCTCACAGTCCGGCCGTCCACACTTCCCTTTAAACAACATCTCCTCTGAAACCATTTGGTGGAAATTGACGAAACTTGGCCTGGATGTTCCTTGGATGGTCTCCTTCAAAGGTTGTTCAAAGAATTGAATTCCACACAGAACTCTGGTTGCCATGGCAACCAAAAGGAAAAACTTAAAAAAATCTTCTTGTCCAAAACCGCAAGGCATAGAGCCTTGATATTTGGCATGTGACATCATCTAATGGTCCTCTATGAAGATTGTTCAAATTATGCCCCTAAGGTGAAAAGAGGCCCCGCCCCGGGGGTCCTGAGTTTTACATAGACTTACATAGGAAAAAACTTTAAAAATCTTCTTGACTGAAACCACAAGACCTAGGCCTTTGATGGTTGGTATGTATCATTGCCTTGTGGTCCTCTACCAAGATTGTTCAAATTATTACCCTAGGGTGAAAAGAGGCGCCGCCCCGGGGGTCCCAAGTTTTACATAGACTTATATAGGAAAAAACTTTGAAAATCTTCCTGTCTGAAACCACAAGACCTAGGCTTTTGATATTTGGTATGTTGCATTGCCTAGTGGTCTACAAAGATTATTCAAATTATGTCCAAGAGGTGAAAAAGGCCCCACCCAGGGGTTCCCAAGTTTTACATAGACTTATATAGGAAAAAACTTTGAAAATCTTCTTGTCTGAAACCACAAGACCTAGGCTTTTGATATTTGGTATGTTGCATTGCCTAGTGGTCTACAAAGATTATTCAAATTATGTCCCAGAGGTGAAAAGAGGCCCCACCCAGGGGTCCCAAGTTTTACATAGACTTATATAGGAAAAAAAAACTTTAAAAATCTTCTTGCCTGAAACTGCAAGGCCTAGGCTTTTGATATTTGGTATGTTGCATTGCCTAGAGGTTCTCTACCAAAATTGTTCAAATTATATCCCAAGGGTGAAAAGAGGCCCTCCTCTGGGGGTCCCAAGTTTTACATAGACTTATATAGGAAATAACTTTAAAAACCTTGTCTGAAAGTTCAAGGCCTAGGCCTTTGATATTTGGTATGTAGCATTGCGTAGTGGTTCTCTAGCAAGATTGTTAAAATTAAGCCCCTGCCCCGGGGGACACTTGTATAGGAGTTATATAGGAAAAAATACTTAAAAAAAATATCTGATCATATTTCCTAGACTGTAATTACCTAATGACCCCAAGTAATTAGGGGTCACTTGACTGTGACCTTGACCTACTTACCTACTTTCTTGCTTTTGAAGATACAGCCTTGAAATTTGGATGACATATAGTTTTGCACACCGATCTTAACACTGACTTTCAGTGACCATGAATGTGACCTACTTTCTAAATATTTTAGCATCAGCCATTTAAAAACATTTAGCTCATATTACTCAGGTGAGTGATCCTGGGTCATCATGACCCTCTTGTACAATGTTTATATCTCCCCTACTGGTTAAAAACCAGTTTTTATGGCCACTAAGTTTTGCGCTTTTGTGTCAGTTTGTCCCATTTTTGTCTGTTCAAAGTTATAATAGAATGTTATTTGCAATGTACAGTTGGATTTTAAAATATCTCAACATTCACCATGGCAAGACAATGTTGCAGAGAAAACACTTCTGAGAAGTAAAAAATATCTTTAAAGGTGGTTAATTAGATTTTGGTCATTTAATGGATTTGTTCGAAACAACTTACTGATCATTTACACTTATTTGTGTTCACTAAGTTCTTAATACACGTCAGATTTTCAATGGAAGTATTGATTTTATTGAATTTTATTTTCCTATCCCGGTTGCTCAACCAAGAAAGTGTTATTTTAGCATACATATAAATTTAACAAACACATTTTGCCTAATTAATAATATGGATTTAAGCACTGTTGAACTAAGGTTGTCAAAAATTTGCATTGATAAATACATATTTTGCCAAAATGCATTAGAAATACAAGTTTATAAAATTATTATTACCTCCCTTTGTCTATTTCGGTTGCGCAACCAAGATGGTTTGAAATTAGAACTGGCTTTTTGTTTCAGATAGTTGAAATAACCAAAAATTTCTCCAGTGCAAATGTAAAACTAGAAATTATATTGAAATCAAAGGTAGTCCAATTTTTGAATACTCGTATCAAAGGAATTTCATAAAAAGTATTAAAATATGTATTTTCAATAGGGATCTGTAATGGGTCTTCTTTTGTCCTTAAATCTCATAACAGAATATATAAAAACTGAAATGTTGATGATATGTGATTGACCACCTTTAAGTTATAGAGATTGTAACTTATTTATCTAATGAGAAAACATTTTCAACCTTTGCAGAGATATTTGTTCTTTGTTGTTCTAGTTAATGGAGGTTACACTATATCCCCTGAACCAGTAGGGGACTTTGTATTGCTTGACAATACTTACTTCACTCGTTTATTATTGTGATGTTTTGATCATTGTTTATCTGATACAACACAATGAAAAAATAAATGCTAAAATTATAACAACTTGTCGTTATTGGTTACCTTAGAGTGTAAGATTTGTAGTCTGGTACCAACTGGACTTATTTTTGCCGTCATTTCTGTATGACTAGCCAGAATCTCCATTTATGTATTGCTTCATCATTTTGATTTTAAATGAACTCCACTTCACAGACCACACCAAATTTCTTGGTCATTGGATTTTTTTAGCTCACCTGTCACATAGTGACAAGGTGAGCTTTTGTGATCACGCAGCGTCCATCGTCCGTGCGTCCGTAAACTTCTGCTTGTGACCACTCTAGAGGTCACCTTTTTCGTGGGATCTTTATGAAAGTTGGTCAGAATGTTCATCTTGATGATATCTAGGTAAAGTTCGAAACTGGGTCACGTGCCATCAAATACTAGGTCAGTAGGTATAAAAATAGAAAAACCTTGTGACCTCTCTAGGGGTCATATATTTCAAAAGATCTTCATGAAAATTGGTCAGAATGTTCACCTTGATGATATCTAGGTCAAGTTTGAAACTGGGTCATGTGCCATCAAAAACTAGGTCAGTAGGTCTAAAAATAGAAAAACCTTGTGACCTTTCTAGAGGCCATATATTTCACAAGAATTCATGAAAATTAGTCAGAACGTTCACCTTGATGATTTCTAGGTCAAATTTGAAACTTGGTCACGTGCCTTCAAAAACTAGGTCAGTAGGTCAAATAATAGAAAAACCTTGTGACCTCTCTAAAGGCCATATTTTTCATAGGATCTGTATGAAAGTTGGTCAGAATGTTCATCTTGGTATCTAGGTCAAGTTCGAAACTGGATCACGTGCGGTCAAGAACTAGGTCAGTAGGTCTAAAAATAGAAAAACCTTGTGACCTCTCTAGAAGCCATATATTTCATGAGATCTTCATCAAAATTGGTCAGAATGTTCACCTTGATGATATCTAGGTCAAGTTTGAAACTGGGTCACGTGCCATCAAAAACTTGGTCAGTAGGTCAAATAATAGAAAAACCTTGTGACCTCTCTAGAGGCCATATTTTTCATGGGATCTGTATGAAAGTTGGTCTGAATGTTCATCTTGATGATATCTAGGTCAAGTTCGAAAGTGGGTCACGTGCCATCAAAAACTAGGTCAGTAGGTCAAATAATAGAAAAACCTTGTGACCTCTCTAAAGGCCATATTTTTCATGGGATCTGTATGATAATGGTCTGAATGTTCATCTTGATGATATCTAGATCAAGTTCGAAAGTGGGTCACGTGCCATCAAAAACTAGGTCAGTAGGTCAAATAATAGAAAAACCTTGTGACCTCTCTAAAGGCCATATATTTCATGGGATCTGTATGAAAATTGGTCTGAATGTTCATCTTGATGATATCTAGGTCAAGTTCGAAACAGGGTCATGTGCGGTCAAAAACTAGGCCAGTAGGTCTAAAAATAGAAAAACCTTGTGACCTCTCTAGAGGCCATACTTATGAATGGATCTCCATAAAAATTGGTCAGAATGTTCACCTTGATGATATCTAGCTCAAGTTTGAAACTGGGTCATGTGCCCTAAAAAACTAGGTCAGTAGGTCAAATAAAAAAAAAAACCTTGTGACCTCTCTAGAGGGCATACTTTTCATGGGATCTGTATGAAAGTTGGTCTGAATAATCATCTTGATGATATCTAGGTCAAGTTTGAAACTGGGTCAACTGCGGTCAAGAACTAGGTCAGTAGGTCTAAAATAATTAAAATCTTTTGACCTCTCTAGAGGCCATATTTTTCAATGGATCTTCATGAAAATTCATCTGAATGTTCACCTTGATGATATCTTGGTCAGTTTCGAAACTAGGTCATGTGCGGTCAAAAACTAGGCCAGTAGGTATAAAAATAGAAAAACCTTGTGACCTCTCTAGAGGCCATATTTTTCAAGAGATCTTCATGAAAATTAGTGAGAATGTTCACCTTGATGATATCTAGATAAAGTTCAAAACAGGGTCACGTACCTTCGAAAACTAGGTCAATAGGTCAAATAATCAGAAAAACCTTGTGACCTCTCTAGAGACCATATTTTTCAATGGATCTTCATGAAAATTGGTCAGAATTTTTATCTTGATAATATCTAGGTCAAACTCAAAACTGGGTCACATGAGCTCAAAAACTAGGTCACTATGTCAAATAATAGAAAAAACGATGTCATACTCAAAACTGGGTCATGTGGGAAGAGGTGAGCGATTCAGGGCCATCATGGTCCTCTTGTTTCAAAAAATTTTGGAGCAAGCAGGTGAAATAAAAATAGAGCTATTTGAAGAAAAAAATAAAAAACCTTGTCACAAGAATCAACAAGCACTGCCAAACCTTGTCACAAGAATCAACAAGCACTGCCAAACCTTGTCACAAGACTCAACAAGCACTGCCAAAACTAGGTGGAACAGCTTTCAGCAATTGTTTTTCTGCACAAATGACATTCACTTTTAAAGGGGGCCATTGAGAAAGTTAAGTATCCAGTCCTACAGGACAGTAGTGTTATTTCTAGAGCGACGCAGCGGGGCACCCCGCCCTGCCCTTTTATACTGCCGCCATGCTGCCCTTAAAATGTGCCCTCTTGCCTTTGATCTTCTGCTTAATCCCGCCAATTTCCGTTGACATGCCTTGGCGATTTTTTTATCAGCAAGTTACGTCACGGCGAGTGCACACAGGTAATGAGAATCAATGAAGTGTTAAAACGAATTGATAGAGTATGGATCCTGTATAATGTCAAAAAGGCGTTCGAAAGCGGCCAGCTGACTACAGAGCACGTGAAAAGTGCCCTAGATTTCTTTGTGCAAAATTTAAAAGTATATATCAATGCAGTTTGATTCTACTGTAATTTCAATTAGAAAATGCACAAATTTTAATGAGTATCGAAAGTAAAAGTTTAGAATGTTCATTCACGAGTCTTATTACTCCCGATGTCGTATGCAAATTTTCCATATTTCCTTCAAAAAAGCCGATTGTCGGTGTATTTTTTTATGATGAGAAACATCAAAATTTGAGGAACTATCTCTTGTTTACCCTAGTGGGTCATGTAAACCGAGTAAAAACTACTTTCAGACAACATTCCGGAAGTGTACCAGTATCCGGATAGTATATTTTGGATATGAGTAAACTTTAACCTGACTGTTCTAGCACTTTCCTATTAATAAAATATTGATGAAATACCTGATCAATACAACATGACTTGATAATTATTAGTTTACAATGTGACCTAAAATGGGCCTTTTACTATGTTGTTTACAACATGATCTTGGTTTCAAGATTAAGCTTATATTAAGGCCCTCCACTATTTCATATTCATATGAATAAGTTGACATTCTTTAAGAGAAAGGCTTGAATGGTTTAACCTAACTTATAAAAGTAAGTAAAAAGCCTTTGTAAACTATGTTACTGGTTTTGGGAAGATTTACCATTTGATTCTGTGACATTTCTTTTAAGTGTGCAATAAAGATATATGGAATACATATTAACTATAGACATCTAGAAATGCAACTACTGCTTTCACATCTAAGTCACGTCAACTTTCACGTCTAAAAGAGCACCCTGCCCCTTTTAGGCAGCACCCTGTCCTTTTTGAGCTCTAGAAATAACACTACAGAAGAACATGTAATGGACAGGTAGATTGTTGGTAAAGATGTTTTCCAGATATTTCAGTGTTTTGATGATATACTCCTAAACTTTAGGTTCCATATCTCTCGACTACTAAAACCGTTGTCTGACCTAGAATTTATTAAAGCTACAACATCGCCATTTGGTTTCTGCATTACTTCTAGATGAATAAATTCTGTTGTTTCATGAAAATTCTTTAAAGGCCAGTCTGGTGTAGGCCCTACACCAAAATTGTAGGAGGAGCTTACTGAAATAATGTGAGTGAGGTCAAGAAACGGCCAGTTCGCTCCTTCCAGGTGAATCAGATGACTGACCCCGATAAAAGATTAGTAGAGTATTTGATCCCTGTTGGTCAGCTACACATGTACCTAAGGTCAGAGGAAGTATTTATAATTTACTGCTGGAATTTAGTTGATTGAAGAAAAATGGAAGATACATAAGTGAATTGTGTTACTCTAAAACTCATTGAATAACAGTTGAATTCTAAACATTGAAGGATTTTTAGTTGAAATGTACAAAGAATTACTTTCAGGACTTTATGAGATATCTTCTGGATTTAATTGGTACATGTATATTACTTAGCTTTATCACATTTTGTGATTAGAAGTGTGAATAGTCTTTGATATAGACTTGTGAAATGTTAAAAATACAACACATTCACTCACTGTTAAACATTAGTAGGAATTACAGTAACAAATTTGAACTAATGTAACAAAAGAAAAAACTATAGTAGCAGGATACACATTTGTATGAATTTGTTTTATGAGAGAATAATAGACTAGTGCCATTCATCCCTTTTTTACATAATTTATAATTACTATGGACTTTCTAGAATATCACTGGAACTGCAAGATTATCAGTAAAGTAGCCAGTGTGATAAATCAATATTGTGAACTAGTGCCTTGCTACCTGACATGACCTGTGTGTTTACATTTTCCTGCTTACTGCTTTGCTTTATCACATGACCAATGTCAGAGTTCAGATTTCAAATGTCAAAATTCTTATTTTGCTATCAAAATAACTCCTATTAGATATTTTTGTATACCTTAAATATTTTTAGATTTGAACTTAAAGAGAATTTATGAGGCAAACTATATTTAATAATTTTCATTATTATCAGAGTTATTTGGATAAAATTGTCTGAAGGATGTCCGAATGGTTTTTGAATATGCAACGACTGACATCTTGTGGGTGGAGCCTTTCCTTTTATACTATATACTGAGCCCTGGGGTTTAAGGGAAAATCCAATGTGATAATATTGAATTTGGTGGCAGACAAAGAATGACCACAATAGCTCAATCGTGAGCACTTGAATCCCATTCGCCTTTTTCTAAGGGAGTTAGAAAAATGCTGTAGCCGAGGAATTAATGTTATCACTGGAGCATTTAAAAAAGAAAATACAAATTAATATAACACTTATTTATATAAAAGACAATTAAAACACATGGATATTGTTCAGTAAACACTCATTCATAAAACATGCCAGTTCACTTACAACTACAATAAATAAACATAAAACACATGTACCCGCATTTAAAAGATTGACTCCTCTCAATCTTGTGTGTAATTTTAAGATATAAAATTTTCCCAAGTTTTAAATTATGCTTTTGAATATAAAATTTATCTGGAACTTACTCAGATTTAAAAAATGGCAAACCAAATGAGCCGTGCCATGAGAAAACCAACAGTGTGTTTGCGACCAGCATGGATCCAGACCAGCCTGCGCATCTGCGCAGTCTGGTCAGGATCCATGCTGTTCGCTTTTAAAGCCTACTACAATTAGAGAAATCATTAGCGAACAGCATGGATCCTGACCAGACTGCGCGGATGCGCAGGCTGGTCTGGATCCATGCTGGTCGCAAACCCACTATGTTGATTTTCTCATGGCACGGCAAATATTTACAAAAATAAATAGTGTAAAACATGAATTAAGATCATTTAAATTGCACAATTAAAATCAAAGTAGACATAGGCACTATTTCTGACATCCGTATGTAATGCCACATTAACTTTTGTTAGGACACTCCCTAGTAAAAAACTTTGGCAATCACTGAACATCTTCCGCCAGAAAACGAGAATCAATTTGTAACAGTATCTGAGATCATGTCTTTTCAGAAATGAACACACTTGGTTTCTAATGTTTGTTGGCACTAATGATGCATCTATTTGGTCACTTCATTAGAAATCGGCATCTAAAGTGAATGCATGACTTTCAGAACTTCCACCGCCCATAACACCCATTTTCTGGTATTCCCCTACTCGCTTTTCAAAAAAGTTTGTCTTGCCTTCCAGTGATATATGTTCCATGAAGTCAAAGGGGTTTTCCTTGTTGTAAAGCTGAAGAAAAAGAAATAAATCATCAAAACCAGAGTACTTCGAGGAGAGTTTACACGAATTTTGTCTGGTAGAATTGCTCTGCAGGATTCATTTAAAAATTCAGCAAATCAGCTTATCCAAAATTTGTGTTTGGTCATTAGCACCTTAAACCTACTTGCCAAGTCTTGGCTGGAGATGGAATTTTTTACTGGCCCAAGTCCTGCAAGTTTACATATAAAATTTTGCATTTGTATTTCATACTATTAAATGATCTTCAAGACAACATTATGTACCTTTTCACATTTGAGTTCCAGAAGAAGCCTGTCAGCAACAAACTCTATATACTGTTTCATGAGATCCCCATTCATTCCTATCAATCTGCAGGGAAGAGCTTCAGTGAGGAATTGCTGCTCAATTTTCACTGCCTCATCAATAATCTGGTAGACTCTTTCCTGTGAAGGTTTATTTACTAAGTGGCTGAACATCAGACAAGCAAAGTCACAGTGAAGACCCTGAAAAGTAAATGTTTCACATAACACTGGTATTTAGAAAAAGCTCCTGTCTATCTACATGACCTAAAATAAAATTTAAAGCTTTCAACCATTGCCTTACATTTCAACAGCAAGATTTGTACACAAATAGTCACAGAAGGTTCGGATCTTTACAGCACCTATTTGAAATGCAGTTATATCTTACTCAAACAAACAAATCTTGTTCTACTTTAACTGTTTCCAAATCTAGATGTCTACAAAAGTTCAGTATCTTAATATTCGGCTTGTATACTGTATATAATATACTTGTAGAAAATACCTTCTGAAATAAATGTTGAAGAATAAAACCCAATTTACTGAATTTACTTACCTCATCTCGACTGATCAGTTCATTACTGAATGTAAGACCAGGCATGATTCCACGCTTCTTCAACCAAAATATAGAAGCAAACGACCCTGAAAAAAATATGCCCTCTACTGCTGCAAAGGCCACAACTCTTTCTCCATATGGAGATTGTCCATCATTGATCCAGCGCAATGCCCAGTCAGCCTTCTCCTTCACACATGGCATTGTCTCTATTGCATTGAACAGATGGTCTCTGAAAATTATATAAACACAATTTAAACATAAGTTAAATATCATAGCTTTCACTTCTCATGCTGCTATTTATGTCAAATCCACACGAGGTATTTTAAAATAACCTCAATCCATATGCTGAGCAAACAGTAGACCCAAATTCTGGACACGAGTTTTCTGTTTGTACTGAAATATCAAGTATTAAAAATTTGGCACAGCTGCCAGTACTTCATAAAGCTTTAGTTAATAATCTCTTCTCAGTTTTTGTTTGGACCGAAGCTTCAACATTAATATTATAAAGACTTTAAAAATGCAACTCTTTTCCACGTACATCTATCTAGTATTTCTAATGGAAGCAGTACCTCAAATGCCAAGCCATTGATTAACAATATGTATTACTTTCAACGCTAAATTGTACAAAATAAAAAAAAAACAAGAGGGCCATGATGGCCCTATATTGCTCACCTGAGTTTAATTGCTTTCTTGAAAAAAATTCTTTGCTAAAGCTAAACAAATAACCCCATGGGGTGGGGTCAATTTGACCCCGGAGGTAATGATTTGAACAAATTTTGTAGAAGTCTACTAGGCAATGCTACATGTCAAATATCTAAGATCTAAGCCTTTTGGTTTATTTTTAGAAATTTTTTGAAGATTTTCCTATGTAAAATCAAGTGACCCCTGGGGTGGGGTCAATTTTAACCCCGGGGGTCATGATTTGAACAAATTTTGTAGAGGTCCACTAGGCAATGCTACATATGAAATATCTAAGCTCTAGGCCTTCTGGTTTATTTTGAAGATTTTTCTATGTACAATCAAGTTATCCCATGGGGCGGGGTCAATTTGACCCCGGGGTCATGATTTGAATAAATTTTGTAGAAGTCTACTAGGCAATGCTACATGTCAAATATCTAAGATCTAGGCCTTCTGGTTTATTTTTAGAAAATTTTTGAAGATTTTCCTATGTAAAATCAAGTGACCCCTGGGGTGGGGTCAATTTTGACCCGGGGGTAATGATTTGAACAAATTTTGTAGAGGTCCACTAGGCAATGCTACATGTCAAATATCTAAGCTCTAAGCCTTCTGGTTTATTTTTAGAAATTTTTTGAAGATTTTCCTATGTAAAATCAAGTGACCCCTGGGGCGAGGTCAATTTTGACCCCGGGGTCATGATTTGAACAATTTTAGTAGAGGTCCACTAGGCAATGCTACAAGTCAAATATCTAAGCTCTAGGGCTTCTGGTTTTTGAGAAGAAGATTTTTTAAGATTTTCCTATGTAAAATCAAGTGACCCCCGGGGCGGGGTCAATTTTGACCCTGGGGTCATGATTTGAACAAACTTGGTAGAGGTCCACTAGGCAATGCTTCACACCAAATATCTAAGCTCTAGGGCTTCTGGTTTTTGAGAAGAAGATTTTTAAAGTTTTTACTTTTGGTTGCCATGGCAACCAGAATTCTGTATGGAATTCAATTCTTTGAACAATTTTTAAAGAAGACCATCCAAGGAACAACCCTGTGAAGTTTCATCAAAATTGGCCTGTTGGTTTAGGAGGAGATGTTGTTTAAAGGAAAGTGTGGACGGACGGACGGACGACGGACGGACGGACGGACGGACGACGGACGGACGGACGGACGGACGCCGGACGGTGAGTGATCACAATACCTCACCCTGAGCACTTTGTGCTCAGGTGAGCTAATTATGCATGCAGCAATTGCGCATCTTGTTTACTATTAAATCACTATGCAGAACATAACTGACCTTTCTTTAGGATCTTTGATGTATGTGTCAATGAGTAAACTGTACATTTCTGAGTGAATGTTCTCCATAGCTATTTGAAATCCATAAAAACATCTGGCCTCTGTTACCTGAACTTCTTTACTGAATCGCTCAACCTAAACAGCATTGAAAACATGAAAGAAACAGGTGATATTTTATTTAAAGACTCATAGCTAGGGCCACTTAGTCTAATCCTTGCACAATTGTTCTGTTGGGTTTAACATAGCACCCAAACAGTTCAGGTCATATGTCGACATTCCAGCTT